>NC_045454.1:35458358-35513095 GCF_002776525.5 Piliocolobus tephrosceles | reverse complement strand
AAAAAAAAAAAAAAAAAAAAAAGAGTTATTACCAAGAATCATAACTCAGAGCATGGGCAGAAGGAAGTGGATAGACTTCCATTCAGAAGCTCCTGAGTTCGAATCCTGGACCCATCCATAAATATACAAGGAAGGAAGGAATGAATGAATGGTGGACAAATAGGCCTTTCAGCCCATTCCAAAAGACTTTATCGTATCCCTTTTCAGATGCCCAAGCCTTGTGTTGCACAAGGCCAGGGCCCCAGAGAGGCCTCAGGCTTCCAAAAGTTTCCAGCTTTGTAGGGGAAATAGTGCCCAACACAGACACTCTCACTGCTATTACTGCTCACAGCAATAACAGAAGAAATCACAGGCAGGCGAGACACAGAGAAGGGAGCCAAGGGGGAGGGACAAGGATAGAGGAAGGATGCCAGAACCAAAAAGAGAGAGAGGAAGTGTAGTGCAAGAATGGTAGACGGCACGTGGCCAGTGGCTGTTACACACTGGCCAGGGAGGAAGTTGGGCTGAACAACCCAGATAATAAACGGCAGCGGGAGGCTGATTCTCTTTCCCAGATCTTTCCCATTTCTGCCCTGCTTTTCTTTGCATAGTCCCAGAGATGGGGAGCTCACTCCTGAGGAAGGCGGTTCCATCTTTCCTGGGCATGGGCCACTGTCCAAAAGTTCCATCCAAAAGTTCCAAGCAAGATGATTTGTCAAGTAGTAGCTCCTATGGGTCAAAGGGCTAAAGGGGACCAGGTGCAGCAGCTCACGCCTGTAATCCCAGCACTTCGGGAGGCCAAGGCAGGAGGATCACTTGAGGTCAGGAGTTCGAGACCAGCCTGGCCAACATGGTGAAACCCCATCTCTACTAAAATACAACAATTAGCAGGTTATGGCGGTGGGCGCCTATAATCCCAGCTACTTGGGAGGCTGAGGCAAGGGAATTACTTAAACACGGGAGGCAGAGGTTGCAGTGAGCTGAGATCGTGCCACTGCACTACAGCCTGGGCAGTAGAATGAGACTCCATCTCAATAAAACAAAACAAAATAAAATAAAAGGGCTAAAGGGGATTATCTGGGGAGAGAGAGGTATCCAAGTGTGCAACACAGGCAGTCCCTTGCACAAGCTGGATCGAGAGTGAGACCCACTTGGGTTCAAACCTGCTCTACCACTTAGACAGGCTTGGTGACTTCATCCCTCCAAATCTCAATTTCCTCTCCTTTCCTCTGAAAGTGACCACAGTAACTGTGCCTACCTCATCGCTTTGTGCTTGTATGTAATGAGCTAATGCAATAAAATGCCTGGCGCACAGGAGGTGCAGAATAACTGTTGCCCTGTTCCAGGCAGGCCCAGAGTGCTCCAGTTGTGTCCCAAACACACATATACTTTCTTACCTCTAAAACTTTGCACGTGCTGTAAACTTCTGCCTCAGGTTCTCTTGCCCCACCACCCACACAAGGCAAACTCCTACACATCCCTTAAAGCCCTACCAACAAGATAGAGCTCTTTTCTCTGTTCAAGCCCTGATCTAGAGAGCTGGGACCATCCATAGGCGCCGGGTTCTGATCCGGCCTACTGTCATGTGATGTGAGTTCCTGGGGGGCAGGAATTGTGACCTACATGCACCAGGCACGCGATCAAAGCTTGTTCAATAAAAAAAAAAAAAAAAAAAGTGAATGAATGAATGGTCACTTGGGAGAGGCGGCTCCCAAGCGGACACCCAGGAGTCCGCCAACCCCTTTAGCGCCTGCATCCCCTGCTCTCCACGACCTCAAAAAGCCTGTAGGTGGTCGACAAAAAGGGGCGGGGAGGGGGTGGTTCCGGGCGGGGTCTTCAGCCCTTCCGGTGCGGCCCCTTTAAGAGGCGGGGCCTGCGGGGCGGGCGCTGAGAACGCCGGGGCGGCCCGAAGATGGCGGCGGTGACTGGGTCTGGGGTTGCAGCGGCCCCGAGCTCGCTGCTCCTCGTGGTGGGCAGCGAGTTCGGCAGCCCGGGGCTCCTCACCTACGTCCTGGAGGAGCTCGAACGAGGTCGGGCTGGCCCGGGGGCGTGCGGAAGCCCGGGAGGCGGGCGCGTTCGCGCGTCTGGGCCCGGGGCCGGGGGGGGGGGGCGGCTGCGGCGGGGCCCGGGCTCCGGGGCGGGGGTCGCGGGCCCGGAGTTAGGTCCCCTTCACCGTTAGGCGCACGACGCGAGCAAAGGCGGGTTCCTGTGGGTGCCCGCGGAGGAAGTGGCATCGGGGCCTGGGCTGGGGCAGGGCTGCCCCGCCCCAACTCCGGGTGAAGATCGGGGAGGGGACACGGGCCTGGGCTTTGGGACCCGTGCAGTTGGACCACGGCTCCGCTTCCCGCCTAATTGGCCCGCCCGGGGGTAGGGCTTGGGGTCGTTTTGGATCTCCAGGTCTTAGCAGCTTAGAGATCTCCCGGAGGGAGAAGCAGATATGGGGGAGGCTGGGCCAGGAGCCCCGGGGCCCGCTTTCTGTTGCCGCACAAGGAGCTGCTAATTGGGGTGTGGGCGGGTGCGGCCTGCCCTGGGGATTTGGCACCTAGGGAGGTGAGTCACAGGTGCACCTGCCAGGTTCACCTGCAGCCACTTGGCACAGTGGGACTGGCGGGCGTGATGCGCCCGTGGGTGGAGATGGGTGTTCATCCCCCATCCCTCGGAGCATCTGGACCTGGGCATTTCATTGCCTGTAAAATGGGACAGGAACACGCACCTCGGTTCATGTGCTTGAGGAGTGTTTAGTGAGCACCTGTTATGCGCCAGGCCTTTGGGCAGTGGGCACAGGGATGTGGCCGGGATGATAGACAGGTTCAGCCCTGCCAGCACAGGTCTGGTGGGGGGATGGACCCAAAGCCAGTGAGGAGATGGAAGAAGCTTCCAGCTCACATGGTGTCAGGAGGCATCAGAAGGCTGCAAGGGACTGCGAGGACAGTCAGTCTTAGCACCCGAAGGTGCTGAGGGGGAAGGGCCCTTGGCCAGTAGGAACAGGTGGGGGCGGCAGGGGGATGAGCTTCCAGGCAGGGGGAACAGCTGTTGCAAGGGCGGGAGTGGAAATGGGTCTGACAGGGCATAGGAGCAGCGAGGAGGTGGAGATGGAGGAGGTGGAGGCTTTGTTGCTGATGAATCTTGCCCGTAAAATGATGAGGTGTGCTCTGGGTCCCCTGGCTCAGCTGCAGTGAGACCTGAAGGTGTTGGGTACTTCTGAGTCTCCAAGCTATGAGTGAAGGGAGGAGGCTGGGGCGCTCCCCACCCACGGGATGCTCATTATTGAAATATTCTGGGAGCTAGGAGGCCCGGCTGAACTCCCGCCTCGATCCTTCTTTCTCACCAGGCATCCGGTCTTGGGATGTCGATCCTGGCAGCTGCAACCTCGATGAACAGCTCAAGGTCTTTGTGTCCCGACACTCTGCCACCTTCTCCAGCATTGTGAAAGGTGAGGCTGGGGTCCCCCTGGCTGCTGCCTACCTCTTGTTCATTGGGCAAGTGCCAGCCGTGTGCCAGGCATGGGGGGTGGGGTGCAACTGTAAATAACAACAATAATAATACAGCTGAGACCTTTCAAATGTAAGCCGTGACCCAGTGATAACCCCTTCAGTCCTCAGCAACCCACAGTGCAGGAACTGGTATTTTTGTCCCCGATTGACAGATGAGGAAACTGGTACTGAAGGGGGAAGAGGCAGGGAGATCTCTGAGGAGGGGGTTTTTTAATGATAAATGCTATGACTGTCCAGTATGTCCACTGGGAGGGAAGCGCCCCAGCCAAGACCCAGCAGTGGACAGAACATCTAGAATGGACTGGGCGCGGTGGCTCGCGCTTCTGATCCCAGCACTTTGGGAGGCCACGGCGGGTGGATCACTTGAGGTTAGTTCAAGACTAACCTGGCCAACATGGAGGAACCCTGTCTCTACTAAAAATACAAAAATTAACTGGGCGTGGTGGCAGGCGCCTGTAATCCCAGCTACTTGGGAGGCTGAGGTGGGAGGATCACTTGAACCCAGGAGGCAGAGGTTATAGTGGGCTGAGATTGTGCCACTGCACTCTGGCCTGGGTGACAGAGTGGGAGGGACTCTATTCCCCCCCAAAAATAAACACATCTAGAAGGTGGAGGGGGCACTGAGGAGGCCCTGGAAGATGGAGTGTGGGCCCCTTGCAGGCAGGGACTGAACTTGGTTCACAGCCACAGGGCTGGGTATATAGTAGGTAGGGAACTGAAAAGGAGTGAGATCAAGGAGGGCCCAACTCAGCAGGAGGCTCCCTTCTGGGGTGACCCAGGGTGAGCAGGGCAGCAGGCGGGCAGGCAGGGCTTGGGTGTTGCCTGCAGCTGCCCCCTGCTCTTGATGGTCTCTTGAGTCACCTCCCAGCGGCTGCTGGAGAGGAAGGAAGTGTCCGTCGTCTCATTGTCCCAGTGGGTCCTTGTGGCTTCCTGACACTTCATGGGGCAGAAAGTGGAGCTGGAAATCCTGTCTGCTGTGTGCGACCTTTGTGGCCGCTTCCCCTCTCTATGCCTTGATTTCCCCACCTGAATGGGGCAATATCCGTGTGTGGCAAAAAGCGTGCTAAGGCTGGGTGGGGTGGCTCTCGCCTGTAATCCCAACACTTTGGGAGGTCAAGGTGGGAGGACTGTTTGAGGTCAGGAGTTTAAAACCAGCCAGGGCAACATGGTGAAATCCTGTCTGAAAATACAAAAACGAGCTGGGCCTGGTGGTGCACGCCTGTAGTCCCAGCTACTCAGGAGCCCGAGGAGGGAAGATTGCTTGAATCCAGGAGGCAGAGGCTCCTGTGAGCTAAGATTTGTGGCACTGCACTTCAGTCTGGGCAACAGAGTGAGACCCTGTCTCAAAAAACAAAGTTAGACCTGGCACTTTGTGCCAGGTCTACAGGTGGCTCACACCTGTAATCCCAGAACTTTGGAAGGCTGAGGTGGGTGGATCACCTGAGGTCAGGAGTTTGAGACCAGCCTGACCAGTATGGTGAAACTCTGTCTCTACTAAAAATACAAAAATTAGCCAGGTGTGGTGGCAAGTGCCTATAACCCCAGCTACTTGGGAGGCTGAGGCTGGAGAATTGCTTGAACTCAGGAGGCGGAGGTTGTAGTGAGCCGAGGTCGTGCCGCTACACTTCAGCCTGGGCAATAGAGGGAGACTCCATCTAAAAAAAAAAATGAGAGAGGGAGGGAGAGAAAGAGAAAGGAAAGAAAGAGAAAGCTCAATGTGATAGGGGTGAGGGAGAGAGAAAGAGAGAAAAGGGAAAAGAAGGAAAGAAAGCAAGCTAAATGTGATAAGGGCTGGCAACACCAGAGGGTCTTTGCCTCTCCAGACTCAGCCTTGTTTACAGTTCAGTCCTGCCTCAGGGCCTTGGCTCATGCTGTACCCTGGTCCGAGTTGGCCCTCACTGGCCCTCCCCTGGCTCTGGTTCCTTGCCAGCCTTCTCTCACAGTACGGATGTTTAAAACACATATAGGCCCTGGGGGACAGAGCAGGGTCAGGATCCCAGAAACAGCCCCACTTTAGCCCAGGCCCTTATGCTGCCCCACCCTTAGCTGAGTCCTGCCTCAGGGCCTTTGCTCCGGATATACCCTGGTCCAGGTTTGCCCTCATTGGCCCTCCTCGAGCTCTGGCTCTGTCTAAAAAATAAATGTGGCTGGGCGGGTGCAGTGGATCAATCTTGTAATCCCAGCACTGTGGGAGGATGAGGCAGGCGGATCACCTGAGGTCAGGAGTTTGAGACCAGCCTGACCCACATGGTAAAACCCTGTCTCTACTAAGAATTCAAAAAATGAGTGGGGTGTGGTGGCGTGTGCCTGTAATCCCAGCTACTTGGGAGGCTGGGGCAGGAGAATTGCTTGAACCCAGGAGGCGGAGGTTTCAGTGAGCTGAGGTTGCGCCATTGCACTCCAGCCTGGGCAACAAGAGCAAAACTCTGCCTCCAAAAAAAAAAACAACAACAAAAAAAGGGCTGGGCGCAGTGGCTTACGTCTATAATCCCAGCACTTTGGGACTTTGGGAGGCTGAGGCGGGCGGATCACAGGGTCAGGAGATCGAGACCATCCTGGCTAACATGGTGAAACCCCGTCTCTACTAAAAATACAAAAAATTAGCTGGATGTGGTGGCGGGCACCTGTAGTCCCAGCTACTCGGGAGGCTGAGGCAGGAGAATGGCATGAACCTGGGAGGAGGAGCGGAGCTTGCAGTGAGCTGAGATTGTACCACTGCACTCCAGCATCCACTGCACAGAGCGAGACTCCATCTCAAAAAAAAAAAAAAGGAGTGTAACGGTGGCATCACCCACAGGGGTGACAGCTGCAAACCAGGCCCTGCGCACCATGGGGCCCTCTGGTTACTGCCTGTCTTAGGCCAGCCAGGGTGGTTGAGTTTCTCTTTCTTGCCTGGTTCTCTCTCGTGCGCCTGTTAATCTCCATATGTTCCCTGGGTGGGTTCCCAGAGGGGTTCGTGTTCCCTGAGGGTCCCACGGGGAGGCAGGATTTGACTCCAGGATGGCCTGATTCCCCCACAGGCCAGCGGAGCCTGCACCACCGTGGAGACAGCCTGGAGACCCTGGTCCTCCTGAACCCATCAGACAAGTCCCTGTGTGATGAGGTAGGGAATGGCTGACATCCTGGAGGGGGCGGGCTGCCGGGACCCATGCCGTCTCTGTCTTCCTGTCTCGTGTCCTGGTCTTCATGCTGCCCCAGATCCTCTCAAGACACCCGGCACCACACTTCCTCGCCCACGAAGCCTTCCCCGTGGCTCTAGCCTCTGCTTCTTCCCTCCTCTGGGGTGGGAGCAGAAAAGCCTGGGTTTGGGAGGGAGGGAGTAAGCACTCCCAGCCTAGGGCCCAGGACGGCGTGGGTCTGGAGCTGGGAAGGCCAGAGCAGACTGAGGTTTGCGTCCCGTGGGTTCCCTCCGGCTAGGCCCCAGGAGTTGTCTGAATGGACTCACTAATACTAACCGGCTTGTGGCCGTCTGTACTCCACCAATTATACATCAGGAAGATGAATCAGAGTCCTGGGGCATCCCACTACAGACTTTCTTACAGGTTGATTCCTTGGATCAAAACTTTTCCCTTTTATTCCCTTGAGGAGCTCTCAGTCTTTAGGAGAAAGAGCGAGACACAGACACCCCCAGCCCTGTGGCATCAGGGCTGGGCTGGAGGGAGAGGTGGACTAGAGAGAGCCCAGAAAGGGCAGTAGTGCCTTCAGAAGGAAGGGACATCAGAGTTGGGCTTTGTAAGATGAATAGGAGTTTGCTAGGGTTGCTCCAGGGCCCAGCAGAAGACCCGGAGATTGCCCTCATAGCTAGTTGAGCACTGGGCTGGCTGTGGGGTGAGGGCAGGAGAGGGGTGGTTATGTATCAACCTGAGGCCACCCCAAAGAGGACTGCTGGATACATCACTGCACAGAACGGGGCCTTTAGTGCTCACCCCTCCCTCAGCTCCGGAACCTTCTGTTGGACCCTGCCTCTCACAAACTACTGGTGTTGGCTGGGCCCTGCCTGGAGGAGACAGGGGAGCTGCTGCTACAGACAGGGGGCTTTTCGCCTCACCACTTCCTCCAGGTCCTGAAGGACAGAGAGGTAAGCCACCCCTTTGCCATCCCCCACTTTCCCAGCTCTGAATCCTGGCTTGTCTGCATCGGGCTGTGTGGCCCCAGCGACCTGCTGTTTTCCATGACCTGGTCCCCCCCTCCTCTGTAGGGTGGCAGTGGTGACATGTGCCTCCTGGCTGTCCAGGGTCAGGGTGTGGTGTGAGCTGGGCCTGTAGAGCAGCTGATGTCCCAAAGTCCTGATGTGGGATGGAGCCAAATGGGTCCTTTCTGGTGCCCGCAGTCTGGGCAGGACAGATGGGCAAAAGTCTCTGGCAAACCACATTTTCACATTGGAGTGGGGCACTTAAAAGTGGTGAGAAAAGGTTCAGTAGACAGAGGTAGGCCGTGGAGGGTCTCCTTGGAGGAAGCTGTGCCCTGGGAGGAGAGAACGGTGAGTGTAAAGGCCCTGGGGCAGGGAGGCATTTGAAGGGGAGGGAGAGGCGGGAGGTGAGGCCAGACCAGAGAGCCTCCTGGCGCTGGAGAGGGTTGGGTTTTGGCGGGAGGGTCCTGAGGAACAGGCGTCGGGGTGGGGGAAGGCTGAGGGTATCCTCACCCAGTTTTCCCACCAGGCTGGGTGTTGCCTAGGTGGTCCCTTACCATTCCCCCTCTAGGTGGTTCCTTACCACTAGCTTTAGGTGGTCCCTTACCACTGCCCCTCCATGCAGATCCGGGACATCCTGGCCACCACGCCCCCACCTGCGCAGCCACCCATACTCACCATCACCTGCCCCACCTTTGGTGACTGGGCCCAGCTGGCACCTGCTGTGTCCGGCCTACAGGGGGCGCTCCGGCTCCAGCTGCGGCTGAACCCCCCGGCGCAGCTGCCCAACTCCGAGGGCCTGTGTGAGTTCTTGGAGTACGTGGCTGAGTCTCTGGAGCCGCCGTCCCCCTTCGAGCTGCTGGAGCCCCCGACCTCCGGGGGCTTCCTCAGGCTGGGCCGGCCCTGCTGCTACATCTTCCCCGGAGGCCTCGGGGATGCCGCCTTCTTCGCCGTCAATGGCTTCACCGTGCTGGTCAACGGTGGCTCAAACCCCAAGTCCAGTTTCTGGAAGCTGGTGCGGCACCTGGACCGCGTGGATGCCGTGCTGGTGACCCACCCTGGCGCCGATAGCCTCCCGGGCCTCAACAGCCTGCTGCGGCGCAAACTGGCGGAGCGCTCCGAGGTGGCTGCTGGTGGGGGCTCCTGGGATGACAGGCTGCGCAGGCTCATCTCCCCCAACCTGGGGGTCGTGTTCTTCAACGCCTGCGAGGCTGCATCGCGGCTGGCGCGTGGCGAGGATGAGGCGGAGCTGGCACTGAGCCTCCTGGCGCAGCTGGGCATCACGCCCCTGCCACTCAGCCGCGGCCCCGTGCCAGCCAAGCCCACCGTGCTCTTTGAGAAGATGGGCGTGGGCCGGCTGGACATGTACGTGCTGCACCCGCCCTCCGCCGGCGCCGAGCGCACGCTGGCCTCTGTGTGCGCCCTGCTGGTGTGGCACCCCGCGGGCCCTGGCGAGAAGGTGGTGCGCGTGCTGTTCCCCGGCTGCACCCCGCCTGCCTCCCTCCTGGACGGCCTGGTCCGCCTGCAGCACTTGAGGTTCCTGCGAGAGCCCGTGGTGACACCCCAGGACCTGGAGGGGCCGCGGCGAGCTGAGAGCAAAGAGAGCGTGGGCTCCCGGGACAGCTCGAAGAGAGAGGGCCTGTTGGCCACCCACCCCAGACCTGGCCAGGAGCGCCCTGGGGTGACCCGCAAGGAGCCAGCACGGGCTGAGGCACCGCGCAAGGCTGAGAAAGAAGCCAGGACCCCCCGAGAGTTGAAGAAAGACCCTAAACCGAGTGTTTCCCGGACCCAGCCGCGGGAGGTGCGCCGGGCGGCCTCTTCTGTGCCCAACCTCAAGAAGACAGGTGCCCAGGCGGCACCCAAGACCCGCAAAGCACCCAGCACAGCGCCCAGCACATCCCAGTCTGGCTTCCCGCAGGTGGCAAATGGACCCCGCAGCCCGCCCAGCCTCCGATGTGGAGAAGCCAGCACCCCCATTGCGGCCTGCGGCTCCCCGGCCTCCCAGCTGGTGGCCACGCCCAGCCTGGAGCTTGGGCCAATCCCAGCCGGAGAGGAGAAGGCGCTCGAGCTGCCTTTGGCCGCCAACTCTTTCCCAAGGCCACGCACGCCCTCCCCTGAGTCCCGCCGGAGCCCCGCGGAGGGTAGCGGGCGGCTGTCACTGAGCCCACTGCGGGGCGGGGAGGCCGGGCCCGACGCCTCACCCACAGTGACCACGCCCACGGTGACCACGCCGTCACTGCCCGCAGAGGTGGGCTCCCCGCACTCTACCGAGGTGGACGAGTCCCTGTCCGTGTCCTTTGAGCAAGTACTGCCGCCATCCGCTCCCACCAGTGAGGCTGGGCTGAGCCTCCCACTGCGTGGCCCCCGGGCACGGCGCTCGGCCTCCCCACACGATGTGGACCTGTGCCTGGTGTCACCCTGTGAGTTTGAACATCGCAAGGCGGTGCCCATGGCACCGGCACCTGCGTCCCCCGGCAGCTCGAATGACAGCAGTGCCCGGTCACAGGAGCGGGCAGGTGGGCTGGGGGCCGAGGAGACGCCCCCTACATCGGTCAGTGAGTCCCTGCCCACCCTGTCTGACTCGGACCCCGTGCCCCTGGCCCCCGGTGCCGCAGACTCAGACGACGACACAGAGGGCTTCGGAGTCCCTCGCCACGACCCTTTGCCTGACCCCCTCAAGGTTCCCCCGCCACTGCCTGACCCATCCAGCATCTGCATGGTGGACCCCGAGATGCTGCCCCCCAAGACAGCGCGGCAGACGGAGAACAGCCGCACCCGGAAGCCCCTGGCCCGCCCCAACTCACGCGCTGCCGCCCCCAAAGCCACTCCACTGGCTGCTGCCAAAACCAAGGGACTTGCTGGTGGGGACCGTGCCAGCCGACCACTCAGTGCCCGGAGTGAGCCCAGTGAGAAGGGAGGCCGGGCACCCCTGTCCAGAAAGTCCTCGACCCCCAAGACTGCCACTCGAGGCCCGTCGGGTGAGTGCTGGAACTGGGGCCCTGGGCTGGGTTGGCAACTGCTTAGGCTGGAGAGAGCATAGCTCATCCTCCTGTTTTTACTTTTTCCATTTATTTAAAAGAGATGGTCTCACTCTGTCTCCTGGGCTGGAGTGCAGTGGCAAAATCACAGCTTATTGGAGCCTCGAACTCTGGGGCTCAAGCCACCCTCCCATTTCAGCCTCTCCAGTAGCTGAGACTACTGGCACGGCCACCATGCCTGCCTAATTTTTAAAATTTTTGGTAGAGATAGGGTCTTACTATGTTGCCCAGGCTGATTTCAAACTCCTGGCCTCAAGCTATGTGCCCACCTCAGCCTTCCAAAGTTCTGGGATTACTGGCATGAGCCATGGTGCCCTGCCAGTCTTCCTGTTTTTTTTTTTTTTTTTTTGAGACCGATTTTCGCTTTTGTTGTCCAGGCTGGAGCGCAATGGCACGATCTTGGCTCACTGCAACCTCTGCCTCCTGGGTTCAAATGATTCTCCTGCCTCAGCCTCCCGAGTAGGTGGGATTACAGCTGCGAGCCACCACGCCTGGCTAATTTTTGTATTTTTAGTAGAGTCTTGGTTTCACCATGTTGGCCAGGCTGGTCTCAAACTCCGGACCTCAGGTGATCTGTCCACCTTGGCCTCCCAAAGTGCTGGGATTACAGGCGTGAGCCACCACGCCCAGCCAAGTCCTCTTGTTCGTAATTGTGTGACCTCAGCCATGTCCCCCCTCTCTGGGGCTCAGTTTCTCCTGTGAAATGGAAACTGACCTCAGTGTTGAAGCACTTGCCATTCTGAGGTGCCTGGACAGGTGAGGATGTATGC
The DNA here is from genome assembly GCF_002776525.5 of Piliocolobus tephrosceles. Lineage (NCBI taxonomy): Eukaryota > Metazoa > Chordata > Mammalia > Primates > Cercopithecidae > Piliocolobus > Piliocolobus tephrosceles. The sequence continues at coordinate 35,501,685 of NC_045454.1, read as the reverse complement.
CAATTGTGGGTTTCTAGAAGCCACAATAACAATAAGTAAAATGAAACATTTGAAAAAAAAATTTGTTTTTTTTGAGATGGAGTCTCGCTCTGTCGCCCAGGCTGGAGTGCAGTGGCATGATCTCGGCTCACTGCAAGCTCTGCCTCCCGGGTTCATGCCATTCTCCTGCCTCAGCCTCCCGAGTAGCTAAGTCTACAGGCACTTGCCACCATGCCCGGCTAGTTTTTTGTATTTTTACTACAGATGGGGTTTCACCGTGTTAGCCAGGATGGGCTTGATCTCCTGACCTCGTGATCCGCCCGCCTCGGCCTCGCAAAGTGCTGGGATTGCAGGCATGAGCCGCCGTACCCGGCCCATTTGAAAATTTAAATAGCGTATTTTATGTAACTGATCGGTTAGGAGGACGCAGCCTATGGTTGCACTCATAGCAGAGCAAAATCAGTAAAGAGAAAAGGCACATAGGGTGAAGTCCAAAGGAAGAAGTTTCCAGAATCCTCTCCCAGTAGGGCTGCACACCACAGGCTGCATTTCTCCAGTAGCAAGTTGTAACAACGTGTCCCTCATGGAAGCTCATTGGAGACAGCATGCCCAGGTTGCTATTGGGCCATTACATAGGCATCCTTTGCCTGGCACACACACTCTAGACTCCCCGAAAAGGAGAAATCAGGTGTGTGGTCCAGTCCAGGCACAGGGAGCGCCTCTCAGACTGGGAATGGTGGGAACCCTCTTCCTAAAATCCAAGTTCCCAGACACCAGCCAAAGGCTCACATTTTAAGCAGGCCTTGCGGAGGAGAGGGTCTCTGGCCTGCTGTGCTGTTTTTTCCTTTTTTTTTTTTTTTTTTGTTTTCTGAGAGTCTCACTCTGTCATCCAGGCTGGAGTGCAGTGGCACAAACATGGCTCACTGCAGCCTCCACCTCCCCGGTTCAAGCAATCCTCCTCCCACCTCAACCTCCTGAGCAGCGGGGACCACAAACAAACACACACAATAACGCCCAGCTAATTTTTTTTTTTTTTGAGACTGAGTCTCACTCTGTTGCCAGGCAGTGGTGCAATCTCAGCTCACTGCAACCTCCACCTCCCGGGGTCAAGCGATTCTCCTCCCTCAGCCTCCCAAGTAGCTGGGATTACAGGCACGCACCACTATACCCGGCTAATTTTTGTATTTTTAGTAGAGACGAGGTTACACCATGCTGGCCAGGCTGATGTCAAACTCCTGACCTCATGATCTTTCCGCCTCGGCCTCCCAAAGTACTGGGATTACAGGCGTGAGCCACTGCGCCCAGCCTACGCCCAGCTAATTTTTATATTTTTCCGTAGCACTGGGGTCTCACTATGTTGTCCTGGCTGGTCTTGAACTCCTGAGCTCAAGTGATCCTTTGGCCTCAGCCTCCCAAAGTTTTGGGATTATAGGCATAAGCCACCACGCCCACCTCAATGTTTAATTTTGGATGGACTGCCAGACTTTTCCATAGCAGCTGCTTGACACTAGTCAGTCTAATCGGTGTGAGGTGGGATCTCATTGTGGTTTTGATTTCGGTGTCCCTAATGACTAATGATGTTGAGCATCTTTTCTTTTTTTTTTTTTTTTTTGAGATGGAGTCTCGCTCTGTCGCCCAGGCTGGAGTGCAGTGGCGCGATCTCGGCTCACTGCAAGCTCCGCCTCCCGGGTTCACGCCATTCTCCTGCCTCAGCCTCCCGAGTAGCTGGGACTACAGGCTCCCGCCACCTCGCCCGGCTAGTTTTTTGTATTTTTTGGTAGAGACGGGGTTTCACCGTGTAGGCCAGGATGGGCTCGATCTCCTGACCTCATGATCCACCCGTCTCGGCCTCCCAAAGTGCTGGGATTACAGGCTTGAGCCACCGCGCCCGGCCTGAGCATCTTTTCATATGCCTATTGGCCATTTGTCTGTTTTCTTTGGAGAAATGTCTATTCAATTCCTTTGCTCATTTTTAAATTTTATTTTGCTTTTTAGAGACAGGGTCTCGGTCTGTCACCCATGCTGCAGTGTAGTGCAAACACCGCTCATTATAGCCTCAACTTCCTGGACTCAAGTGATCCTCCCAGCTCAGCCTCCCAAGTAGCTGGGACTACACAGGTGCATGCTGTGGTGCCTGGCTAATTTTGTAATGTTTTGTAAAGATGGAGTGAGACTCTGTCTTTACAAAACATTAAAAATTGCCCAGACTGATCTTGGACTCCCAGCCTCAAGCGATCCTCTTGCCTTGGCTTCCCAAAGTGTTGGGATTACAGGCGTGAGCCACCACGCCTAGCCCCCTTTGCCCATTTTTAAATTGAGTTGTTTTCCGTTGCTGAGTTTTAGGAGTTTTTTAAATCATTCTGGACATTAATCCTGTAGCAGATATATGGCTTGCAAATATTTCCTTCCGTTCTGTGAGTTGTCTTTTTATTCTTTTGCTAGTGCCCTTTGATACACAAAAGTTTTAAATTCTCACGAAGTTCATTTTGTCTATTTTTTTCTTTTGCTGCCTGCACTTTTGATGTCAGACCCAATAAATGATTACCACATCCTATTTATTTTTCTTTTCTGTTTTTTTTGTTTTTTTTTTTTTTTTTTAGATGTGTCTCCCTCTGTTGCCCAGGCTGGAGTGTGGGGGCACAATCTCGGCTCACTGCAACCTCCGCCTCCTGGGTTCAAGCGATTCTCCTGCCTCAGCCTTCCTGAGTAGCTGGGATTACAGGCACCCACCACCACACCCAGCTAATTGTTTTGCATTTTGAGTAGAGATAGGGTTTCACCATGTTGGCTAGGCTGGTTTCAAACTCCTGAACTCAAGTGATCTGCCTGCCTCGGCCTCCCAAAGTAATAGGAGTATAGGCCTAAGCCACCGTGCCTGGTCAAATCCAACATTGAGAAGCTTCTACCCCATGTTTTCTTCCAGGAGTTTTACAGTTTTCCTTTTCACATTGAGGTCCATTTGGAGGTAATTTTTGTATGTGGTGAAAAGATCCAGCGTCATTCTCTTGTATGTGGAGGCCCGGCTTTCCCAGCACCATTTGTTGAAAAGACTGTCCTTTCCCCCTTGAATGTTTGGAACCCTTGTTGAAGATCATTTGACCACACATGTGATGACTTATTTCCGGGCCTCTCTCTTCTATTCCATTGGTCTATATGTCTGTCTTTATGTCAGTATCACACTGTTTTGACTACTGTAACTTTGTAGTAAGTTTTGAAATCAGGAAGTATGAGTTTTCTATCTTGATTCTTCTGTTTCATGATTGTTTAATTTCATTTTCACATTGTTCGTTGTTCACGTATAGAAATTCAACTGCATGGCCGGGCACGGTGGTTCACGCCAGTAATCCCAGCACTTTGGGAGGCCGAGGCAGGAAGATCACGAGGTCAGGAGATCGAGACCATCCTGGCTAACACAGTGAAACCCCATCTCTACTAAAAATACAAAATATTAGCCAGGCGTGGTGGCGGGCGCCTGTAGTCCCAGCTACTCGGGAGGCTGAGGCAGGAGAATGGTGTGAACCCAGGAGGCGGCGGAGCTTGCAGTGAGCCGAGATCACACCACTGCACTCCAGCCTGGGTGACAGAGTGAGACGCCGTCTCACCAAAAAAAAAAAGAAATTCCACTGCATTTTGTCTGTGGACTTTGTATCTTGCTTCTTTGCTGAATTCATTTATTATTATTTTTTGAGATGGAGTCTCGCTCTGTCACCCAGGCTGGGTGCAGTGGTGCAATCTCAGCTCACTGTAACCTCCACCTCCCGGCGGAATTCAAGCAATTCTCCTGCCTCTGCCTTCTAAGTAGCTGGGATTACAGGCGCCTGCCACCACGCCCAGCTAATTTTTGTAGTTTTAGTAAGAGACAGGGTTTCACCATGTTGGTCAGGCTGGTCTGGAACTCCTGACCTCAAGTGATCCGCCCGCCTCAAGCCTCTCAAAGTGCTGGGATTACAGGCATGAGCCATGGCACCAGGACTGATTTTTTACATTATTGTTCATAAAGGCTGTTGTTCATAAAGGCTATTGAACTGGCATTTTCTTGTAGAATTAAATATCTGTGCCTGGCTTTGGTATCAAGACAGTTCTGGTCTTACGAAATGAGTTAGGACGTGTTCCTTCCTCTTTAGTTCCTTGGAAAAGTTTGAGAGAGGCTGATGTTAGTTCTCTAAATGTTTGGTGGCTTCCCCAGGGCTTTTCTTTGCTGGGAGGTTGTAAGTTACTGATTCATTCTCTTTGCTAGCTACAGGTATATGCTGATTTTCTATTTTTTTGTGATTGTGTCTTGGTAGTTTTTGCATTTCTAGGAGTGTGTCCATTTCGTTGGTGTATAGACGGGGTAGTATTCTTACCCCCTGAGCTGGGCAGCAGCTATGATTGTAAGATGCAGGGTCTGGCAGGCTTCTTGTGCCCGAGACCCAGCCGTATCCTTTGATTCCGCTGATCATTCACTTGCCCAGGGCTGGTGGCCTTGTTCCCTTTGGCCCTACGGTCAGGGTTTGGACAAGGCCCCCCGAGCTGTCTCATCCCCATTCAGCACCCGCACTGATCTTGGACCTGCCTCTCAAGGCTCTGTCCACCTACCCTGGCTCCCCATCACCCCTGGGGCGGGGATTCTGTCCGTCTGGGTCACAGCCCTGTTTCAGGACCTGGTGCCCAGGAGGTTCTGTTAAATACCCCTTGAGCAAGTCAGCCAGACAGATGCTGCAGAAGCAGCTGAGTGGCCCAGTCACTGCCTGCTTTCAGGACTCAAACTCTTAAACCCTCTTCCAGGAAGCATTCCCTGATTGCCACCCACTCGCCCCCGACCCTGGGGATGTCTATGTCCAGGGACTGCTGGGGATGAGTCAGGCTCTTGGCACAGAGGGGTGGCCAGTGGTGTTTGTAGAGTGAGTGAAGAGTCACTGGAGTCAAGGCGTGGTGACATACGCCTGTAGTCCCAGTTACTTGGAAGGCTGAGGCAGGAGGATCACTTGAGCCCAGGAGTTTGAGATGAGCCTGGGCAGCATAGCTAGACCGCATTTCTTAAAATAAGATTCACTGGAGTCATGAGCGCAACAGGGCTCCCCAGAAAACTCTGAGATCAGGCCTCCTGCTGAGGAGGGAGCTGTTCTGAGTGGTGCAGGTCGAACTCGGAGCCTCGGCCCCTCCCCAACCCCAGGAACTCATCCCTTCCTCCCCCATCCCTCTGCCCGCAGGGTCAACCAGCAGCCGGCCTGGGGCGTCGGCCACCCCACCCAAGTCCCCGGTCTACCTGGACCTGGCCTACCTGCCCAGTGGGAGCAGCGCCCACTTGGTGGATGAGGAGTTTTTCCAGCGTGTGCGCGCGCTCTGCTACGTCATCAGTGGCCAGGACCAGCGCAAGGAGGAGGGCATGCGAGCCGTCCTGGACGCACTGCTGGCCAGCAAGCAGCACTGGGACCGAGACCTGCAGGTGCGTGTCACCCCAGGACCTTTGGTGGTCAGTGTAGTTAGCACAGGTGGGGAAAACCAGCCTCGACCCTCAGAGACTGAGCTGTGTCCCCCAGGCCACAGGTGAATGGGGGCGAATATGGGCATCTCACACATCTCAGCCCTTAGGGGTCTCTTTGGACTCTGATTCTGTCGTGTCACCGTCCTCATCGGCTGTGCTGGAAGCCTGGAGGAGGACGCAGGGCCTTGTGAAGCCTCGTGGTCCTATCCCTTCCCCAGACACCTTGTCACTTAACCATTGTTCCGCTGTGAGAATTAGTCGGGATGGAATAGGTGGGCTGGGTGGTGTCTGTGCGGCTGAGAACCCTCTCCCATGGCTGCGTGAAGCTGAGAGACTGAAACCAAGCCCTGCAGGGCGAGGCGCGTGTGGGCAGTGGGAGGACCGCCTCACACCACGGCCCCTGCCCTCTCACAGCTGCTAGGCTGGCTTCAAAGGAGCGTCCCTGTAGGGTGCATGACCCAGGCAGAGGCCCAGAGGTAGGAAAGAGGTTGGTGTGTTCAAGGAGCAGGGGGAGATCCAAGTGAGTAGAGGGGGTCTTAGGCCAAGGAAGGCCTTGCAGAGGAGGAGCTCCATCTCCTGTGTGCTGAGAAGGCTCTTTGGGTGCTGGTTGGGAGGAGCAGAGACCTCCTAGACAGGCTGACCACCCATTGCAGACCTCAAGGTGGAGCACAGAAGATCAGGGAGAAGCCTGGAGGGGTCTCAAATGCCAGGAAAGGAAGGCGACTTGGGACCCAGGCCAGAAGGACAAGGGGCACCCCCCCTTACTGGTGGTCCACCCTCTCCACACCCCCCACCTGCAGGTGACCCTGATCCCCACCTTCGACTCGGTGGCCATGCATACGTGGTACGCAGAGACGCACGCCCGGCACCAGGCGCTGGGTATCACGGTGTTGGGCAGCAACAGCATGGTGTCCATGCAGGATGACGCCTTCCCGGCCTGCAAGGTGGAGTTCTAGCCTCATCGCCGGCACAGCCCCACTCAGCCCAGCCCGCCCTTCCCTACATTCAGCCGCATCAGAAATAAACCGTGACTCAACTTGGCTGTGGCCTCTCTTCTTTCTGTGATGGGAGACTTGGCATGTACCTCCTGGTCCTGCGGGTGGGGACAGCTTCCGTGGAATCCCCAGCGACCCTGCAGTCAGGCCCACTCTGACCTCCATGTCGCAGATGGAAGAAACACAGGCTTTGCAGGGCCTGGTTTGGGAAGGAAGTGCCTCTCAGAGTTAATGACCGCTGGCCGGTGGAGCCCCCGACTGCGGCCTCCACCCCAACCCAGCAACTGTAAGGGGCCCAAGCTATAGGCGCGAAGTAGCTACCTGACTACCTGTCACAAACCAGTTAGTGGCAGGGGGAGATTGAATACCCGTCTCTGCTCCAAGGCCATCAAACAAGCTATTCTGCTGTCCCTAGAGGAGATGGATGCTTGTTCCAGAAAGTCTTACTCTGCAGGAAGGATGTACAGAGGAATGTGAAACCCGGAGACGACAGAACGTCCACTTCTGACTAATGCACTCTGACCCGTCTCTGCACAAATACAAGCACTTAGGTTTACTATTAGATACAATGTCATCTGTACTGGGTTGAATGGCAGCCAACCCCCAAAACACATTCAACTCCTGACCCCGACACCTGTCAATGTGATGTTATTTTGAAAAAGGATCTTTGTAGATACAGTTTCATTTTTTTTTTTTTTTTTTTTGGGACGGAGTCTCGCTCTGTCGCCCAGGCTGGAGTGCAGTGGCTGGATCTCAGCTCACTGCAAGCTCCGCCTCCCGGGTTCCCGCCATTCTCCTGCCTCAGCCTCCCGACGAGCTGGGACTACAGGCGCCCGCCACCTTGCCCAGCTAGTTTTTTGTATTTTTTTAGTAGAGACGGGGTTTCACAATGTTAGCCAGGATGGTCTCGATCTCCTGACCTCGTGATCCGCCCGCCTCGGCCTCCCAAAATGCTGGGATTACAGGCTTGAGCCACCGCGCCCGGCCTTTTATTATTATTTTTTGAGATGGAGTCTTCCTCTATTGCCCAGGCTGGAGTGCAGTGGGGCGATCTTGGCTCACTGCAACCCCCACCTCCTGGATTCAAGCGATTCCTGTGCCCCAGACTCTAGTAGCTGGGATTACAGGTGCCCACCACCACACCCAGCTAATTTTTGTTTTTTTGTTTTTTGTTTTTTTTTTTTGAGATGGAGTCTTGCTCTGTCCCCCAGGCTGGAGTGCAGTGGCATGATTTCGGCTCACTGCAAGCTCCGCCTCCTGGGTTCACACCATTCTCCTGCCTCAGCCTCCCGAGTAGCTGGGACTACAGGCACCCACCACCACACCTGGCTAATTTTTTTGTATTTTTAGTAGCGACGGGGTTTCACCATCTTAGCAAGGATGGTCTCGATTTCCTGACCTCGTGATCCTCCCACCTCGGCCTCCCAAAGTGCTGGGATTACAGGCTTGAGCCACCGCACCCAGCCTAATTTTTGTATTTTTAGCAGAGGGTTTCACCATGTTGGCTAGGCTGGTCTTGAACTCCTGACCTCAAGTGATCCACGCACCTCGGCCTCCCAAAGTGCTGAAAATACAGGCATGAGCCACGGCACCCAGCCTTTGCGCAAAGAAGAAGCTCAAGAGATCACCCTGGATTGTCCAGACAGGCTCTGCATCCAGTGACATGGTATCCGCTAAGAGATAGAAGGTGGCTGGGCATGGTGGCTCACGCCTGGACTCCCAGCATTTTGGCAGGCCAAGGCAGGCGGATCACGAGCGCAGGAGTTCCAGACCAGCCTGGGAAACATTACAAGACCCCATCTCTCTAAAAATTCAAAAATTAGCTGGGCATGGTGGCGCACGCCTGTAGTCCCAGCTACTCCAGAGGCTGAGGTGGGAAGATCACTTGAGCTGGGAGACGGAGGTTGTAGTGAGCCAAGATCAAACCACTGCACTCCAGCTTGGGTAACAGAGTAATATCCTGTCTCAGAAAAAACACACAAGGCCATTTGAGGACAGAGGCAGACATTGGAGTGATGTGGCCACAAGCCACTGTTAGAGACAAGGAAGCTTCCTCCCCTATGCCACTGTGGAAGCATGGCTCTGCTGTCCTGATTTTTGGACTTCGGACCCCCAGGGCAGTGAGGGAAGAAATTCCTGTTTGAAGGTGCTTGCTTTGTGATTATTAATGGCAGCCACAGGAAACTAATATAGCATCCATCACACATTCTAAGCGGGTCAGCAAAACGGCCTGCTCTCTGGGAACAGCTGCCAGAATCACTTTCGTGGCTCTGAGATTTTGTGGACTTCTTCCTCCGATGGTGTCATCAGTGTCATCAATTTTCTAGAGAAAATTGGAGGAGTCAGGTTATGGCCTTTTCTCCGTTGCCAGGGTAAGGATGGACCTCTTCAAGGGTCACCATTTATACATGAGGATGACTCCCCCAGGTTTCTTGTTTTGGCCAAACTGTCTAGTGACCCCTGCTGCCCACTTGTTTTTATTTCAATTGTCCCATTACCAGGGAGGTTTCCTTCTATTTATGGGCTTTTTTTGTTTGTTTGTTTGTTTTTTGAGACAGTTTCTCTCTCTTGCCCAGGCTGGAGTGCAATGGTGCCATCTCTGCTCACAGCAATCTCAGGCTCCCGGGTTCAAGCAATTCTCGTGCCTCAGCCTCCCGAGTAGCTGGGATTACAGGCATGTTCCACCATGCCTGGCTAATTTTTGTATTTTTAGTAGAAATGGGGTTTTGCCATGTTGACCAAACTGGTCTCAAACTCCTGGCCTCAAGTGATCCACCCACTTCGGCCTCCCACAGTACTGGGATTCCAGGCATGAGCCACCATGCCCAGCCCAGGCCTTTTTTCCTTCTTTCTTTTGAGACAGGGTCTTGCTCAGTCACCCAGACAACTGCAGTGGCTCAATGGAGGCTCACTGCAACCTCTGCCTCCTGGGCTTAAGCGTTCCTCCCACCTCAGCCTCCTGACTAACTGGGACTATAGGCATGCACCATCAGGCCTGGCTAATTTTTTGTATTTTTGGTAGAGACAGGGTTTCTCCATATTGGCCAGGCTGGTCTCAAACTCCTAACCTCAGGTGATCCACCTGCCTTGGCCTCCCAAAGTGCTAGGATTACAGGCATGAACCACTGCGCCCAGCCCTTTTTTTTCTTTTGAGACAGGGCCTCCCTGCGTTGCCCAGGCTGGAGTGCAGTGGCATGATCATGGCTCACCGCAGCCTCCACCTTCCAGACTCAAGAGATCCTCCCAGGAGGTCCCAAGTAACTGGGACCACAGGTGTATGTCACCACACCCAGCTAATTTCTTGTATTATTTGTAGAGATGAGATCTCTCTATGTTGCCCAGGCTGATCGTGAACTCCTGGGCTCAAGTGATCCTCCTACCTCGGCCTCCCAAAGTGCTGGTATTTACAGGCATGAGCCACTGTGCCTGGCTTATGGGCCTTTTTCTAATTAACTGGTTTGATATTTTTCTCATTGGATATTTGTCTTTTTCTCATTCCTGCACAATTTTCTTTTTTAAATTAGGATTAATAAACTTATGTGGTAAATGTTTTCCAAATGTACTTTTCCGTTTTGTTTAGGCATGGTTTTGCTGTAAATATTTTTGTGTGGTGGTTTTTTCTTTTGTTTTTGTTTTTGTTTTTGACAGTCTCTCTTTCCCAGGCTGGAGTGCAGTAGAGCAGTAGATGGGATCATAGTTCACTGCAGCCTCGGACTTCTAGCCTCAAGTGATCTTCCCACCTCAACCTCCAAAAGTGCTGGGATTACAGGCATGAGCCACTGCACCTGGCCAAACTGCAATTTTTTTTTTTTTTTTTTTTTCTGAGACGGAGTCTGGCTCTGTCGACCAGGCTGGAGTGCAGGGGTGCAATCTCAGCTCACTGCAAGCTCTGCCTCCCAGGTTCACTCCATTCTCCTGCCTCAGCCTCCCGAGTAGCTGGGACTACAGGCACCCGCCACCATGCCCAGCTAATTTTTTTTTTTTTTCCTATTTTTAGTAGAGACGGGGTTTCACTGTGTTAGCCAGGATCGTCTCGATCTCCTGACCTCGTGATCTGCCCGCCTTGGCCTCCCAAAGTGCTGGGATTATAGGCGTGAGCCACTGCGCCCGGCCCAAACTGCAATTTTAAATGTCTCTCTTTTATGTTTGAGAGGTGTTTCCTGCTGTTGGTACGAATTCTCCTACGTTTTTTTCTTTTTCATAATTTCAACTTTTATCCTAAGATTTACTTGGTATTGAAGAGAGGGATAGAAGTTGCCTCACCCCAAAGGCTCCTTGATTGTCCTATGCTGTATACGGATTTGAAATGCCTTGTCCTCCTTAAATAAGGTCCCCTATGGGTCTGCACCTGTTTCCAAATCTGCTCTAATTCATCACCAACTTTTCTGGCCAAGTTCTTGTTGTTTTCCTTTTTTATTTATTTATTTATTTATTTTTTGAGACGGAGTCTCGCTCTGTCGCCCAGGCTGGAGTGCAGTGGCGCGATCTTGGCTCACTGCAAGCTCCGCCTCCCGGGTTTACGCCATTCTCCTGCCTCAGCCTCCCAAGTAGCTGGGACTACAGGCGCCCGCCACCACGCCCAGCTAATTTTTTTGTATTTTTAGTAGAGACGGGGTTTCACCGTGTTAGCCAGGATGGTTTCGATCTCCTGACCTCGTGATCCGCCCACCTCGGCCTCCTAAAGTGCTGGGATTACAGGTGTGAGCCACTGCGCCTGGCCTGTTTTCCTTTTTTTATAGATGGAGTCTTGCTCTGTCGCCAGGCTGGAGTGCAGTGCAGTGGTATGATCTTGCCTCACTGCAGCCTCCGCCTTCCAGGTTCAAGTGATTCTTCTGCCTTAGTCTCCTCCTAGGTATCTAGGATTATAGGCATGCACCACCAAAACCGGCTAATTTTTGTATTTTTTAAGTAGAGTCAGAGTTTCACCATGTTAACCAGGCTGGTCTCGAACTCCTGACCTCAAGTGATCTACCCATTTCGGCCTCCCAAAGTGCTGGGATTACAGGCATGAGCCACACTGTGTCCAGCCTAGCTTTGCATATCTTTTTATTTTTTATTTCTTTGGGTGGATGGAGTCTTGCTCTGTTGCCCAGGCTGGAGTACAATGGCAAAATCTCGGCTCACTGCAACCTCTGCCTCCTATGTTCAAGTGATTCTCCTGCCTCAGCCTCCCGAGTACCTGGGACTACAGGTGCGTGCCACCACACCTGGCTAATTTTTGTATTTTTAGTAGAGACAGGGTTTCACCATATTGGCCAGGCTGGTCTCAAACTCCCGACCTCATGATCCGCCCCCCTCAGCCTCCCAAAGTGCTGGGATTACAGGCATGAGCCACTGGGCCCGACTCTGTGTGTCTTAATATCTTGTCAGGGATGTCCTTTCTCTTTCCTTTTATTTATGAAAGAAGAACTTCATTTCCAGCTATTTTCACATCCCAATTCCTCTTGGAGTTCTAGAATCTCCATGGAGGAGGCCCAAACCCATGGATGAAAAGTGCCATGAGCTTCAGCTTCTGACCACATGGTGGACCAGATTCTCAAGATGAAGAGCAAATAGAACTAAGAGAAACGAAGAACCTGGGCCAGGTGCTATGACTCATGCCTGTAATCCCAGCACTTCGGTAGGCTGAGCCTGGCAGATCACTTGAGCCCGGGAGGTCGAGGCTGCAGTGAGCCATGATAGCACCACTGCACACTGCACTTCCGCCTGAGCAACAGACCAAGACTCTGTCTCAAAAAAAAAAAAAAAAAAAAAAAAAAAGAAGGAAAGAAAAAAGAGAATTGAAGTTAATGATTGAGATTTAAACCACTGGACAGGTTTAATAGTAGATTTGAGAGAGTTGAAGAGAAAATCGGAGAACTGAAAGATGGGGCTTGATAAATTTCCCAGACATGGAACCAATACAAACAACCAAAAATGCTGAGTTAAAACAAGTTAAACCTTTATTAATTTATCGGCAAGATAACCAGAAAATAAAGAACAATAAGGCCAAAATGTCATTGTAGCCCCAGGAGGGGACAGCTTAGGCGTCAGACAAGGCGGGTTTGAGTCTGATAAGGCCTCAAAGTGGTGCCTACTCAACATAAAAGTGAACTGGAAATCAAAATAAGTTCCTTAACACACATGTCCCAAGAACTGAAAGGAAACTTGTTATCTCAGACTTTGCTGTTAGGAGAGGGAGTGAAATCTTATCTGAGGATGCGTAACCTCACATGAATTTGCAACTCCAACCACATTATCTGGGTGTCTGAAAGTCCTCAAGTAGACAACATGGTTCAGAGCAGTCCAGGCTGGGCACAGTGGCTCGTCCCTGTAATCCCAACACTTTTGGAGGCTGAGGCAGGAGGATGGCTTGAGGTCGGGAATTCAAAACCAGCCTGGGCAACATTGCAAGACCTCCATCCCCATGAAAATGAAAATAAATTGTAATTTTTTAAATTTACTTTTATTTATTTATTTTTTTGAGACAGAGTTTCACTTTTTTTTTTTTTTTTTTGAGACGGAGTCTCGCTCTGTCGCCCAGGCTGGAGTGCAGTGGCCGGATCTCAGCTCACTGCAAGCTCCGCCTCCCGGGTTCACGCCATTCTCCTGCCTCAGCCTCCCGAGTAGCTGGGACTACAGGTGCCCGCCACCTCGCCTGGCTAGTTTTTTGTATTTTTTTTTTTTTTTAGTAGAGACGGGGTTTCACTGTGTTAGCCAGGATGGTCTCGATCTCCTGACCTCGTGATCCGCCCGTCTCGGCCTCCCAAAGTGCTGGGATTACAGGCTTGAGCCACCGCGCCCGGCCCAGAGTTTCACTCTTATCATCCAGACTGGAGTGCAATGGCACCATCTCAGCTCACTGCAACTTCTGCCTTGTGGGTTCAAGTGATTCTCCTGTCTCAGCCTCCAGAATAGCTGGGATTACAGGCATGCACCACCACACCCGGCTAATTTTGTATTTTTAGTAGAGAAGGGATTTCATCATGTTGGCCAGGCTAGCCTCAAACTCCTGGCCTCAGGTGATCTGCCTGCCTTGGCCTCCCAAAGTGCTGGGATTACAGGCGTGAGCCACTGCACTCAGCCAAAAATACACTTTTTTTTTTTTTTTTTTGAGACGGAGTCTCACTCTGTCGCCCAGGCTGGAGTGCAGTGGCCAGATCTCAGCTCACTGCAAGCTCCGCCTCCTGGGTTTACGCCATTCTCCTGCCTCAGCCTCCCGATTAGCTGGGACTACAGGCGCCCGCCACTTCGCCCGGCTAGTTTTTTGTATTTTTTTTTAGTAGAGACGGGGTTTCACCGTGTTAGCCAGGATGGTCTCGATCTCCTGACCTCGTGATCCGCCCGTCTCGGCCTCCCAAAGTGCTGGGATTACAGGCTTGAGCCACCGCGCCCGGCCTAAAAATACATTTTTAAATTAGTCAAGTGTGCTGGCATGCACCTGTAGTCCCAGCTACACCGGAGGCTGATATGGGAGGCTAGCTTGAGCCCAGGAGTAGGAGGCTGCGGTGAGCTATAATCACACACCACTGTACTGCAGCCTGGGAAGCAAAGTGAGACCCTGTCTCTAAAATAAATAAATACATAAATTTGGAGGATGAGAATGAAATGAAGACAGCAGCTGATAATTTATCTCCTGCAGACCCTCACTGAAGGAAATTCTGAGGAAGTTTTTCAGGCAGAAAGTGATCTAGGTACAGGGCTGACATGCAGAAGGAATCAACGAGCAGAAAAGTAGAAAATTTGTGGGTGAATCAATCAAAAATAACCACCATTAAAAATAATTATAAAGTCCAATGTGATAGGGTTAAAAACTAAACTTCAACAACAATGGCAAATAGGAAGAGCTAAGTGGAGGAAGAAGGTCTTAAAATCTTTGTGGGGAGGTAACATATTACTTGGATGAGCATAGGAGAAATAGTAAAGATTTTGCAGTAAATACTAGGAGAACAGAACTAGCCTATGACTTCCACATAGTAGAGGGGGTAAAATTAGAATGAAAAAGATATATTCCCACCTAAGGCTCATAGGGAAAGGGTACAAATAGAAAACCCAAAATAAGATGAGGAAAGTACATAAAACTTGCTAGTCATTTCAACAAATGTAAATGGACAAAAATCTCTAGTTAAAAGGCAAAAGGTGGCTGGGCACAGTGGCTCATGCCTGTAATCCCAGCACTTTGGGAGGCTGAGGTGGGCAGATCACTTGAGGTTAGGAGTTCGAGACCCCCAACCTGGGCAACGTAGTGAAACCCCATCTCCACTAAAAATACAAAAGTTAGCCAGGCATGGTGGCACATGCCTGTAATCCCAGGTACTCGGGAGGAGGCGGAGGCAGGAGAATCACTTAAACCGGGGAGGAAGGACATTGCAGTGAAGCCATCGTGCCACTGCATTCCAGCCTGGCTGACAGAGCAAGACTCTGAAAAAAAAAAAAAAAAGTCAAAGAGTAAACTTTGTTGGTATTTTAAGCCATATAGTCTGTCCAGACCACTGAATTTGCTGTTGTAGGCTGAACAGACTATAACAAATAGGTGTGGTATAAACATAGAACCAATCCAATCTGGTTCAGCTTTGTTAGTAACAAAATGTAACAAAATTATGAGTTGTTTTTCAGTGCAATGGACGCCCAGGGTGCAAGTCGCATATCGCTGGAGCATTAACAGATGAACAAAGCATGACCAATGCATAACCCTTGAGTGGAATGAAAAACTCAACCACAGGTAGAACCCAAGTACTCAGATCAAGGAATGGGGACTATGCCGGGCGTGGTGACTCACACCTGTAATCCCAGCACTTTGGGAGGCCCAGGCAGACAGATCACCTGAGGTCAGGAGTTCGAGCCTGGCCAACATGGTGAAACCCTGTCTCTACGAAAAATACAAAAGAAACTAACCGGGCGTGGTGGCACACATCTATAATCCAGCCACTTGGGAGGCTGAGGCAGGAGAATTGCTTGAACCCAGGAAGTGGAGATTGCAGTGAACTGAGATTGCACCACCACACTCCAACCTGGGTGACGGAGTGAGACTCCATCTCAAAAAAAAAAAAGGGGGGGGGACAAAATTCAAAAGAGAAAACTGGGTATGCTGTCTCATGGCCAGGAGTTGGAGACTAGCCTGGGCAACATAGTGAGACCCCATCTACAAAAAATACAAAAATTAGCTGGGTGTGGTGGCATATGCCTATAGTCCCAGCTACTTGGGAGGCTGGGGTGGAAAGATCACTTAACCTCCGGAGGTTGAGGCTACCGTTAGCTGTGATTTCGCCATTGCACTCCAGTCTGGGCAACAGAGCAAGACCCTGTCTCAAAAAATAAAAGGGGGAGGGTGGTGCCTTGTTTATTGCAGTGTGGACTTGAGCACTGAGAACACATCATCGCCCCTGCATATGATGCAATCATATCATCCCCATTGCATTTCCGTATCTCCCATGGTAATCCTCTGCCTATGAAACCTGCTCCCAAGCTCCAGCTTGAAGAGACAGATTTGAAATTCGCCTACTGTCTCCTTGCCAGTTGACTCTCAAGAAAGCTTTTTAGGCCGGGTGCAGTGGCTCACACGTGTAATCCCAGCACTTTGGGAGGCCGAGGTGGGCACATCACTTGAGGTCAAGAGTTCAAGACTAGCCTGGCCAACATGGAGAACCTCCATCTCTACTAAAAATACAAAAATTAGCCAGGTGTGCTGTGCACATCTGTAATCCCAGCTACTCTGAGGCAGGAGAATTGCTTGAACCTGGGAGGCAGAGGTTGCAGTGAGCCGAGATCCAGCCTAGGCAACAGAGCAAGATTCCATCTCAACAGAAACAAAATTAAAACAAAAACAAAAACTGTTGGAAGTTCCTCCCACGGGGCAAACAGTGTCAACTGGGCCAACGAAACACAAAGAAGTAACAGCCCATGGCGTGAGGTGTGGGGAGGCGGCACGCGCACCTGCAGCGCTGCTGCCTGGGGAGTTAAAGGAGGCTTCCCAAGGATGCAAAAGGGTGAGCCTTGCTAGGGAAGGGTGCTCCTGGAGGAGGAACCAGCAGAGGCAAAGGCCTGGTTTGCTGGAGGAACCGAGAGAAGGGTGACATTGAAGCCCTCGCAAAGGGGGAAGAGTGTGGGAGGCAGCTGCCTGGAGGCCTCACTGAGCAGCTGGGACCAAACCCCATGGGGCCTGGGGGAGGGGTGACGCAGGGGAAGCAGGCTTAAAGTGTGGACTTGGGAGAGGCCTTCCAGTGCGAGTGGGTGGAGGTGCCAGGTCCTGGTAGGGCGTGGCCAGAGCTAATTTCTGGGATGATGTCAGCTCTTCCCAGTAAGAGGCAGTGATGGGGCAGGGCGTGGTAGAGCCCTGCCTGCTATGGCACCTCTTCCAGGTAGCCCTCCTTGCTACCTCTTAGTCCACTGCCTGGACCCTTCCTGACCCCCTCTCTTAAAAGTGTCCTGGCCAGGCATGGTGGCCTGACCCCCTCTCTTAAAAGTGTCCTGGCCAAAGCCTGTCATCCCAGCACTTTGGGAAGCTGAGGCAGATGGATCACCTGAGGTCAGGAATTCGAGAGCAGCCTGGTCAACATAGTGATACCCCATCTATACTAAAAATACAAAAATTAAGGCCGGACGCAGTATCTCACGCCTGTCATCCTAGCACTTTGGAAGGGTGAGGTGGGTGGCTCATCTGAGGTCAGGAGTTCGAGACCAGCCTGGCCAACATGGTGAAACCCATCTCTACTAAAAATACATAAATTAGTCAGGCGTGGTGGCACATGCCTGTAATCCCAGCTACTCAGGAGCCTGAGGCAGAGGAACCCGGGAGGCAGAGGTTGCAGTCACCCAAGATCCCGTCAGTGCACTCCAGCCTGGGTGACAAAAGCAAAACCCCGTCTCAAAAAAAAAAAAAAAAAAAAATTAGCCGGCCGTGGTGGCAGGTGCCTGTAATCCCAGCTACTCAGGAGGATAAGGCAGGAGAATTGCTTGAACCTGGGAGGCGAAGGTTGCAGTGAGCTGAGATGGCCTGGGCAACAGAGTGAGACTGTCTCAAAATAAATAAATAAGGCCGGGCGTGGTGGCTCACACCTGTAATCCCAGCATTTTGGGAGGCTGAGGTGGGTGGATAACCTGAGGTCAGGAGTTTGAGACCAGCCTGGCCAACATGGTGAAATCCCGTCTCTACTAAAAATATAAAAACTAGCCGGGCGTGGTGGCGGGCGCCTGTAATCCCACCTATTTGGGGGGCTGAGGCAGGAGAACTGCTTGAACCCGGGAGGTGGAGGTTGCAGTGAGCCCAGATAGTGCCACTGCACTCCAGGCTGGGGGACAAGAGCAAGACTTCATCTCTAAATAAATAAATAAATAAAAATAAAAATAAAAAACTGTCATCCTGTCCACCAGCGCATCTCCCTGTTGTATTTCCTTTTAGTCCGTAGCCCTAACAGACTCTTACTTGTTTATATGTTTGTATGTCTTTTTTTTTTTTTTTTTTTTGAGACGGAGTCTCGCTGTGTTGCCCAGGCTGGAGTGCAGTGGCCGGATCTCAGCTCACTGCAAGCTCCGCCTCCCGGGTTTTACGCCATTCTCCTGCCTCAGCCTCCCGAGTAGCTGGGACTACAGGCGCCTGCCACCTCACCCAGCTAGTTTTTTGCATTTTTTAGTAGAGACGGGGTTTCACCGGGTTAGCCAGGAAGGTCTCGATCTCCTGACCTCGTGATCCACCCGTCTCGGCCTCCCAAAGTGCTGGGATTACAGGCTTGAGCCACCGCACCTGGCCTTACATGTTTGTATGTCAATATGTCAATAAGTTTATATTGATTCCCCTCACGGTGAGCTGCACCCTCTCCATCTTGGTTGTTTCTGGGGCCCCGCTGCCCAGGAAAGGGCCCAGTACCTGCCCCCACACAGTAGGTTCTTGGGAAATGCTGGTTGTGCCCCAGCTTTGCAGCGCTGCTGGGTGACTTTGGGAATGTTATTTAACCTCTCTGGGCTTCTCCTCTTCCCCAATCTCAGAAATAAGAAAGTTAGCCTGGGCTGGGCGTGGTGGCTCACGCCTGTAATCCCAGCACTTTGGGAGGTCGAGACGGGTGGATCACAAGGTCAGGAGATCGAGACCATCCTGGCTAACACGGTGAAACCCTATCTCTACTAAATACAAAAAACTAGCCAGGCAAGGTGTCGGGCGCCTATAGTCCCAGCTACTCGGGAGGCTGAGGCAGGAGAATGGCGTAAACCTGGGAGGCGGAGCTTGCAGTGAGCTGAGATCGCACCACTGCACTCCAGCCTGGGCGACAGAGCGAGATTCCATCTCAAAAAAAAAAAAAAAAAAAAAAAGAAAGTTGGCCTGAACCTCCAGGAGGAGTAGGGAGCCTTGGGCTGTTTTGGCAACTGGACCCCTGAGTTTTCTTCCCTGGCCTGTTCAGCCCCAGGCACCCCCAGACAGGCCTGCCCTATGTCATCCTGTCCTCCCGACCCCCTACAGCATCCTTTGGGATCTGGGCCCAGGGGAGGTGTGAGCTGTGGTACCAGCACACCCACGTCAAGTCCTGCCTCTGACATGTGTTTTCTGTGTGACTTCCGAGAGTAGCTTGCTTTCTCTGAGCTCAGTTTCCCCTGGCCCAGGCTTGGGAAAGGAGTGTCTGGGGGAGTGTGGATGCAGTTCAGACCTCACCTGACAGGTGTGGATGGGTACCAGGGCCCCTAAGAAGCTCCCAGGCTGGAGGGGGAGGGGGCAATGCCTAACGTAACATCCCAGTCCTGGGGGATCAGCACTGGCTTGGAAGGAAGGCCAGATGGGTTTTCAGGAGCCTGGGAAGCCAACTGGAGGGCTTTTTGAAGGAAGGGACCACATAGGAACTAAGAGCTAAAGGTGGGAAAGAAACCTGGGATGCCAGAAGGAAGACTTCCTGGAGGAGGGGACCACATAGGAACTAAGAGCAAAAGGTGGGACAGGAGCCTGGGCAGCCAGAAGGAGGGCTTCCTGGAGGAGGGGACCACAAGAGCTAAAGGTGGGAAAGGAGCCTGGGAGGCCAGATGGAGGGCTTCCTGGAGGAGGGGACCAAACAGGAACTAAGAGCTCAAAGTAGGAAAGTTACCAGTCAGATGGGCCCTGAGGTGGAACTGCTTTTGTGCCCCCTGCATTGAGGCGGGTAGAGAGAGATGAGGACAGGAACGTAGGGAGGGCTGGACCCCATAAGCGTGATGGGCTGCTGAGATGGGTTTGCAGTTTTTACCAAGAGTGCTGGGGAGTCTGGGGAGTGTTTCAAGCTGGAGAAGAAGGTGATCAGTTTCTGTCTGAAACCCTGCTGTGGGTCCCGGTTAAACATTCCGGAATTGCTGCACATGTGCACTGCAATGGAACAGCGGAGCACGTGAAGGTGATGAGGACGGGCGAGCTTCAAAACTGAGGCTTAGCCTGGAAGGGTTCTTGGCTTCACCCAGGAAGGAATTCCAGGGCAAGTCAATTGTGTTAAAATAGCAACTTTTCTTTTTCTTTTCTTCTCTTTTCTTCTTCTTTTTTTTTTTTTTTTTTAAGATAGGGTCTCACTCTCATGCCCATGTTGGAATGCAGTGCCATGATCTTGGCTCATTGCAGCCTCCAGGAGTCCTCCCACCTCAGCCTCCTGAGAAGCTTAGACCGCAGGCACGTGCCACCATGCCCACCTAATTATTTCTTTACTTATTTATTTTTTTGAGACGGAGTCCTGCTCTGTCACCCAGGCTGGAGTGCAGTGGCACGATCTCCGCTCACTGTTCCCTCCACCTCCTGGGCTCAAGGGATCCTCCCACCTCAGCCTCCCAAGTAGCTGGGTCTACAGGCAGGCACAAGCCATGGAGCCCAGCTAATTTTTTGTATTTTTTGGCACAGGCAGGGTTTCACCATTTTGCCCAGGCTGGTCTCAAACTCCTGAGCACACGTGATCCTCCCACCTGGGCCTCACAAAGTGCCGGGATTGCAGGTTTGAGCCACTGTGCCTGGAGTAATTTTCGTATTTTTTTTTTTGTAGAGATGGAGTTCGGCGATGTTGCCCAGACTGGTAAACAGGAACTTTTTTTCTTCTTCTTCTTCTTCTTTTTTTTCTTTTGAGATGGAGTTTAGCTCTTGGAGTGCAATGGCGTGATCTTGGCTCACTGCAACCTCTGCCTCAAGCGATTCTCCTGCCTCATTCTTCCAAGTAGCTGGGATTACAGGAGCCTGCCACCACACGCGGCTAATTTTTTTTGTTTTTAGTAGAGACGGGGCTTCATTGTGTTAGCCAGGATGGTCTTGAACTCCTGACCTCAGGTGATCCACCCATCTCGACCTCCCAAAGTGCTGGGATTATAGGAGTAAGCCACCATGCCTGGTCTTTTCTTTCTCTCTCTTTTTTTTTTTTTTGAGAGAGGTCTTGCTCTGTCACCCAGACTGAAGTGCAATGGCACCATCTTGGCTCATTATAACCTCCACCTCCCAGTATCAAGTGAATCTCATGCCTCAGCCTCTCAAATAGCTGAGACTACAGGTGCCTGCCGCTAGGCCTGGCTATTTTTTTTTTTTTTTTTTTTTTTGAGACAGTCTCGCTGTTGCCCAGGCTGGAGTGCAGTGGCGTGATGATACCTCACTGCAGCCTCCAACTCTCTGGCTCAGGCAATCCTCCAGCCTCAGTCTCCCAAATGGCTGGGCTTATAGGCATGAGCCACCATGCCCAGCTAATTTCTGTATTTTCAGTAGAGACAGGGTTTTGCCATGTTGGCCAGGCTGGTCTCGAACTCTTGACCTCAGGTGATCCACCCACTTCGGCCTCCCAAAGTGCTGGGATTACTGGCGTGAGCCACCGCGCCTGGCCCTAAACAGCAGCCTTTGTTGAAGTGGCTGTGTAGAGCAGCATCAGAGGTGCTTTTCCTTGCTGAGCAAGACTACTCTGCATAGACAGTGCGCCCAGAATAGTAGTTCACAGGCACAGCTGCGCTCATGTATATACCCACTTTTAATTATATGCAAATGAAGGCCAGGCATGGTGGCTCAAGCCTGTAATCCCAGCGCTTTGGGAGGCCGAGGTGGGCGGATCACCTGAGGTCAGGAGTTTGAGACCAGCCTGGCCAACATGGTGAAACCCCGTGTCTACTAAAAATACAAACATTAGCCAGGCATGGTGGTGTGCGCCTGTAATCCCAGCTACTTGGGAGGCTGAGACGGGAGAATCGCTTGAGTCCAGGAGGCAGAGGTTGCAGTGAGCTGAGATTGCACCACTGCACTCCAGCCCGGGCAACACAGCAAGATGCCATCTCAAAAAAAATATATATATATATATATATATATATGCAAATTAAGGCAGTTTATGCAGAAACTTCCAGGAAAAGGGTGACAACTTCCAAGTCATCAGGGTTGTTGCCACGGAAAGGGGTGGTAACTTCTGCATGTTGCCATGGCAATGGTAAACTGACATGGCACACCGGTGAGCATATCTTAAGAAAAGCCCCTTCCCTGGGGGTCTGTTTTATAATAGCTAGTCCTCAATTTGGTCCAATGTTGCAGCCCCACCTCTGGAGTTGAGTCCTGCCTCCTACTTTGGAGGGCTGGCGGTGGGAGCCAGGTTTCTCGGGGATAAAGTAGAAGATCACAGACAAGCAAGGGGAAGAGGCTGAGCTCATGTTCTACCCAATATAGGTAGTTACAGCAAAATATGTATAGATATGTGTCTATACATAAATACACACATACGGCTCCCTGCTCTGTCTGCAGACAGGTCCTTCAAGACACAACACCCCAGTAACAACAAGTACACATTGGCCGGGTGTGGTGGCTCATGCCTGTAATCCCAGCACACTGGAAGGCCCAGGCGGTGGATCATTTCAGGTCAGGAGTTCAAGACCAGCCTGGACAACATGGTGAAACCCCGTCTGTACTAAAAATACAAAAATTAGCCGGGAATAGTGGCGTGCACCTGGAATCCCAGCACATTGGGAAGCACAGGCGGGTGGATCATTTGAGGTCAGGAGTTCAAGATCAGCCTTGCCAACATGGGGAAACCCCGTCTCTACTAAAAATATGGAAAAAAAAAAACAAAAAAATTAGCTGGGCATGGTGGTGCACACCTGTAGTCCCAGCTACTTGGGAGGTTGAGTCAGGAAAATCGCTTGAACCTAGGAGGCGGAGGTTGCAGTGAGCTGAGATCACACCACTGCACTCCAGCCTGGGCGACAGAGTAAGACTCCATCTCAAAAACAAGCAAGCAAACAAACAAACAAAAAACAAGGACACCGACAACCCAGGTCTTGGTTTCTAACAACGTTCTCCACTCAAAGGTACCGGGGCTACTCCTTGGAGAAAAGGCTGATTCTAGAACCAGGACAGGAAATATACAAGAGCCCAGCATCTTGCAGTGCCGGAAAATAAGGACATTCTGAAAGAAAAAACAGGCCAGGCACAGTGGCTCACGTCTGTAATCCCAGCACTTTGGGAGAGCAAGGCGGGAGGATAACCTGAGGTCACGAGTTCATGACCAGCCTGGTCAATATGGTGAAACCCTGTCTCTGCTAAAAATACAAAACGTAGCTGGGCATGGTCGCGGGCACCCGTAATCGCAGCTACTAAGGAGGCTGAGGCAGGAGAATTGCTTGAACCTGGGAAGCGGAGGTTGCAGTGAGCCAAGATTGTGCCACTGCACTCCAGCCTGGGCAACAGAGCGAGACTCTGTCTCGAGAAAACAAACAAAAAACAAACAAAACAAAAAACAAACAAACAACCCCCCAACCTGACAGATCCCATTACGGCCAGGAAATCAAGGTCAACACCAGCAGAGTAAGGCATGTTGACAGTTTGTACCTTTGATATCACCATATCGATGAGCGCTTGGTGATGAGCGCTTCACCTCTGTGGTCTTCCTTCCCCAAATCCATCACCCTCATTTAACTGTGAGAAATACATCAGAAAAACCTCAATGGAGGGACATTTTATAGAACACCTGACCACCATGCCTCAAAACTGTCACCAAAAACAAGACAGTTTGACAAACCCCAGAACAGCCTAAGGAGACATGAGGAGTAAATGTCATGTAAGATTCTAGGACAGAACATACCAGTGGAAGGTGATAACCATGTGGGAGGCAGGCTGGGCGCAGTGGCTCACTCTTGTAATCCCAGCACCTTGGAAGGCCGAGGCAGGCAGATCACCTGAGGTCAGGAGTTTGAGACCAGCCTGGCCAACATGACAAAACCCCATTTCTACTAAAAATACAAAAATTAGCTGGGTGTGGTGGTGGGTGCCTGTAATCCCAGCTACTCGGGAGTCTGAGGCAGGAGAATCGCTTGAACCCGGGAGGCGGGGGTTTCAGTGAGCCGAGATGGCGCCACTGCACTCCAGCCTGGCCAACAGAGTGAGACTCCGTCTCAAAAAAAAAAGAAAAAGAAAAAGATAAAAGACATTGTAATAAATGGACATACCAATGGAAGGTGGTAATCATGGGGGAAGCAGGCCAGGTACAGTGGCTCACGCCTATAATCCCAGCAGTTTGGAAGGATGAGGGGAGAGGATGGAGTGAGCTCAGGAGTTCAAGACCAGCCTAGGCAACATGGTGAAACTCCGTCTGTACAAAACAATACAAACATTAGCTGGACGTGGTGGCGCGTGCCTTTAATCCCGGCTACTCAGGACTCTGAGGTGGGAGGATTGCTTGATCCTGGGAGGCAGAGGTTGCAGTGAGCTGAGATGGCGCCACCGTACTTCAGCCTAGGCGACAAGAGCAAGACCCCGTCTCACCAAATGAATAAATTAATAATAATAATAACAATAATAATAATAATAATAGGCCGGGTGCGGTGTAATCCCAACACTTTGGGAAGCCAATGCGGGCAGATCACGAGGTCAGGAGATCGAGACCATCCTGGCTAACATGGCAAAACCCCGTCTCTACTAAAAACACAAAAAATTAGCCAGGTGTGGTGGCGGGCGCCTGTAGTCCCAGCTACTTGGGAGGCTGAGGCAGGAGAATGCTGTGAACCTGGGAGGCAGAGCTTGCACAGCGAGCTGAGATCGTGCCACTGCACTCCAGCCTGGGCAACACAGCGAGACTCTGCCTCAAATAATAATGATAATAGGCCAGGCGCAATGGCTTATGACTGTTAATCTCAGCACTTTGGGTGGCCGAGATGGGAGGACTGCTTTAGCCCAGGGATTTGATACCAGCTTGGGCAACATGGGGACACCCTGTCTCTATTTAAAAAAAAAAATTAAAGAAAAAAATAATAGGAGAAAGCTGAGTGTGGGGTATACAGGAACTCTCTGTATTATCTTCACAATAATTCTATAAATCTAAAACTGCTCTAAAATAAAGGGTTTATTTGGAAATAAAATGAACTGGCCAGTTTCAGTGCTTCATGACTGTTGTCTCAGCATTTTGGAAGCTGAGGCAGGAGGATTACTTAAGCCTGAGAGTTTGAGGCTGCAGTGATCTATGATCATGCCACTGCACTCCAGCCTGGGCAACTGAGCAAGACCTCGTCTCTAAACAACGAAAGAAAGAAAAGAAAGAACATCTGTAGTTGCCTTGGAGAACAGGGATTGTGTAGGGCTGGGATAGAGGGAACAAGAAACACAAATAGGAAACTGAGGCGGCATCCAGGCTGAAGATAATTGGGTCTTCGCCGGGACCACTGTGGTGTCTAGGAAAATGGACAATTTGGAACCGTTTCAGAGACGCTGAATCCACAGGATGAAATGCTGGTGATGAAGGGAAGAGAAGAAGATCCTTAGGGTGTCCCAAGCTTCTGGTCTGTGCTCCTAGGCTGCCCTGACTGAGCCTGGGAGGCTGGTGGAGAGAGGCAAGAGCGATCAGCTGGGTGCCCTGTCCCTAAGCAGAGGGTAGAATGGGGGACTGGCGGGTGTTGTGTAAGTTTATTTTTTCTTTTTCTTTGTTTTCCTTTGTTTGTTTGTTTTTTAAGACGAAGTCTCAATCTTGTGGCCCAGGCTGAAGTGCAGTGGTGTGATCTCGGCTCACTGCAACCTCCACCTCTCGGGTTCAAGTGATTCTCCTGCCTCAGCCTCCCGAGTAGCTGGGATTACAGGCAGCTGCCACCACGCCCGGCTAATTTTTGTATTTTTAGTAGAGAGGGGGTTTCACCATGTTGGCCAGGCTGGTCTTGAACTCCTAACCTCAAGCAATCAAGTTCGACCTCCAAAAAAGAACTGTCATATGTCCTATGAGGGGATGACCTCCTGTGCAAGGGGCGGGATCCCGGGACTGCCCTAGGCCGGCTGCAGACTTGCTGTGTGGCCTCCAAACAAGACCTTGCCCTCTCTCAGCCTCAGATTTTTCACTTGTAAAATAAAGACCAATAACGTTCCGGTTACAGGCTTGTGGGGGATCATCAAATGAGCCCTGCCTGGGCGCTCAATAAACGTTGGTCGCTCCTTACCCCTTACCACTGAATCTCGGTGGGGAAAGAGTGGCGCCTGTCTCTTTAAATTATGCAAATAGGCTGCGGGTGGCGTAAAGGGGGGACTATAAAAAAGATCCTGGTCTTCGGCTGGACCAATCAGCGCGCTGGGTTGGCGGAGATGGCCGCCTAAATGGCCCAATGGGGGACCGCGCGGGATCAGAGCCCGCCCTGCCTCCTGGCGCCGTCGCGGGGGTGGGGACTTTGTAGGCCACGCCCCGGGGGCGGAGCCAGTCGGCAGCCGCGCCGCAGCCGCGGAGGGAGGGGCGGGGCGGGCTCGGGTGTCAGCGACCGAGCCGCAGGTGGCGGCGAGCGCGGGGCTCGGCCCGAGCTCAGGAGGTGAGTGTTGCCCCCCGGAACCCCCTGGGACACCCTGGCCCGCGCAGCCTCCCACGCTCACCGTGCCCTGCAGCCCCGGCGGCTGCGGAGGGCAAAGGCGCGGCGGGACGCGAGGGATGGAGAGCAGGGGTTGGGGGCTAAGCGGTGGGCGCCCCGGCTTCTCCCCCAAGTGGTAATCGGGGGTCCGCAGGCGGAAACGGGGACAGCTCCCCAAATCCACCGTCTCCTGGCCTAGAACCGAGCGTGCACGGGGGCGGTGACGACGCGAGACCCCTCCCCAAATCCTTTTATTCTAAGCCTAGGTCTGGGTTCTGGGGCTGCAAAGAGGGGGGCGCCGCTCCCCTTCCAGCCTGGAACCCTGGGCGGTGGCTGAGATGGGGACCACCCGCAAATTCCCTCTTCCCAGCTCTGGCCTGCAGACCACCGGGGACCGAGGATGAGGTACCTACTTCCCTTTTCCTCCACTGTGAACCCCTCTCCAGGCCTGATGGCTGGAGGAGCTGGAGGGTCACCTGGCCCCTCCTCTAATCTGCCCCATCCCAGTCCCCCACCTCAAGGATGGGGTGGGGGGCGTTTCACTGGCATCTTCTGTGCGGACCCCAAGGTTGGAATTTTGGGGAGGAGTTCAGTGTGGGGTCCCCTGCCTGGCACGGTTTATCCAGGCCAGGCCTTGAAGGGCCTGAAGCCTGGACTTGGGGGGGGGGGTCCCTCTGTTACTGAGGGGCGGGGTGTACAGCTAGCATCTGTTCCTGGGGATTAAAATAAATCGAGGTAAATTAGGATCTTGCCAGAGGCTGGCTGTGAGTGGGGTGCGGAGGAGGTTTGGGTGGTGGGGGGCCCCTCCATCTGCCTTGGATCCCCCGAGTCACCTGCCCCAGCCGCAATGGGGACCAGGAGGCAGAGTCGAAGGGACCTGCTTCACTGGTGACCTTGGGCAGGTGACAGCGCGTTTCCAAACCTCGGTTTCCTCTTTTGAAAATTGAGGTTGGGAGCTTTGGACCCTGCATTTTACAGATTCTGAACTCACCCAGCCCACATTTTGTCTGATGGTGATTCACTCTTTTGCTTAACATGTGGGTGGTTTGGGGTCAAGAGAGTATTGGGTTTGGAGACCCTCCCACAGTGCCTTGCTATCCTCTGAGCCTCAGTTTACTGCGCTGCAAAATGGGTTGATGATGACACTCTGATATTGGGGCTGGGGGCATGGGGGCAGGGAGTAAAACATAGGACCAAGCTGCAATCGTTGGGACGGGGCATCACCACCCTGGTCTCACCAGTGGGGCCACCTAGGGCACACCCTGACCCACATACCATCACCCACACCAGGGGCGAACCTGTTCTCAGGTGAGGTCCTGGGCAGGAGGAGGTCGGAGTTGCCAGGCCAGTTCATCCCCTGTCCCTTGGAGCGCCCTCCCAGTGGTGGGCACAGGGCTGGGAGTCTGACACCCCCAGGTTTGAATTTGCCTCTACCTGTGTGTGTTTTCACTTGGTCCCTTGGTTTGTTCTTCTGTGAAATGGGCTGAATTCCTCTGGGAAGATGAGAGGAGTCTGTGGGAGGAGGAAGCTCCGTAAATACAGACATGATCATTATAATATTAATGACAGCATTAGTGCTCTTTAAATCGGGTCACAGCTGACCAGGAGGAGGGAGGGGAAGGGGGAGTCTACCAAGGGCATTGCCTGAGGAGACTCCAGCACCTGGGAAAGTTAGGCATACAGTAGGCATTCGATAGATGTTTGCCAAATGAAGTGAGGAAGAGGGAGGAGACCCATGGAGAGAACAGAAAATTCCTGAGAATCCCTGGCTCAGATTCCCACTTGGTGGCCTGAGTCACTGTGTGACCTGGGGCATGTGTCTCAGTTTCCCCATCATGGTGCTGGTCGAGATAAGACCCTGCCTTGAGGTGCGGTGCCGAGAATCAAGCCAGATTGTATAAGTGATCGCAGCCCAGGTGGCTAAGCCAAGAGGGGAGACATGACATAGTGGGTCATTGAAACAGCATGGTACCTGCTTGAACCAAGTGACTGGTCTGTGGGAAGGATGAGAAAACCCCTGCTGCTGGCCCTGTACATTCAATGGGGTCCGAGAGAGAGGGAAATGCCAGATCCTGCTTCCCAGGATCCTGGAAGCCAGATCCTGGAAGGTCAGGAGTGGCCCAAGGTCACCAGGCAAGACGTCAGCGGCTCTGGACACCCAGCCAGGCACCACTCAATTCCCAGAATGGGAGCTCGGGTCTTGCCTTTGTTGCTGATGTGGTTCCTGCTTTGTTTTATCTGTTCTGGGGCTGCTCACATGTCTCAGCCCCAGGTTTGCAAGACTTGGTGCCGGGAAGGCAGGATGGGGGCCTCTGAGTCAGCTGGCAATGTGCTGTGTGACCTTGGGCAAGTCTCTGGCCATCTCTGGGCTTTGTGCTGGTGCTGTACAGGCTGGGAGACTTGGGTTCTAGCAGGGCTGACTTCTCCATCAGATGAGCCTGATGTCTCAACAAGCCCGATGTCTCAGGCTCACGGTGCTTTCAAGGGTCCGTAGGTTGATGTTTTCACTTCTTTTAAAATCCGAAGGGAAAAAAAATGAACTTTTGGGTTGAAGGAAACATTTTTGTGTATAATATTAGTATATTCATGTTTATGCCAATGTAATTGTAAAATATAGTTTTGTTTTGTTTTCGAGACAGAGTCTCTCTCTGTCGCCCAGGCTGGAGTGCAGTGGCTCGATCGCAGCTCACTGCAACCTCCGTCTCCCGGGTTCAAGCGATTCTCCCGCCTCTCTCTCTCTCTCTCCCCACCCCGAGTAGCTGGGACTACAGGCACGTGCCACCTCGCCCAGCTAATTTTTGTATTTTTGGTAGAGACGGGGTTTCACTGTGTTGGCCAGGATAGTCTTGATCTCTTGACCTCGTGATCTCCCCGCCTCGGCCTCCCAAAGTGCTGGGATTACAGGCGTGAGCCACCGCGCCTGGCCATGTCTTCTCCTTTCTGAGTGCATTTCCCTCTCGGAGCCTCAGTTTGCCCCCTCTGTGAAGTGGGTATCGGCCTACCTCGGGATGGCACGATGTTGAATGCCTGGGCCAGGGTTGGTGCTCACTTATTTCCCAATTGTTGTCATGATTAATATTTGTTCTGTAAGAACAGCTCCAGGTTCAGGCTGGGGGGGCTCCAGGTTCAGGTGCCTCTTGTTTACTCACCCATGGCCTATGTGGTTCCAGGGAGGTCCCACGGGTGCTGATTGGGCGGGGGAGGTAAGGTGGCGGTTGGATGGTAGGCGGGGCGGGGTGAGCTTCCTGTCCCCCCCATGCACACAAGCCTCCAACTTGGTACTGACGGAAGTGGCCTCGTGGCTGTCTCCTGGCGCCTGCCCCATCAGACGGGGGCCCCATCCCACTCGCTACCCTGTCCGGTGAGTATGAGCCCTGGCCAGTAGATACCCATCATCTCTCCTTGGCCCCCCTCAGGAACAGAGGGGAGGCCCCCCCTGCCCGGAACCTGGGTTTCAGGAGAAGTAGCAGGTGTCACTTCCTGGGCTGGCCAAAGCCTGCATGGGGCCACCCGTTGCCCTGCCCCCCATCCTCCATTCCAGCTGTGAGTGGTGGTTTGGGTTGCGGCGGCGACAGAGGGGGCTTGGAAACCCAGAGAGCCACGCGTGATGGTTTCAAACAGGAGGTCATTAGCAGACAGACCAGGGGCAAAATCACAGTCACCTAGGGCCAATGACTGATCGCTCTGTGCCTCAGTTTCCCTCATAAAGTTGGGGTTGCATCTGAGGGCATGGCATGAAGCTTGGATGAGCAGAGGCGTGTGAATAGTTAGGTACAGGGTCGTACACATACTGGTGCTCCGTGTGTATCTGTTTGCCAGAGGTGGGGTGAGGCAATCTAATTGAAACTGTAAAAACAGTAGTGAGATTCTTGGTTTCTGGGGAACTTGGGCTCCTTGGTTCCTGGGATCTTCTAGAATAATGTTGGCAGCAAAGCTTTCTCATCTGTGTCATCCATTACAGCAGCCACCAGCCCCATATAGCTACTGAGCCTTGGAAGAGAGGCTGGCACAGCCGAGGAGTTGGGTATATAATTTTATTTATTTATTTTATTTACTTATTTATTATTTTTAAGACAGAGTCTCACTCTTTCACCCAGGCTAGAGTGCAGTGGTGCGATCTCGGCTCACTACAGCCTCCGCCTCCCAGGTTCAAGCGATTCTTGTGCCTCAGCCTCCCAAGTAGCTGGGACTACAGGTGTGTGCCACCACACCCTACTAATTTTTATATTTTTTGGTAGAGATGGGGTTTTGCCATGTTGGCCAGGCTGGCTCAAACTCCTGACCTCAAGTGATCCGCCTACCTCAGCTGCTCAAACTGCTGGGATTACAGGTGTGAGCCACTGTGCCCAGCCAATTGTATTTAATTTTCCTTGGTTTAACATTAATACAAAAATTAAGGCCGGGGTGGTGGCTCATGGCTGCAATCCCAGCACTTTGGGAGTCCCAGGCAGGAGGATGGCTTGAGCTCACGAGTTCGAGACTAGCCTGGGCAACACTAGTGAGACCTAGTCTCTACAAAAAAAAGAAAAAAAAAAAATTTAAATTAGTTGGGCATGTAGTCCTAGCTACTCCGGTGGCTGAGATAGGAGGATCACTTGAGCCTGGGAAGTCAAGGCTGCAGTGAGCTGTGATCGTGCCACTGTACACTCCAGCCTGGGTGACAGAGCAAGACCCTATCTCCAAAAAAAATAAAAAAATAAAAATACAAAACTTCAGGTGTGAGCCTGTAGTCTCAGCTACTCGGGAGGCTGCTATTCAAGACTCCCTTGAACCTGGGAGGTCGAGGCTGCAGTGAGCTATGATCGCACCATTGCACTCCAGCCTGGGCAACAGTGCCCGACCCTGTCTCCGAAAACAAAAAAGAAAAATTAAGTCACCACGTGGGGCTAGTGGTTCCCATGCCAGTCAGCAGAGCTCTAAGGGATTTGGAGATGCTTAGGGTCCTGGTCATGGACAGAAGCTAAGAAGTGATATGGAAATTTAGGGCTTTTCCCCTAGGGATGTCAGTATAGCATGGTCATCACCCTACCCCCGCCACCAAACTAGGTTTCCTAAGGGGCTGCAGAGGGGACTGAAGGTTTTCAGGACCCCTGACATTAACCAGTGCAGGGTTGGGAATGTTTTTTGAAACAAATAATTCCTTGCCCAGTGAACTCCTATTCATGCTTTAAAACCCCAACTCCCATGAGCCCTCCTTTAGTCTAGGCTCTTTTGGACCTTGTCCCTCCATCCGGCCGAGCCCTGACCATGCAGGACGGGAGGATCTGTGTCCAGCTCTGTCTCTCTAGACTGGGGACTCCTGCAGGGCCAGGCCCAGGGCTGAATCAACTCAGGGACCCTGACATTGTCCTAGTCTGGGTGAGCAAATGGGAGCTCTTGGGTGACTCACAGAAGTCCCGGGATTGGAGGCTCAATGATAATGGGTCCAATTAAACTTTCTTCTCTTCTCTTTTCTTCTCTTCTCTTCTCTTCTTTCTCTCTTTCTTTTCTTTTCTTTACTTTTCTTTTTTTTTTTTTTTTGAGACAAGGTCTTACTCTGTTGCCCAGGCTGGAGTGCAGTGGCGCCATCTCAGCTCACTGCAACCTCCGCCTCCCAGGTTCAAGCGATTCTCCTCTCAGCCTCTCGAGTAGCTGGGATTACAGGTGCCCACCACCACACCCGGCTAATTTTTGTATTTTTAGTAGAGACAGGCTTTCACCACTTCGGCCAGGCTGGTCTCGAACTCCTGACCTCAGTGATCCACCCGCCTCAGTCCCTCAAAGTGCTGGGATTACAGGCGTGAACCACCACTCCTAGCCTAAACTAACTTTCAAGATTAGGTAAACTGAGGCGCAGAGAGGGGCAGCCTTGCCCAAGGTCTTGCTCAGTCCTTTGCTGGGAAGGCCCCGGGAGCTTCCCCATCCTGTGATCGCGGGTCCCTGTCACTCCTGCCGTTGTGCCTCCCAGGCTCCCAGCTGCTACCGAACTGCCTGTGGGGTCATGAATTATGAATGAGGCCTGCAGGCTCCAGTGACAAGCCTGGCCTCTAGAACATGCCAAGGACACTGCCTGTCCGTCCCCTGCCGGGCGGCCTGACCCAGCCTTTTGTGCAGAAACACCTGGGTTTCCCCAGCAAGATCCCTTCTAAGCATTCCTTCTTATTTTGCAGATGGGGAAACTGAGGCACGGAGCTGGACAGTGACTCAGACACCAGGTGAACACTGGCTTTCGAGGGCAGGGTTGGGACTCATGGGGGCAGCAGTGCCAGCTGGGTCATCACAGTGAGGAGTGAGCTCTGACTCCCAGGAGGGTGCATAAAGTGGGGACTGTCCTAGAGGAATTCAGAAGACCCCAAGGGACCCTCAGGGACACTTCAGGGACCCCAACCTCCATGTGGCTGATCACAGCCCCCGCATCTATTTCTCTTCAAACCCTTTTCCTGCAGGAGCCGCCTGGAGTGGAGCCGAGAGCTCAGGTCTGGGGTCAGCCAGTCCAGAGTGCAAATCTACTGTCCCTTCCTAGCTGTGTGATCTTGGCAAGTGGCTTCCCCTCTGGGGGTGGGGAGGGCTCAGTTTTCTCATCTGTGAAGTGGATCAGAGTTTTCCTGCCAAGGTTGGGGTCATCCAGCACTGCTCCTACCCACTGCTATGAACTCTTATACATACCTGAAAACCCCACATTCCATGCCCCCTCCTCCAATCTAGACTCCCTCAGCTCTTGTCCCTCCACCTAGTCTAGTCCTGACTCTGTGGAATTGGAAGCATCTATGTCTTGTTCTGACCCCCTCTGCTGGAGCTACCTGGGACCAGCACTGGGGCTGAATTATCTCAGGGGTCCTGGCATGCTCTTAGCATTGGAGCTTTCAGTTCCTCCTTCATCCTTTCTCTCCTTCCTCTACAGGGCGGGACTTTCCCCCCATCAAGCCCACACTGGCAATGACTCTGTAGCTCAAACTTGCCTCTCTCTTCAGACAGGCACTGGACGGGGCCTGCAGGGGTCTCCACAGAGACCATCAGGATGTCGTATTTTGGGGAGCATTTTTGGGTAAGACCGACTCTTATTTTGGTGGGAGATGCTGGCAGGGCTGCAGAGACTTTTATGGAGATGGGGGGACTGGAGAGTTGTGGGTAGAGTGTTGGACAGGTAGACGGTCTGCAAGGGATGGAAGTTAAAGTTGGAAGAGTCAGGCTGGGTTTGAATTCACACCCATCCCAGACCTCACAGGCCTTACGACCTTGGGTAAGTCATAGCTTGTGTCATAGGGAGACCAAGGCCCAGAGTGGGAACGTCTAAGCAACCTGAAGTTGCCCCATGAAAAAGTGCAGAGTCAGTGCTCAAACCCAGGGCCAAACTGAACTTCCAGGACCCAGGGTCATTCCAGCCAGGGAATTTCCACCCCCTTCCCACCCTGGAGAATTGAGGGATTTTCCTGACCTGGCCTCTTATGGCCTGTGCACCCCTCCACTGTTCAGGCTGGAGATCACCTACTGTAGACCAAGGGATGCTGAGTGAGACAGATTTGTTTTCATTCATTCATTTCCTCTCTCCCTGCCACTGTGACCTCATCCCCAGCCAGCCCTAGGAGATGCTGGGGCCTCCGAGAGCATCCATCCCAGCCCCAGCCCCAAGGGAGGAGTCCCCAGTCTAGGGGACCCAGAGCCAACTTAGACACCTTCAGAGCCAGCTTAGACACCTTCAGCCCTGCAAGACCAGGGCTGAACCCAGCCTTGGGGGTCCTACAGTGGGAACCAGGACACAGAATCGTGTTTGCTGTGGGACAGCCTGGGCAAAAGACCAGAGGTGTGAACTGAGTGGCAAGTTCGGGAACAGGGACTCCTCCTGCAGAGCCAGGCTGACGGGGTGCCACAGAGGATGGGTAAACAGGGGAGGGCCCAGGAGTCAGGGAAGGACCAGGTCAGAAAGCCCCTTCCCCAGTTGCAAGCCCTGAGCTTGCAGCGGTGAAGCCTGTTGCTAGGTGACTGGTTGCCCCTGGCAACAAGCCCCACTCCTGCCCTTGCTCCCTCCCCAGCTGGGGCTCCTCTTACTGGCACTCGCTTTCTTAAAGGGGCCGCACTCCCTTGCCACCTGCAGGGGTGTGACCTCCGCCCTCTCTCCAAAGGTCAGACTCCTCGATTTGCCCCTGAAAGGCTGTGTGACCCCAGCAAGGGGCTACCCCTCTCTGAGCTCCTGTTAGTACTACTGTGTAATGGAGGTGACCATTTGAGGATCAGAAGTCACCCTCATTTTGGAACCCCGACAGTGGCACCTACATTTATTTTAAATCCTTTTTAATTGCGTGAGGCGTGCAGGCTCACTGCAGAAAATTCAGATCAGCAAAGAGAAAATAGAAACCGCCCCCGACTTCCCCACCCCACCCAAAGATATCCTGGTAGAGAATGGTTAAGAGCTTTGAGTTCAGGATTCGAACTGGGCTCTGCTGGAAGCCCTGGAGCAAATGGCTTTGTCTGCCTGAACCTCCGTTTCCCCATCTGGGAAAAAGGGATGAAAGTCCTGCGCCGCCACTCCCACCCCATGCACCCCCATGCACCCCCAGACTCCGGGAGGCCTTCTGTCACTGGCAAGGTTTCTTTTTATCAGTTGCTGGTATTGAAGCTGCCACAGAAGCCTGGTTCTTTGCTGGGTGATGCTGGGGTCCTGATGGCTCAAAGGAGGCTCTCATCAGGGGAGACTAAGCCAGACAGGGATGCCCCAGTCTCATCGCGCCAGGGCAGGGCTGAAGCATAAAGTGTACTAGGGAGTCGTGGGGGAAGGGTGAGCAGGAGAAGGACATAAGTAAGCTCTGTTACAAAGACAACACTCTTGGCTGGGCGCAGTGGCTCATGCCTGTAATCCCAGCATTTTGGGAGGCCGAGGGGCCGGATCACCTGAGGTCAGGAGTTGGAGATCAGCCTGGCCAACATGGCAAAACCCCATCTCTACTAAAAATACAAAACTTCGCTGGACATAGTGGCGTGAGCCTGTAGTCCCAGCTACTTGGGAGGCTAAGGCAGGAGAATCGCTTGAACCTGAGAGGTGGAAGTTGCAGTGAGATTGTACCACTGTACTCCAGTCTGGGCGATGGAGTGAGACTCTGTCTCAAAAAAACAAAACAAAACAAAAAACACACACTTTGGCTGGCACTGAGGCAAGTCTGAAGTCTTGAAGTTCTGGTGGGAGAGACAGACCTGAGACAGCCCCTCCTAGGACCCTCGGCTGCCAGCCCAGTCCAAGGGAGGCAGACGCTGCTGGGGGTTTGCCAGGTCTGGGAAACGGGCCAGTAGTTGGCTCTGAGTCAGACCCAGATGCTGGCCTGGGCGGTGGTGCCTGGTGCAGCCTCACCCGAGGATCTCCTGGGGCCAGCACTGTGCCAGCCTCATCCCAGCAAGACCCCTGGGAGTTGGGTGCTGTTGTTGTCCCCACTTGTCACACAAGGAAGGAAACTGAGGCCAGAGAGATGAAGTCACCAACCCAAAGTGACCCTGTGCGTATAAGGCGATTGGACACTTGAACTTTGAAAGTACAATTCCAAACACAAGAAGAGAGAAAATATAGGTGGAGCACGGTAGCTCACGTCTGTCATCCAAACACTTTGGGAGGCTGAGATGGTGGATTGCCTGAGCCCAGGAGTTTGAGATGAGCCTGGGCAACATAGCAAGACCCTGTCTCTACTAAAAAGACAAAAACTTAGCTGGGTGTGGTGGTGTGCACCTGTGGTCCCAACTACTTGGGAGGCTGAGATGGGAGGATCACTTGAGCCTGGGAGGCGGAGGTTGCAATGAGCCAAGATATCACCGGACTCCAGCCTGGATGACAGAGTGAGACCCTGTCTAAAAAAATAAATAAATAAAAAATAAAATATATTCCTGGTGAGCTGGAGGGAGCAACAGTGAAGTGGGGAGGGGGTTGAGCAGAGTTAGGGAAGTTTCTAGAGCAGGTGGCAATGATCCTTGAGAAGTGGAAGGATGTGGATGGGTGGAAGGAGATGGAGACTGGAGAGCTGATGGCGGGAATAGCCTGGACAAAGGTGTGGTGGTGGAAAGGCACTGCCTGTCTTTGCTATTTGCTGTTTTGTGGGTGAGGCTAAGAAGGAGCTAGGAGATGAGGCTGGAGTGGCAATTCCAGGCCATGCACTTGAACTTCAGCGTCTGGTGGGCAATCGGGACCCATCAATGATTCTAGAATGAAGTGTGACCATTGGGAGATTTGGGCTTGAGGCTGACCTGGGTCTGCCCCAGTCTTGGCTTCAGTTTCTCCATTGATGCAGCAGGAAACACTATCTAGCAGTGACTTCTGGCTTTAACCTTCAAGCTTCTGGCCAAGTGTGGTGGCTCACGCCTGTAATCCCAGCACTTTGGGAGGCTGAGATAGGAGGGTTGCTTGAGTCCAGGAGTTCGAGACCAACCTTGGCAACATAGTAAGGCCCTGTCTCTACTAAAAATCAAAAAAATTAGCCGGATATGGTGGCATGTGCCTGTGGTCCCAGCTACGTGGGAGGCTGTGGTGGGACGATCTCTTGAGCCCAGGAATTTGAGGCTGCAGTGAGCCATGATTGTGCCGCCGCACTCCAACTGGGGAGACAGAGCGAGACCCTGTCTCAAACACAGAAAAATATATATAACATTCAAGCTTCCAGGTACCTGGGAGGGTGAACCCGGCAGGTTGGAGGAGGGCACAGGAAACTACCATTTATGGAAAACCGGCCAAATGCTGCCAGAGGGATGGCTTCACTGATGTGTGTTGGGACTTAAATGGCATCAGATCCCTCCACAAGCCTTCTCTTCCAGTATTCTTACAAGACCTGATTTGATGCTAAAATGTCCCCAATTCCATCAGACCCCAAGACCCCAGCTGATTACCTTTTTTTGGGGGAGTGGGACAGAGTCTCACTCTGTTGGCCAGGCTGGAATGCAGTGGTGGAATCTCAGCTCACTGCAACCTCTGCCTCCCTGCTTCAAGCAATTCTCCTGCCTCGTTCTCCCGAGTATTTGGGACTACAGGTGCCCACCACGAGGCCTGGCTAATTTTTGTATTTTTAGTAGAGACAGAGTTTCACCATGTTGGCTAGTCAGGTCTTGAACTCTTGACCTGAAGTGATCTGCCTGCTTCAGCCTCCCGAAGTGCTGGAATTACAGACGTGAGACACCACACCCATCCAGTCATTGGTTTTAAAGTTGTTATGGTGAGTTTTAAGTCCAAATCTAAAGGTGTCCAATCCCAACAGCGGGCACAGAGGACCAGGTCTGCAAGGGGTAGAGAGAAGTGGTATCAGACGGTGTGTATGAGGCCAGGTGTGGTGACTCATGCCTGTAATCCCAGCACTTTGAGAGGCCGAGGCAGGCAGATCACTTGAGGTCAGGAGTTCGAGACCAGCTTGACCAACATGGTGAAACCCTGCCTC
Source organism: Piliocolobus tephrosceles (assembly GCF_002776525.5). NCBI lineage: Eukaryota > Metazoa > Chordata > Mammalia > Primates > Cercopithecidae > Piliocolobus > Piliocolobus tephrosceles. The sequence goes on along the minus strand of NC_045454.1, from coordinate 35,464,129 downwards.
TACTAAAAATACAAAAATCAGCCGGGCATAGTGGTGGCATGCGCCTGTTAAGGAAAAAAAAATCCCCATGTTTAATCTATATTGGTCTTGCCTTTTATCTTCTTCCTCAGTTCTATTAATTTTGTTTATTCTTTTTTGTTTTCTGTAGATGGTCATATAATCTGGTCTCAATTCTTTTTCTTATCTTACTGCATTGGCCAGCACCTCCACATCAGCATTAAATATTAGCCACGATTTGAGGCATTCCTGCTTCATCCTGAAATATGTTGTGTCTCCTGTTTTACCACCTTTTTTTTTTTTTTGGCAGTGGGGGACAGAGTCTTGCTATGTCATCCAGGTTGGAATGCAATCGCACAATCTCAGCTCACTACAACCTCTGCCTCCCAGGTTCAAGAGATTCTCCTGCCTCAGCCTCTGAGTAGCTGCGGTTATAGTCATGTGCCACCACTCCTGGCTAATTTTTGTGTTTTTAGTAGAGACGGGGTTTCACCATGTTGGCCAGTCTGGTCTCGAACTCTTGACCTCAGATAATCTGCCTGCCTCGGCCTCCCAAAGTGCTGGGACTACAGGTGTGAGCCACCTCGCCCAGCCTGATTACCATTTTTAATGGACAGCTTAGTAGTGTTCAGTCATGATGCCCTTCCCAGGTGACAGAATCTGGCTGGCATTAAGATATAGTTGTTGCCTCGTTTTTTCCTACTCCTTTCATGCGGCAAAGGGTCCCAATTTTCCATTGAGAGTGGCAGAAAAAGTTGCCCTTTTACATAAATGTCTTTGGGGGAGAAACATAAGCCAATTTAAAACAAATGCTAACTATTAATAACTAATGTTACAAATTAGCAAAAGCTAGAGTTGCCTTTGGGGCTTTGGGGAGCATTGACATGGATTATGTTGCTGCTTGTATCATCCCCATGTAAGAGGCGGGTGTCTCCCAGGCTGTAGTGTAGTGATGTGATTTTGGCTCATTGCAATCTCCGCCTCCCAGGTTCAAGCGATTCTCCTGCCTCAGCCTCCTGAGTAGCTGGGATTACAGGCACGCGCGACCACGCCTGGCTAATTTTTGTATTTTTAGTAGAGACAGGGTTTCGCCATGTTGGCCAGGCTGGTCTCGAACTCCTGACCTCAAGTGATCCACGCACCTTGGCCTCTCAAAGTGCTGGGATTACAGGCGTGTGAGCCACCAGGCCCAGCTGAACACACTTTTTTTTTTTTTTTTAAATACAAAAGCCCTCTGGTTCAGCTTCTTTCTAAGGTTCGCGGTTTCCATTTGACTTCCCATATCCCCTGTGGCCATATAATTCCTCATTTATGGAAAGACAGAGAAAAGGGGAGGAGACTGAGACCGAAAATGGCAGAGAGACTCAGAAAAACAGAGACACAAAGACAGAAGGAGACAAAGACACAGAACAAATGAGATTCCTCCCCAGCAACTACGGGACAAAAAGAAAATCCCAAGCTTCTCTCTGATTGGACAAATTTAAGGTCCATAGACAATCCTATGGCCCAGGGGAAATGCAGCACGCTGATTCGCTGAGGTCTGAACGAGTCCCTACAGCCAAGGGGATGGACTTCTGCTCCTTGGCCACGCCCCCGTTGCTAAGCAACTATGGTCCCCCCCCCCCCATTCTTTCTCAGTTTCTACTCCCATCCCCTACAGGGCGAGAAAAATCATGGCTTTGAGGTCTTGTACCACAGCGTGAAGCAGGGGCCCATCTCCACCAAGGAGCTGGCGGACTTCATCCGGGAGAGGTGAGGTCCCCAAGCCCCATCCACCAGGGGCCACGCCCACCACCCTGTAGTCACGCCCACCTCTTGACAACGCCCTACATGGTCAAGGGCTAGATCCCTGGGGATTCCAGAAACCAGAGGGGCTAGAAGATCCTGGAAATGACCGATTCTCAACCCTGTCAGCCCCATATCTCCTTTTAAACAACAACCACCTGATTTCGAAAGCTCCCCTCTCATGGTGGAAATTTTTTTTTTTTTTTTTTTGGAGACAAGATCTCGCTTTGTTGTCCAGGCTAGAGTGCAGTGACCTGATCATAGCTCACTGCAGCCTCGAACTTCTGAGTTCAAGGGATCCTCCTACCTCAGCCTCCCGAGTAACTGCGACTATAGGCATGTACCACCACATCTGGCTTTTTTTTTTTTTTTTCTTTAAACAGAGGTTTGCTCGGTTGCCCAGGCTGGAGTGCAATGGTGCAGTCTCGGCTCACTGCAACCTCTGCCTCCCGGGTTCCAGCGATTCTCCTGCCTCAGTCTCCCAAGTAACTGAGACTACAGGTGCCTGCCACCAAGTCTGGCTTTTATATTTTTTTAGTAGAGATGGGGTTTCACTGTGTTGGCCAGGTGGGTCTCAAACTCCTGACCTCAGGTGATCTGCCCGCCTTGGCCTCCAAAAGTGCTGGAATTACAGGCGTAAGCCACTGCGCGCTGCCTTTGTTGTTGTTGTTGTTTTTAAGACACAGAGTCGGCGCGGCGCAGTGGCTCAAGCCTGTAATCCCAGCACTTTGGGAGGCCGAGACGGGCGGATCACAAGGTCAGGAGATCGAGACCATCCTGGCTAACACGGTGAAACCCCGTCTCTACTAAAAAATACAAAAAACTAGCCGGGCGATGTGGCGGGCGCCTGTAGCCCCAGCTACTCGGGAGGCTGAGGCAGGAGAATGGCATAAACCCAGGAGGCGGAGCTTGCAGTGAGCTGGGATCCGGCCACTGCACTCCAGCCTGGGCGACAGAGCGAGACTCCGTCTCAAAAAAAAAAAGAGACAGAGTCTCACTTTGTTGCCCAGCAACATAGCTGGGCATAGCTCACTGCAGCCTCAACCTACCAGGACCAAACGATCCTCCCACCTCAGGCTCCTGAGTAGCTGGGACTACAGGTGTGCACCACCACACCTATCTAGTTTTAAAAAATTTTTTTTTGTAGAGGAGGAGTCTCGTTGTATTGCCCAGGGTGGTCTCGAATCCCTGGGTTCCAGTGGTTCTCCTGCCTCGGCCTCCCAAAGTGCTGGGATTACAGGCATGAGTCACCATGCCCGGCCTACTACTGTTGTTAATGAAATATATTACATAAGAAAAAATCTTCTATGAATTTTCAAAACATCCTTTAGAGGGTTGTGTCATCACCCCATCATGGAAAGCCACGGTTCAGGTGTTTAAGATGGGGAAACTGAGGCCCAGAGGAGCAGTGCCTCTCTCAAGGGTGTCTGAAAGCTTCTTCATCTTTTTTTTTTTTTTTGAGATGGAGTCTTGCTCTGTCACCCAGGTTGGAGTGCAGTCGCACGATCTCAGCTCACTGCAACCTCCACCTCCTAGGTTCAAGCGATTCTCGTGCCTCAGTTTCCCGAGTAGCTGGGAATTACAGGCATGCACCACCACACCTGGCTTATTTTTGTATTTTTAGTAGAGACGGGGTTTCACCAAGTTGGCCAGGCTGGTCTTGAATTGCTGACCTCAGGTGATCCGCCTGCCTCGGCCTCCCAAAGTGCTGGGATTACAGGCGTGAGCCACTGCACCCGGGCAGTTTCTCCATCTTTACCTCATTCTCCTACCCAGGGCAACCATCGAGGAGACCTACTCCAAGGCGATGGCGAAACTCTCCAAGCTGGCCAGCAATGGGACCCCCATGGGGTGAGTGGGGTAGGGGTCACCAACGTAGGGACTTTGGGAGCCTCCTCCTTGGTGGACATCTCTTCACACTCGGGGCATGTAGAATAGAGTGTCATCCATCTCGATTATGGGGCTAATTGGATAGAGGAATGTATATGATTCATTTACACACTAGCTCATTCATTCCGCAAATATTTATTGAGTGCCTTCTGTGTGCCAAGCACCAGCAGCAACCCAGACAAACACCCAGTCACCTTCGTGCAATGTACATCTGGGTTGCGTGACGACACAGATGTTAAATACACACACAAAAAAAATTTTTTTTTTCTGGGGTGAAAAGTGCTGGGAAGGGGGCCAGGCACAGTGGCTCACGTCTGTACTCCCAGCACTTTGGGAGGCTGAAGTGGGCAGATTACCCAAGGTCAGGAGTTCAAGACCAGCCTGGACAACACGGCAAAACCCCATCTCTACTAAAAATACAAAATTAGTCGAGTGTGGTGGCGGGCGCCCGGAATCACAGCTACTCAGGAGGCTGAGACAGGAGAATCGCTAGAACATGGGAGGCGGAGGTTGCAGTGAGCCAAGATTGTGCCACTGCACTCCAGCCTGGGCAACAAGCGCGAAAACTCTGTCTCAAAAAAAAAAAAAAAAAAAAAAAAGGTGCTGGGGAGGGAATGAAATAGGACTATGAGAGGTTGGGCACTTTCTCAGGGGTGGGCCCGGCCTCCCTGAGCTGAGACCTTAATAGAAAGGGGCTGGCAGGCCGGGTACGGTGGCTCACGCCTGTAATCCCAGCACTTTGGGAGGCCGAGGCGGGTGGATCACAAGGTCGGGAGATCGAGACCATCCTGGCTAACACTGTGAAACCCCATCTCCACTAAAAAATACAAAAAAAAATTAGCCGGGTGAGGTGGCGCAGCCTGTAGTCCCAGCTACTTGGGAGGCTGCGGCAGGAGAATGGTGTGAACCTGGGAGGCGGAGTTTGCAGTGAGCCGAGATCACGCCACTGCACTCCAGCCTGGGTGACAGAGCGAGACTCCGTCAAAAAAAAAAAAAAAAAAGAAAGGAAGGAAGGGAGGGAGGGAGGGAAAGAAAGAGAGAAAGAGAGAGAGAGAAAGAGAGAAAGAAAGAAAGGGGCTGGCCATGGGGATGTCTGAGGGACAGACACCGAGGCAAGTGGCTCAGCCAGTGCAAAGGCATGGAGTTGACAGGTGTAGCATGTTTAAGGAAGAATGAGGAGGTTGGTGTGACTGCAGGGGTTGGGCAATGAGGAAAGGAAGTAGGACGGGAGATGGCAGGGCGAGGCCTCAGGGGCCTGACACACTAATGACTCTATATGAACTTTGTGCCTGGGTGTGGTGGCTCATGCCTATAATCCCAGGATTTTGGGAAGCTGAGGTGGGAGGATCACTTGAGGCCAAGAGTTCAAGACCAGCCTGGGCAGCATGGAGAAACCTCTTTCTCTACTAAAAATGCAAAAATTAGCCGAGCATGGTGGCATATGCCTGTAGTCTCAGCTACTCAGGAGGCTGAGGTGGGAGGATGGCTTGAGTCCAGGAGATTGAGGCTGCATTGAGCCATGATTGCACCACTGCACTTCAGCCTGGGTGACAGAGCCAGACCCTGCCTCAAGAAAACAAAAACAAAACACATAATGTGGTCCCGATGGCATTTGTAATTTTCTTTGTGGCTGTTATGAGGCAAAAGTTCTGTGGGGAGGGCAGGAGTGGAGGCAGCAGAAGGCAGGGGGAAGGCTGGACAGGGCTTCTGCTGAATGGGGCAGGCCAAATTGACTTGATTGGGGCATATGATGTCTTAGCCACTCTTTTTTTTTTTTTTGAGACGGAGTCTCCCTCTGTCGCCCAGGCTGGAGTGCAGTGGCATGATCTCGGCTCATTGCAAGCTCTGCCTCCTGGGTTCATGCCATTCTTCTGCCTCAGCCTCCCGAGTAGCTGGGACTACAGGCACCTGCCACCACACCCGGCTAATTGTTTGTATTTTTAGTAGAGACGGGGTTTCACTGTGTTAGCCAGGATGGTCTCGATCTCCTGACCTTGTGATCCACCCGCCTCAGCCTCCTCCCAAAGTGCTGGGATTACAGGTGTGAGCCATTTTATTTTATTTTATTTTATTTTATTTTATTTTATTTTATTTTATTT
>NC_045454.1:35446937-35458348 GCF_002776525.5 Piliocolobus tephrosceles | reverse complement strand
TTTATTTTATTTTATTTTATTTTATTTTATTTTATTTTATTTTATTTATTTATTTATTTTTTGAGACAGAGTCTCGCTCTGTGGCCCAGGGCGGAGTGCAGTGGCCGGATCTCAGCTCACTGCAAGCTCCGCCTCCCGGGTTTACACCATTCTCCTGCCTCAGCCTCCCGAGTAGCTGGGACTACAGGCGCCCGCCACCTCGCCCGGCTAGTGTTTTGTATTTTTTAGTAGAGACGGGGTTTCACTGTGTTAGCCAGGATGGTCTCGATCTCCTGACATCGTGATCCGCCCATCTCGGCCTCCCAAAGTGCTGGGATTACAGGCTTGAGCCACTGCGCCCGGCCTATTTATTTATTTATTTTGAGATGGAGTCTTGCTGTGTCACCCAGGCTGGAGTGCAGTGGTGCAATCTCAGCTTACTGCAAACTCCGCCTCTCGGGTTCAAGCGATTCTTCTGCCTCAGCCCCCTGAGTAGCTGGGATTACAGGCTCCCTCCACCACACACAGATAATTTTTGTATTTCAAGTAGAGACGGGGGTTTCACCATGTTGCTCAGGCTGGTCTCAAACTCCTGACCTCAAGTGATCCGCTCGCCTCGGCCTCCCAAAGTGTTGGGATTACCAGGGCCTGAGTTTAAATTCCAGCCCTGATGTTCATTTGTTGAGGGGCCTTGGGATGACCTATAGAGCACCCTATGCCTCAGTTTCCCCATCTGTCACAGGCCCGCCTCTTACGGCTGCAATGGAGATTAAATGAATTAGTATGCATTCATGTTTAGCAGGGATCAGCGCACAGCACATACCTGAGCCAGTGCCAGCGCTTTCCCGGGGTGGGGTGAGCCTGATGAACCCTGGGTGTGACCTTGCCTGTCCCCAGGACCTTCGCCCCGCTCTGGGAGGTCTTCCGCGTCTCCTCAGACAAGCTGGCGCTGTGCCATCTGGAACTGACACGGAAGTTACAGGATCTCATCAAGGACGTTCTCCGCTATGGCGAGGAACAGCTCAAGACCCACAAGAAGGTGTGTGTCGTGGGCGCCGCCCAGCGGCTGGGTGGGTGTGGAACACCAGCAGCTCACAGGACCCCAGATCTTCTGGGGCCTTAAAACCTGCGGATGCGCGCCTCGGATAATTCCGTTAATTCCACAATGTCAAGCCCAGGGTCTTAAGGACCTGAGCATTGTTGAATTTCAGACTTGCAAAATTCCAGACCAGGAGGTAGCACACTGTGGCCCGTGGGCCAAATCCAGCCCACCCTCACCACCAGTGTTTGTACAGCTAAGAAGGGTTTTTTTTCGTTTGCTTGTTTTTGAGAGACAGGGTCTTGCTCTGTCACCCACGTGCAGTGGCATGATCAGAGCTACTTGCAGCCTCAAACACTTGGGCTCAAGTGAACCTCCTTCCTCAGCCCCCACAGAATAACTGGGACTACAGGTGCATGCCACCATGCCTGGCTAATTTTTAAAAAATGTTTGGGCCCAGTGCAATGACTCATGCCTATAATCCCAGCACTTTGGGAGGCTGAGGCGGCAGGATGGCTGAAGCCCAGGATCCTCCAGGAGTTTGAGACCAGCCTGGGCAACATAGGGAGACCTTGTCTTTACCAAAAAAAAAAAAAAAAAAAAAAAAAAAAACTACCCAGGAATGGTGGCGCATGCCAGTAGTCCCAGCTACTCAGGAGGCTGAGGTGGGAGGATCACTTGAGCATGGGAGGTCGAGGCTGCAGTGAGCCATGATCACGCCACTGCACTCCAGCCTGGGCAACAGAGAAAGAAAAAAAAGAGAGAGAAAGAAAGAAAAGGAAAAAGAAATGGGTTATCACTAGTTTTGACATTTTTAAAGATTTAGAAAAAATCTAAAGAAAAATAAAATTTCAACACGTGTGAAAATTGTATGACTGTCACACATCGGTGCCGGTAAATAAAGTTTTATTGGCACACAGCCATGCCCATTGATGTGCCTGTCATTTCTGGCTGTTTTGTACTGCAGACAGAGTCAAGTGTTTATATCAAGCCAAATACATTTGCTATATATCCCTTTACAGAAAACATTTGCCAACAGCTGCTCTAAAGCATTGGAAGATACAGATATTCATTTTTACTATTTTTACAGTCTTATAAACCTGGAATCTTGGAAGAACCATCGTAGACTCTTAGAATTCCACAATATTCAAAGCTTATAATTGTAGACTCATAGATGCATTGCCTTTACAGAGTTCCGAAATCCACGTTTTTAACTCCTGTTTAAAAAGGGAGTTGGTAATACTTTGTTTTTATTGTGTTTTGTTTTTTTGAGATGGAGACTCGCTCTGTTGCCCAGGCTGGAGTGCACAATCTCAGCTTACTGCAACCTCCGTCTCCTGGGTTCAAGAAATTCTCCTGCCTCAGCCTCCCAGGTAGTTGGGATTACAGGCGTACACCAGCATGCCTGGCTAATTTTTTATATTTTTAGTAGAGACAGGGTTTCAACATGTTGACTAGGCTGGTCTTGAACTCCAGACCTCAGGTGATCCACCCGCCTCGGCCTCCCAAAGTGTGGGATTACAGGCGTGAGCCACCGCACCCGGCCTTGCTAATTTTTAAATTTTTTGTAGAGAAGGGGTCTTGCTAGCCAGGAACGATGGCTCACGCCTGTAATCCCAGTACTTTGGGAAGTTGAGGCAGGCATATCACTTGAGGTCAGGAGTTCCAGACCAGCCTGGCCAACATGGTGAAACCCTGTCTATACTAAAAATACAAAAATTAGCCAGACATGGTGGCACACACACCTGTAATTCCAGCTACTCAGGAGGCTGAGACAGGAGAATGACTTGAGCCTGGGAGGTGGAAGTTGCAGTGAGTTGAGATCACGACACTGCACTCCAGCTTGGGTGACGGAGTGAGACTCTGTCGCAAACACACACACACACACACACACACACACACACACACACAAAAGGGTGAGTTAAGCAACACAGTCTGCCACCATTTGTCATAAAACATGGGTTAGAACAAGCATGTTTATCCATATGCAGATTATTTCTAGAGAAGTATCACAGTAATTATTGGGGATTCGTAGGCTGGAGGGCCCATATATGGGAGGCTTTTTCCTGGCTTAACCCCTTACAACTTTCGGAAATATGAACCATGTGTAAATAGTACTTTTTTAAAAAGGTAAAAATGTTTTGAAATGAAAAACATACAGGCCGGGCATGGTGGCTCACGCCTGTAATCCCAACACTGGGAGGCTGAGGCAGGTGGATTGCTTGAGTCTAGGAGTTTGAGACCAGCCTGGGCAATATAGCAAGACCCCATTGCTATTAAAAACACACACACAGGCCAGGCATGGTGGCTCACGCCTGTAATCCCAGCACTTTGGGAGGCTGAAGTGGGCAGATCACCTGAGATCAGGAGTTCAAGACCAGCCTGGCCAACATGGTGAAACCCCGTCTCTACTAAAAATACAAAAATTAGCCGGGTGTGATGGTGGGTGCCTGTAATCTCAGCTACTTGGGAGGCTAAGGCAGAAGAATCGCTTGAACCCAGGAGGCAGAGATTGCAGTGAGCTGAGATTGTGCCCCTGCACTCCAGCCTGGACAACAAGAGCGAAACTCCGTCTAAAAAAAAGAAACAAAACAAAACACACACACACACACACACACACACACACACACACACACATAGAAAAAGACTAGCGCTGGCATGAAGGATTTGGGAGGTCAGGAATTTCACAGTCTACCCACGATCTCCCCTCCTATCCCTGCAGTGCAAGGAGGAAGTGGTGGGCACCTTGGATGCTGTGCAGGTACTCTCGGGCGTCAGCCAGCTCCTGCCCAAGTCCCGCGAGAACTACCTGAACCGTTGCATGGACCAGGAGCGGCTGCGGAGGGAGAGTACCAGCCAGAAGGAGATGGACAAGGTGGGCTCACAGCAGGGGTTTCTGAGGAATTTGCCGTGGGGCAGAGGGGCTGCCTGATCAGAGAGTGGAAACATGTCCCAGAGCGACGGTCCTGGAACTTGTGGGTGATCACACCCTGGGTACCCTGAGGAGTCCACCTGCCAGGTGATGGGGCCTGGGGGAAGCCCCCTGAGTGTCCCCCTTCCATCCCCGTTTCCTCCCTGGGCTTCGTAGGCAGAGACTAAAACCAAGAAGGCGGCAGAGAGCCTGCGACGCTCAGTGGAAAAATACAACTCAGCCCGAGCTGACTTTGAGCAGAAGATGCTGGACTCGGCCCTGGTAAGAAGCAGGCATCTGTACCTTTAAGACCCACACATGCCTTTGCCCTGGAGGTTATGGGCCGCAGAAATCCCAGGTAGGGTGTGGTGGCTCACGCCTGTAATCCCAGCACTTTGGAAGGCGGAGGTGGGCGGATCACCTGAGGTCAGAAGTTTGAGACCAGCCTGGCCAATGTGGCAAAACCCTGTCTCTACTAAAAATACAAAATTAGCCAGATGTAATGGTAGGTGCCTGTAATCTCAGCTACTCAGGAGGCTGAGGCGGGAGAATCACTTGAACCGGAAGGCGGAGATTGCAGTGAGCCAAGATTGAGCCATTGTACTCCAGGTTAGGTGATAGAGTGGAACCCTGTCTGGAAAAAATAAAATAAATAAATAAAAGCAGATTGGAATCTCAGGATTAGGAATCAGAACTTTTTTCAAGCTACGAGTGATAGAAACCTTCATTCAAACTGACAAGGTGTATATAAAAAAAAAAAAGAACAAGGCCAGGCATGGTGGTGGCTCACGCCTGTAATCGCAGCACTTTAGGAGGCCAAGGTGAGTAGATCACGAGGTCAGGAGATTGAGACCATCCTGGCTAACACGGTGAAACCCCGTCTCTACTAAAAATACAAAAAATTAGCCCGGCGTGGTGGCGGGCACCTGTAGTCCCAGCTACTCGGGAGGCTGAGGCAGGAGAATGGCATGAACCCAGGAGGCAGAGCTTGCAGTGAGCAGAGATTGCACCACTGCACTCCAGCCTGGGTGACAGAGCAAGACTCTGTCTCGGGAAAAAAAAAAAAGAACAAACAAAAATAAAATTTTAAAAAAGCTGACATGCTCAGGGAACTGAAAAGTTTTATTTTTGAGTTGTGGAGGTTTCAGTCATAGCTGAATCCAGGTGCTCAAATAGTGCTGGCAGGAAATTGTGCATTTCTGCTTCTTTTTTTTTTTTTTTTTTTGAGATGGAGTTTCTCTGTCGCCCAGGCTAGAGTGCAATAACACAGTCTCAGCTCGCTGCAACCTCCACCTCCCGGGCTCAAGTGATTCTCCTGCCTCAGCCTCCCTAGTAGTAGTTGGGATTACAGGCACGTGCCACCACGCCCAGCTAATTTTTGTATTTTTAGTAGAGACAGGGTTTCACCATGTTGCCCAGACTGGTCTTGAACTCCTGACCTCAGATGATCTGCCCACCTTGGTCTCCCAAAGTGCTGGGATTTACAGGCATAATACACCACACCCGACCACCATTTCTGCTGCTTAAGTCTATTTTGTTCTCTGGGACATCACTCCCAGGCAGACATGCCCGTGTGTGTGTGTGTGTGTGCGTGCGCATGCATGCACATGTGTGCATCAAAGTGGGCCCCAACAACCCCCACTTACATCCCATCAGCTCATTGGTTCAGGAATGGAAGTATCTTTTTCTGTAGATTCAGAGAAAGTCCTAGGGCAGACTCTCATTGGCCCTTCCCCAAATCAATCAGTGAGCCAAGGGCTTAGGGTGTTCTGATTGGTCAGGCTGAGTCACATGGCCACTCCTTCTTGGCCCTGACCTTCTCTCCACCTGCCTCTCCCCTCCTGCTTCAGCGCTTCCAAGCCATGGAAGAGACACACCTGAGGCACATGAAGGCGTTGCTGGGCTCCTATGCTCACTCAGTGGAGGACACGCACGTGCAGATTGGGCAGGTGAGTTGGGCAGGTGTGAGGAATGAGGCGGGGGTCACTGTTGGGCAAAGGGGCCTTGACCAGTTTCACACCCCGCCCACCTGGCACAGGTGCATGAGGAATTTAAGCAGAACATCGAGAACGTCAGCGTGGAGATGCTACTCAGGAAGTTTGCAGAGAGTAAGGGCACAGGCCAGGAGAAGCCAGGTGAGTCAGGGCAGCCATCAGGGGTCGGGCTTTAGGGCCACAGCTGCAGGTGATGGACAGGACTCCAGAGGCAGGAGACTGAACCTCCCTGGGACTTGGTTTCTCTCTTTCTCTCTTTTTTTTTTTTTTGAGATGGAGTCTCCCTCTGCCTCTGTTGCCCAGGCTGCAGTGCAGTGGTGCGATCTTGGCTCACTGCAACTGCTGCTTCGGGGTTCAAGCTATTCTCCTGCCTCAGCCTCCTGGAGTAGCTGGGACTACAGGCGCGTGCCACCACGCCCAGCTAATTTTTTTGTGTGTATTTTTAATAGAGATGAGGGTTCACCATGTTGGCCAGGCTGGTCTTGAACTCTTGACCTCAGGTGATCCACCTGCCTCGGCCTCCCAAAGTGCTGGAATTACAGGCGTGAGCCACTGCTCATGGCCAGGCCTTGGTTCCTCCTGGGAAAAATGGGCTGCTGACGAGTCCAGCTCTCCAGCTTGATCTTACGTGTAAATCTCTTTGAACCAGATCCCAGAGGAGCCTTGAGTGCCAGGCTCAGCTGTTCAGACTTCACCCCCAGGGCCTAAGGGAGCCATTGAGGGTTGTTGAGCAAAAGAACAATTTGCAAATGCTCAGATACAGGACTGGGGAGGAGTTAAGAGCAAAAGTTTTAGAGTCAGCCCTGGGCTTGAGTCTTTTCTTCATCACCTGCTGTGTGATCTAGGACCTGTGCTTTAACTTCTCTGAGCCTCAGTTTCCTCATCTGTAAAGTGAGGATGTTAATAATGTAACGTTCAGTGATTTAATTCAGGTAAAGGGCAAAGGGTGTGCCAGGCACACAGTAGGCACTCACTAAATGCTGGTATACAGTTATGTCTTCAAGTCTTGTTAACCAGCAAAACCTGTTCTTTCTCCCTCCTATCTCTCTGGCTCGGCCCTGGCTCAGGTCACCCCTCCCTGCGTGGGGCCCCACTCTTGCTCTTCACAGGCCCCAGATCTGTTGTGTCCGCCTCCTGCTCACACACCTTCCATGACTCCCCATTGTTCTTGGGAGAGAGTTCCCACGCCTCATCCTGTCACTCAAAGCCCAGTCCACTGCACAGACTCGTGGTCCATCCCCCAACCCAACCCAAGTTCCAGCCACAAATGCTGGAAGTACATGGAAGTAGCTCATGTCACCCCCTACGGTGGCACTAACCAGCTGGAACCAGACCAGCCCTTGATCCATCCCACTCCTGATGATCTGGGGCTGGTTCTTGTCTGGGAACCTGATGGACCTTGAGTTCAGATCCAGGTGCCATTTTGTGGTCAAAAGTGTACTACCGGCCGGGCGCGGTGGCTCAAGCCTGTAATCCCAGCACTTTGGGAGGCCGAGACGGGTGGATCACGAGGTCAGGAGATCGAGACCATCCTGGTCTACACGGTGAAACCCCGTCTCTACTAAAAATACAAAAACCTAGCCGGGCGAGATGGCGGGCGCCTGTAGTCCCAGCTACTCGGGAGGCTGAGGCAGGAGAATGGCGCGAACCCGGGAGGCGGAGCTTGTAGTGAGCCGAGATCGCGGCACTGCACTCCAGCCTGGGCGACAGAGCGAGACTCCGTCTCAAAAAAAAAAAAAAAAAAAAGTGTACTACCCTTTTGAAGCCCAGTCTCCCCACCCTCAGTTTAGTTTCTTTCTCTCTCTCTCTCTCTCTTTTTTTAATTTTTTTGAGGCAGAGTTTGCTCTGTCACCCAGCCTGGAGTGCAGTGGTGCAATCTCGGCTCATTGCAACCTCCGCCTCCTAGGTTCAAGCGATTCTCCCACCTCAGCCTCCCAAGTAGCTGGGATTACAGGCACCTGCCACCATATCCGGCTAATTTTTTTTGTAATTTTAGCAGAGACAGGGTTTCACCATGTTGGCCAGGCTCGTCTCGAACTCTTGACCTCAGGTGATCCACCCACCTCAGCCTCCCAAAGTGCTGAGAATACAGGCACGGGCCACCATGCCCAGCCCCTCAATTGAGTTTCCGTCTCCCGTCTCAGGACCTCTGGACTTCGAGGCATACAGCGCGGCTGCCCTGCAGGAAGGCAAGTACGTCTGGGCCTGGATGCCCAGGCTGGACCGTGGGGGTGAGGGAGGCTGATTTGAATGTGAAAGAAGGCACCTCCCAGTGCTCAGTTGCCCCGTAATCTGTCCTCAGCGATGAAACGTTTGCGGGGAGCCAAGACCTTTCGCCTTCCGGGATTAAGCCGGCGGGAGCGGGAGCCAGAGCCACCTGCAGCTGTGTGAGAAAGCACCCCTGCCGGGTCTGGCCCAGGCTAGCCCAGAATCCCTTCCCCTGCCCAGGCTATCCCAGAAGTCCCCTCCTGGGATAGCCCAGGAGTATCCATATTCCAGGCTGGACGAGGATTCCCTCCACCCAAGCTAGACCAGGAGTACCTCTGCCCCAGGCTAGCTCAATGTTACCGCTCCCCAAGCTAGTCCAGAATTCTTCCTTTTGCCAGGTTAGGCCAAGAACTGCCTGTTGCAGAGTAACCTAGCATTTCTCCTGTCCAAGCTGGCCCAGGATTGTTCTGTTTGCCAAGGCTAGCCCTAACTCTCCCTACCTTCACAAGGCAGCCCTTCAGATGAGTTCCAGGATTCCTTCCCTCCCAGGCTGTTTGAGAACACTCTCTACTCAGCTAACTTCAGATTCAAGCCCCTCCCCAAGCAAGCCCCAGGGTCCCACCGCCTCCAGGGCTAGGTCAGGGCAATATCACAGCCGGGGAGCTACCCCAGCTTCCATGTCCAGTGTTGGGGGCTGACAGGGGGCACCAGATGGGCTGCAGAAGCTGATACCAACATCTCTTCCTCCATCCCCAGAGATTTCCTGGAGCCAGATTCAGGGGTGAGTGACGTGGGAGGGGTCAGGCTGAGCTACAAGTGGAAGGAGTTTGATCCCACTCTTGGCTCCTAGAGACCGGACCCTACTGGAAACTAAAGAGCCGAGATTGAGGGGCGGGCTGGAGCCTGGGGGCTGAGTTCATATCCCACTTCAGCTGCAAAGTCCCGTGGACTACGTGGGTGTGAATAATGTCCCTGCCGAAGCTCAGTTTGTCCCAGGAACCTGCCCACACACCCAGGGAAGACAGTCGTTGCCATCAGGGTTGTTTTGAGGTCTGAGTCAAGGCCTGGGGGTGGGGCAGGGGGTGGTTGGCAGGGTGAGATGGAAGGTTCAATGGTGAGGAGCCTGACTCACTGCTGTCCCCCGACTCCTCTAGACGTGTCCAGAGGTGGATGAAGAAGGTTTCACTGTCCGGCCTGATGTGACCCAGAACAATATCCTTCTGGCACCCCCCAGGAGCAGTTGTTGACACAGCAAGGTCAAAACTGTCCACAATAGCCAGTCCACCTTCAGCAGTCCTCTCTGGGTACATCCTGGAGAGGTTCTCCCTTGTGGATGAAGCCAACCTAAATGTAAACACCCACTCTCTGGGGTCAGCACTGGGCAAAAGGGAGAGAGAAAAGGAAAGCCAGCAAGGCTTCCTGGAGGAGGAGGCACCAGTGTTGGGGTTTTGCAGCTGAATAGGAGTTTGCCAGTTAGGTCTGCGCATGCTTGTGCAAAGGCTTGGCTGGGGGGTGGGAGTGCTGGTGGGACATGGTATCAGGACTGAAGGTTGCACATGAGGAGCGATGGGATTGGGCAGGACCTTGAAGGGTTTGAGCAGGGAGGGACAAGGTTGGATTGGAGAGCTGACTGGGGAGAAGCTTGTGTTGGGATTGGCTTGGACCTTGACTGCAGCCCACGCACGGCCGAGCCCTCCCGTTTCTCGTCCAGCGACTCCGACTTCGATGACGAAGAGCCCCGCAAGTTCTACGTGCACATCAAGCCCGCCCCGGCCCGGGCTCCAGCCTGCAGCCCTGAGGCAGCAGCGGCACAGCTCAGGGCCACTGCGGGCAGCCTCATCCTTCCTCCTGGCCCAGGGGTGAGGCATGGGAGGGGTGCCCTGGGTGGTGCTGGCAAGGCTGGCTGGATGTGCTCATGTTGATGCCGCCCACTTTGTCCACAGGGCACCATGAAACGCCATTCTTCACGTGAGTAGCTGTTGGTCTTCAGAGTAGGGAGGATCCTAAGGAGGGGAGGCTATGGGTGTGGGCTTGAATCATAGCTCTGTTTTGTAACTTGGGGCAGGCTGCTTAACCACACTGACCTTCAGTCTCCTTTTCTGTAAAATGAGGTCATTATGAAATTAAGTGAGAGCTGAAAGGGGTAGCTGGGGCCAGGAGGAGCCAGCATCTGGAGACGGGCTCGCTCAGGCTTGAATCTGTGTCTGCCTGATTTGCTGATCACCTTGGGCAACTGGCTGGACACCCCCAAGCCTCGGTCCCTTGGTCCGTGAAGTGGGGAGCATTGCAGGCAGGGTGACAAGAAAGCTCAAGGAGGTACATCTCTTGTAGGGGACGCTGCTGGGAAACCCCAGAGACCTCGGTCTGCCCCCAGAACTGGCAGGTGGGTTCCACACGAGTGGGCAGGTGGGGGCTGTCCCCACCTCTCCCTCCCCATGTCTCTGCCTGGTGTTCTCTTGTCTCGGCTGGGAGTTGATGTCATGCTGGGTTTTTTTTGTTTTTGTTTTTGTTTTGAGGCAGAGTCTCACTCTCGCCCAGACTGGAGTGCAGTGGTGCGATCCCGGCTCACAGCAGCCTCCACCTCCTGGGTTCAAGCGATTTTCATGCTTCAGCCTCCCAAGTAGCTAGGATTACAGGCACCTACCACCACGCCCAGCTAACTTTTGTATTTTTAGTAGAGACAGGGTTTCACCATGTTGGCCTGGCTGGTCTCGAACTCCTGACCTCAAGTGATCTGCCCGCCTCAGCCTCCCAAAGTGCTGGGATTACAGGCATGAGCCATTGCGCCTGGCCCATGTTGGCTTTAGAGGGACCATTTAGTCACTCATTTGATGAACATTTATTGAGTGCCTGCTATGTACCTGTGCTGTTCTAGGGCCTGGGTTCTGAGACAGGTCTCCCTTCTCAGAATCACATTCTAGTGACTCAGATTTTAAGAATAGCAAATAAGGCCGGGCACGGTGGCTCAAGCCTGTAATCCCAGCACTTTGGGAGGCCGAGACGGGTGGATCACGAGGTCAGGAGATTGAGACCATCCTGGCTAACATGGTGAAACCCCGTCTCTACTAAAAAATATACAAAAAACTAGCCGGGCGAGGTGGCGGGCGCCTGTAGTCCCAGCGACTCGGGAGGCTGAGGCAGGAGAATGGCGTGAACCTGGGAGGCGGAGCTTGCAGTGAGCTGAGATCCGGCCACTGCACTCCAGCTTGGGTGACAGAGCGAGACTCCGTCTCAAAAAAAAAAAAAAGAATAGCATCCCAGTGGCAGAACTTCTCATTGT
>NC_045454.1:35440583-35446837 GCF_002776525.5 Piliocolobus tephrosceles | reverse complement strand
GGCGCGGTGGCTCACGCCTGTAATCCCAGCACTTTGGGAGGCCGAGGAGGGCGGATCACAAGGTCAGGAGATTGAGACCACGGTGAAACCCCGTCTCTACTAAAAATACAAAAAATTAGCCTGGCGCAGTGGCGGGCGCCTGTAGTCTCAGCTACTCAGGAGGCTGAGGCAGGAGAATGGCGTAAACCTGGGAGGCGGAGCTTGCAGTGAGCTGAGATCCGGCCACTGCACTCTAGCCTGGGCGACAGAGCGAGACTATGTCTCAAAAAAAAAAAAAAAAAAGAATAGCAAATAAGGCCAGGCGTGGTGGCTCACACCTGTAATCCCAGCACTTTGGGAGGCCAAGGTGGGCGGATCACCTGAGGTTGAAAGTTCGAGACCAGCCTGACCAACATAGAGAAACCCCATCTCTACTAAAAATACAGCATTAGCTGGGCATGGTGGTGCATGCCTGTAATCCCAGCTATTAGGGAGGCTGAGGCAGGAGAATCGCTTGAACCTGGGAGGCAGAGCTTGCAATGAGCTGCTGTTGCACCATTGCACTCCAGCCTGGGTAACAGGAGGAAACTCCGTCTCAAGAAAAAAAAAAAAAAAAGCATAGAGCATATTCAATAAGCATAGAGCATATTCAATATTTCTAAGTGCTACGAAGAAATGAAAGCCGATGACGCAAAGACAGAAGGAGGTGACTTCCCTTGAGGTGGGGATGGAAACCTCCTCGAGAGGGTGACTTGGAGCTAAGCCCCAAAGAGGAGCCAGGAGGTGGCTATGAAGAGAGCTGGGGAAATGGAACTCCAGACTGGGAACAGGCTGAGCACAGTGGCTCACACCTGTAATCCCAGCACTTTGGGAGACCAAAGCGGGCAGATCAGTTGAGGTCAGGAGTTTGGGATCAGCCTGGCCAGCATGGTGAAACCCTGTCTCTGCTAAAAATACAAAAATTAGCCAGGCATGGTGGCAGGTGCCTGTAATCCCAGCTACTCTGGTGGCTGAGGCAGGAGAATTGCTTGAACCCAGGAAGCGGAGGTTGCAGCAAGCTGAGATTGTGCCGCACTGCAGCCTGGCCGACAGCGAGACTCTGTCTGAAAAAAAAAAAAAAGGACTGGGAGCAGCATGTGCAAAGGCCCTGGGGTGGGATGAGGCTTGGGAAAAATAGAAGCAGTCTCCTCTTGGCCTCACCCTCTCTAGCTGTGCAGAGAGATTGCAGTCAGAGGAGCAGGTGTCCAAGAACCTCTTTGGGCCGCCCCTGGAGTCAGCCTTTGACCACGAAGATTTTACAGGTGATGGGGACAAGGGATTGGAGGTCATGGGTGTGGCCGGAGGGAGGATGGGTAGGGCCATTGCAAAGTTAGGCCAATCGAGTACCTTGGAGGCCAGGCTGGAGGGAGGACTAGTCCGTGTCAGGGTGGGCGGGGCCAGAGTACAGGTGGGAGGGGCCATACATAGGACAGGGCCTTGGCCAGTGGGCGGTGACTGGGTGGATGGGCCGGACTTTTGTGGAGAGGGAAGTCACCAGAAGGCATAGCCTTGGGGGCGTGCGCAAGGACTTTGAATGGGGCCCCCCCGACCTTCCCTCGACGTGGCCGTGGCCTGCAGGAGGATGGGCAGGGACTCGGAGTGGGCGAGGGTCGGAGCTGACCGCCCGCTTCCCTCCCCAAGGCTCTAGCAGCCTGGGCTTCACCTCCAGCCCCTCCCCTTTCTCCTCCTCGTCGCCCGAAAACGTGGAGGATTCCGGCCTGGACTCTCCGTCACACGCGGCACCTGGCCCCTCCCCAGATTCCTGGGTCCCCCGCCCAGGCACCCCGCAGAGCCCGCCCAGCTGTAGGGCGCCACCCCCAGAGGCCAGGGGTATCCGAGCACCGCCTCTGACAGACTCGCCGCAGCCCCTCGCCCCGTCTCCGGGCCCCTGGGGGCTGGAGACCTTGGCCGGAGGAGGTGAGTCCAGCGGGTCTGGGCCTGAGAGTTGCTGAAACCCTGGGCGGGGGATTGAGCGCCTGCTGTGGGCAGGGCCTGATCAGGCTGCTGGAGACACCGCTAGGACCAGGCAGGCAGAACCTCCCACCGTTGCAGGGACAACAATGAGATGGACATTTAGCAAGGCAGGCGGTGGCGGGTGCCAGGTGGGGGCCCTCCCTGAGGAAGGGACATCTGAGCTGATATTTGAGGGAGGTGAGGACAGAACCACGTGGACATGAGGGGAAAGATGTGCTGGGCAGAGGGCACAGCCCCTGCAAAGGCCCTGGGGCAGGAGCGCGCTAGGCCTGTCTGAAGAACAGCAAGGAGGTCTACCTGCTGGAACAGGGTGATGAGGGGAGGAGGAGGAAGAGAAGGGGGGTGTGGGCAGGGCCTGATGGGCACAGGGAGGGCTTGTAAGTGTCACCCTGAGTAACGCTGAGGGCCATGAGCAGGGGAGGGGCGGAAGGACGTCGAGGCTGGGCCTTTAGGTGTCAGGTGCATAGTGGACCCTGAGTTTGGGAAAGGTCAGGTCAGAGCACCCTCTCCACAGAGCACCTCCTCCTTGAAGATGTCATCAAAACAGGAGGAGCAGCTGGCCAGAGAGAGTAGAGGAGAGGACAGAGCCGGGGACCCCGGAGGGGTTGGAGACAGGAGGACAGCAGGTTGGGGGAGAGCGGTGGGGTGGGCTCCTAGGGGCTGCCTGAGGAGAATGGGAAGCCCCTGAGTCAGAGGGACTGTGGGCTGTGACCACCTCAAGGTCCCCAGTAGTGCCAACAAGGGCGCTAGGCGCCCTCCATAGGAAAGGGCCTAGCTGGAGCCTGTTCAAGGGAGAGCCGAGTAGGTGGAGACCACAGTGTGGGGGCAGAAGTTTTTTTTTTTTTTTTGAGAGGGAGTTTTGCTCTTGTTGCCTAGGCTGGAGTGCAGTGGTGTGATCTTGGCTCACTGCAACCTCTGCCTCCCAAGTTCAAACAATTCTCTGCCTCAGCCTCCCAAGTAGCTGGGACTACAGGTGCACACCGCCACACCTGGCTAATTTTTTTTTTTTTTTTTGTGAGAGACAGAGTCTTGCTCTGTCACCCAGGGTGGAATGCAGTGGCACAATCTCGGCTCACTGCAAGCTCCGCCTCCCAGCTTCATGCCATTCTCCTGCCTCGGCCTCCCAAGTAGCTGGGACTACAGGCGCCCACCACCATGCCCGGCTCATTTTTTTTCTTTTTAGTAGAGATAGGGTTTCACCATGTTAGCCAGACTGGTCTTGAACTCCTGACCTCAGGTGATCTGCCTGCCTTGGCCTCCCAAAGTGTTGGGATTACAGGTGTGAGCCACCAAATCCAGCCTGAGCAGAGGCTCTTATCCAACCTGGCAAATTCTGCCCCCCAGGGGACATTGTCAGTGTCTAGACATTTTTGGTTGTCACCACCAGGCAGGAGTGGTGCTCCTGGCATTCAGTGGGGGGAGGCCCCGGTTGCTGCTCAGCACCCTACAGTGTACAGGGCAGCCACTGTCCACAAGAATGGTCCAGCCCCCAAATGTCTGCAGTGCTGAGGCTGAGAAAGTCAGGTAGAGAGGGGAGCGCAGCCTGGGGTGCAGGTGGGAGGGGAGGTAGGGGGGAGGGGAGGTAGGTGAGCAAGTGAGCACGTTCAT
Source organism: Piliocolobus tephrosceles (assembly GCF_002776525.5). Lineage (NCBI taxonomy): Eukaryota > Metazoa > Chordata > Mammalia > Primates > Cercopithecidae > Piliocolobus > Piliocolobus tephrosceles. The sequence continues at coordinate 35,443,237 of NC_045454.1, read as the reverse complement.
AGATGGAACACAACCAGAACCCTGAAGAAGCAGGAGAGGGAGGGGAGCTTGGCTGTGAAAGGCATGAGACTCAGACACAGGCCACAGTAGGTGGCTGCAGTCAGGTTCCCGGAGAGGGTAGAGGTCACAGAATGGCTGAATGGTGGCTAAAAACCCTCTGCTGAATCCCCCCTACAGTATGCCTGCGTCTTAAGCCTTCAGTGCTTGCTTGCATATCCCCAGTAATGGGGAACTCACCCCTTATTGGGCCACCATTCTGGTGTCTGGGAGGGTCAGGGGTGTGCACGGTATCCGCAGTCCTGTCTGGCACCTTTTCTGCAACCCCAGGACTTCAGACCCACTGGGGGTCTCCATGGAAAAGCCCACCTCCTATATTTTGACTGAGTTTGTGCCCCTGGGGAGGCCCCGGAGGCCCTGGGCAGCATCTCAGCAGCGCCTCTTTGTACTTGCTCCCAGACCTGATGCCTGCACCTGCTGACCCCACAGCCAGGGAGGGCCTGGCAGCCCCACCCAGGAGACTCCGCTCTAGGAAGGTGTCCTGCCCTCTCACACGTAGCAACGGGGACCTGGTAGGTGAGGGGGTGTGGCAGGAGCTGGGCTGGGGGTCGCCTCCGGGGTCAGCTTTTAGGCACTGGTCCTGGGGCACTGATAGCCCAGATTGTCTCTTTCCCTTCCAGTCTCGTTCCCTGAGCCCCTCCCCACTGGGCTCTTTAGCCCCCGGCACTGCCTTGGACCGGCCCAGCTTCTCATCCCAGACAGGACATGGTACGTGAGAGCGGTCCTGGGCCCAGCTTTGGGCCTCAGTGTCACCTTCTCTGGTCTGGGTGGGTGGCTTCTCTGTTGGCAGAGGTGTGGTGGGGCGGGGGGGTCTCGAGCCTGGAGCCTGTGTTCATGCTGTCTATCCGTTGTTCCCCATTCCCTCCCCACCACCCCCAGGAGTCTCCCGGGGTCCGAGCCCTGTGGTCCTGGGCTCCCAGGATGCCCTGCCCGTAGCCACAGCCTTCACGGAGTACGTCCATGCCTACTTCCGTGGCCACAGCCCTAGGTACCCGGTGATGGGCAGACAGGGCCCGTGGGGGGTCTGTGTTGGGGAGGGTCCAGCAGGGACAGCTTTCAGATGTGCTTCATGGTCCATCTTATGGTGAAAGGGCCTTGAACACTGAGCCAAGTGACCAGGCCCCTGGCCTGAGGGCAGTGGAGCCATAGGAGGGCCTTTTTTTTCTTTTTTTTAACTGAGATGGCGTTTCACTCTTGTTGCCCAGGCTGGAGTGCAGTGGTTCAATCTCAGCTCACTGCAACCTCCGCCTCCTGGGTTCAAGCCATTCTCCTGCCTCAGCCTCCCGAGTAGCTGGAACTATAGGTGCATGCCACTGCACCTGACTAAATTATTGTATTTTTTGTTTGTTTGTTTGTTTTGAGACAGGGTCATACTCTGTTGCCCAGGCTGGAGTGTAGTGGTGTGATCTTGGCTCACTGCAAACTCTTCCTCCTGGGTTCAAGAGATTCTCCTGCCTCAGCCTCCCAAGTCATTATGGGATTACAGGCGCATACCACCACACCCGGCTGATTTTGTGTTTTTAGTAGAGACAGGGTTTCACCATGTTGGCCAGGCTGGTCTCGAACTCTTGGCCTCAAGTGATCCACCTGCCTCGGCCTCCCAAGGTGCTGGGATTATAGACATGAGCCACCGTGCCCGGCCATAGGAGAGCATTTGAGCAGGGCTAGGCATTGCGGTAGACTCCAAGGCTGCCGTGGGCATTGAGATGAAGGGTGTAACACTACAAGTTAGGCCCAGTAAGGGGGTAAGGGGATGGTTTAGGGACGAGTGGAGGGCAGGGATATATATTGGGGTGGCCTTCAGCAGAAAAGATATGAAAGTCAAACCATGAAGAAGAGGAGAGCGTCAGATCAAAAACCCAAGCAAAGGACAGCTAAAAAAACTGAACATTTTAATTTGAGCTCCCTGGTGGCCTAGGAGAAAAGAGAACTAGGGAAGGAGATGTTCCTGCCTCCTTCAGCCCAGGGTGGATTCTTCCTGTCCAGGCAGGAACGAAAGAGGAGGAGGTTGGGGGAAAGGATACGGGGGATCATCAGGGCCATCCTAGATCCGAGGAGTCTGGGGAGCCACAGGCACCAGTGGAACCAGGAGAAGGGGGAGGATGAGACTCCAGGCAGAGCCCTAAGCCAACACCCAGTCCCCTCATCCTCCCCAGCTGCCTGGCTCGAGTAACTGGGGAGCTGACCATGACCTTCCCTGCTGGCATTGTGCGTGTGTTCAGCGGGACCCCACCCCCACCTGTCCTCAGCTTCCGGCTTGTACACACAGCCCCTATTGAGCACTTCCAGCCCAACGCCGATCTGCTCTTCAGGTACTATGGATGGGCAGTGGGAGAGGGCCTCGGAGGCTGCTGGGGGTCAGGGGCTTCCGGGCTCTGAATTCCCTCTCTACTTCCTGGGAAATTTTTTTTTTTTTTTTTTTTTTTTGTAGAGACGGAGTCTTGCTCTGTCACCCAGGCTGGAGTGCAATGGCGTGATCTCGGCTCACTGCAACTCCGCCTCCCGGGTTCAAGCAATTCTCCTGCCTCAGCTTCCCCAGTAGCTGGGATTACAGGCACATGCCACTACACTCAGCTAATTTCTTTTTTTTTTTTTTT
>NC_045454.1:35407584-35440183 GCF_002776525.5 Piliocolobus tephrosceles | reverse complement strand
TATCTGACCTCGTGATCCGCCCGTCTCGGCCTCCCAAAGTGCTGGGATTACAGGCTTGAGCCACCGCGCCCGGCCAGCTAATTTCTTTTGTATTTTAGTAAAGACAGGGTTTCACCTTGTTGCCCAGGCTGGTCTCGAACTCCTGAGCTCAGGCAATCCATCTGCCTTGGCCTCCCAAAGTTCTAGGATTACAGGCATGAGCCACCACACCCGGCCTGATTTTTTTTTTTTAATTATTATTATTATTGTTTTGAGATGGAGTTTTGCTATCGTTGCCCAGGCTGGGGTGCAGTGGCGCGATCTCGGCTCACTGCAACCTCCGCCTCCTGGGTTCAAGTGATTCTCCTGCCTCAGCCTCCTGAGTAGCTGGGATTACAGGCATGTGCCACCATGCCTGGCCGATTTTTGTATTTTTAGTAGAAATGGGGTTTCACCACGATGGTCAGGCTGGTCTTAAACTCCTGACCTCAGATGATCCACCCGTCTCAGCCTCCCAAAGTGCTGGGATTACAAGCATGAGCCACCGCACCCAGCCGCCTCCTGGGATTTGCTGTGTGGCCTGGGGCAAGTAACTTGCCCTCTCTGACCCTTGTTTTCCATCCCTCCTTTACTGCCACCACCACTACCATCCAGGTAGGGCTTTGCTGGGCCCAGGGTGGACCAGGAAATTACATCTTTTTTTTTTTTTTTTTTTTTTTTGAGACGGAGTCTCGCTCTGTCGCCCAGGCTGGAGTGCAGTGGCCGGATCTCAGCTCACTGCAAGCTCTGCCTCCCGGGTTCACGCCATTCTCCTGCCTCAGCCTCCCGAGTAGCTGGGACTACAGGTGCCCGCCACCTTGCCCTGCTAGTTTTTTGTATTTTTTAGTAGAGACGGGGTTTCACCGTGTTAGCCAGGATGAGGAAATTACATCTTTAGGAAGGTAGATTGAATGCTGGGAGCCCTGGGAGGGCATGTGCCGAGGATTGCGGTGATCAGTCCGGGTTTCTGCAGTGACCCCTCCCAGAGTGACCCTGAGACCAAAGACTTCTGGCTCAACATGGCAGCTCTGACCGAGGCTCTGCAGCGCCAGGCAGAGCAGAACCCCACCGCCTCCTACTACAACGTGGTGCTGCTGCGATACCAGGTGTGCCACCAGCATGGGTCCGGGAGGAGGTGGTGGAGTGGGGGACACCGTGAGCTGGCAGCAGACCTGGAGGCGCTTGCATGTTGGCCAGGCTGGTCTCGAACTCCTGACCTCAAGAGATCCAACCTGTGAGAGCCGATGAGCTGGAGGGAGTAGGCAGGGTGGGTGGGGAGTCAATGGTGGAGGAGCAGGCAGTGTGGGAGAGCATGCATCCTGTTGCAGATAGCATCTTTATATGAACTAGAAGAAGCCCAGCCCTGGAATCTTTTCGCTTGAACTTCCCTGGGAGACTTTGTTAGAATGAGGCGCTCTCCTGCCCCCTGCTGGAAACCTGGTGTAATACAGCCTCTCATTCATCAAATCTCCCTGTGATTGGGCCCCCTTGGGGCGGTGTGTGCATCGCGGGGTCAAGTCGTTGAATAGCACATGATATGGCAAGACGGGATGGCCCAAGCTGTGTCCTCTCTCCCATTCTCATTCTTCCTAGTTCTCCCGCCCGGGTCCCCAGTCTGTGCCTCTGCAGCTCAGTGCCCATTGGCAGTGTGGGGCCACCCTCACCCAGGTCTCAGTGGAGTACGGCTACCGGCCCGGTGCCACAGCTGTGCCCACGCCACTCACGAACGTCCAGATCCTGCTGCCTGTGGGGGAACCTGTGACCAACGTCCGCCTGCAGCCGGCCGCCACCTGGTGAGGGCGTACGGGAGGCCAAGGGGAACTTAGCAGTTTCCCCCATAACCCCAGACCTTCTCCTTGATGCAACGATTCAAGGGTGCACCCTAGGCCTGACCGTTAACTGTGAGCCCACCTTGCTTAGCACTAAGGGTGATATTATGAAGGCCAGGTGCCATGGCCCATGCCTGTAATTGCAGTGCTTTGGGAGGCTGAGGTGGGAGGATCACTTAAGGCCAGGAGTTTGAGACCAGCCTGGGCAACATAGTGAGACCTCATCTCTACAAAAAAATATGTTGTTTATTTATTTATTTTATTTATTTTGAGATGAAGTCTCGCTCTGTCGTGTAGGTTGGAGTGCAGTGGCACGATCTCAGCTCCCTGCAACCTCCGCCTCCCGGGTTCAAGCGATTTTTCTCTGCCTCAGCCTCCCAAGTAGCTGGGATTACGAGCCCAGTTGATTTTTGTATTTTTTTAGTAGACGTGGGATGTTGGCCAGGCTTGTCTTGAACTCCTGACCTCAGGTGATCCACCTGCCTTGGCCTCCCAAAGTACTGGGATTATAGGCATGAGCCACTGTGCCCAGCCTTGCAAAAAAAAATATTTTAAGAAGTAGTCAATCATGGTATAATGCTCTTGTAGTCCCAGGTACTCGGGAGGCCGAGACAGAAGGATCACTTGAACCCAGGAGTTGAGGCTTCAGGGAGTTACCCTGGGTGACAACTGTCTCTTAAAAAACAAAAATTGTCCCACCTGTAATCCCAGCACTTTGGGAGGCTGAGGCAGGCGGATCACAAGGTCAGGAGATTGAGACCATCCTGGCTAACATGGTGAAACCCTGTCTCTACTAAACAAAATAGAAAAAATTAGCCAGGCATGGCGGTGGGTGCCTGTAGTCCCAGCTACTTGGGAGCCTGAGGCAGGAGAATGGTGTGAACCCAGGAGGTGGAGCTTGCAGTGAGCCGAGATCGTGCCACTGCACTCCAGCCTGGGTGACAGAGAGAGACTCCGTCTCAAAAAATATATATATATATATAGAAAAAAAAAAAAAAGTCTGCTGTGAAGAAGCCAGACTTAACAGGACAGAATGCATCATCTAAAAGTGCTGCAAGGAAGCTGAGCATGGTGGTTTATGCCAGTAATCCCAGCACTTTGGAAGACCCAGACAGGTGGATCACCTGAGGTCAGGAGTTCGAGACCAGCCTGGCCAATATGGTGAAACCCTGTCTCTACTAAAAATACAAGAAGTAGCCAGGCATGGTGGTAGGCGTCTGTAATCCCAGCTACTCAGGAGGCTGAGGGAGGAGAATCGCTTGAACCCGGGAGGCATAGGCTGCAGTGAGCAGAGATCACGCCAATGCACACCAGCCAGGGCGACAGAGCGAGGCAGCATCTCAAAACACACACACACATACACACACACACATAAAAATCCTGCAAGGCTGTGTGGCTCCGCGGCTGTTCCATATCTCACCCCCATTTCACAGATGGGGAAATTGAGGTGAAGTGGGGGAGAAAGTTTGCTGGGGTCACACAGCCAGGAGGCCGCTGAGGCAGGACCCTGGGCTCTCAGCATCCTCTGTGGGGAAGCCCTGATCAAGATTCTCTCACGGCCAGGAACCTGGAGGAGAAGCGGCTCACGTGGAGGCTTCCAGATGTGTCTGAGGCAGGGGGTGAGCTGTGGTTGTGCATGAGGGCTGAGTGGGAGGGACTGGGGTCAGGTGGGAGGCACTTATTTATGTTGGGGAAGAATTGGGGACATACTGAGGGCGGGCAAGTATGGACATTGAGGAAGGCTTTAAAAAGCTGGAGGAGGGCCGGGCTGTGTGGCATAGTCTGTAATCCCAGTGGTTTGGGAGGCCTAGGCTGCAGGATCACATGAGTCCAGCAGTTGGAGGCTGCAGTGACCCATGATCGCATCATTGCACTCTAGCCTGGGCAATAGAGCCACACCCTGTCTCTAAAAAACAAACAAAAAAGGCCAGGTGCGGTGGCTCATGCTAGTAATCCCAGCACTTTGGGAGGCCAAGGCGGGTGGATCACTTGAGGTCAGGAGTTCAAGACCAGCCTGGCCAGCATGGTCAAACCCTGTCTCTACTAAAAATATAAAAATTAGCCAGGCGTGGTGGCATGCACCTGTGATCCCAGCTACTCGGGAGGCTGAGGCAGGAGAATCGCTTGAACCCAGTAGGCGGAGGTTTTAGTGAACTGAGATCATGCCACTGCACTCCAGCCAGGGTGACAGAGTGAGACTGTCTCAAAAAAAAAAGAAAAAGCTGGAGGAGGGCCGAGCACAGTGGCATAGGTCTGTAATCCCAGTGCTTTGGGAGGCCCAGGTGGGAGGATCACTTGAGCCCAGGAGTTGGAGGCTGCAGTGACCTATGATTGCACCACTACACTCCAGCCTGGGCAACAGAGCCAGACCCTGTCTCTAAAAAAAAAAAAGAAAAGAAAAAAGCTGGACGAGAGGGCGTCCCAGGGCCAGATGGCCAGACACAGCAGGTCCAAAGGCCCTGAGGCAGGACTCCCTTGCCAGCCACACAAAGCCCAGTGATGCCAGGAGAGACGGATGCAGGGGATTGAAGGGAGGTCTGATGGGGCACATCAAGACCACAGAACAAAGGGCTTCAGGTGTGGGCCAAAGAGGAGCCTGTTTCACAGCTGGGACGGGGGCTGGTGCCAGGGCGCAGCTAACTGCAGGTCTCCCCAGGCTCTGGCCGCCTCTCTGCCAGCTGGGAGCCGCTCTCAGGGCCCAGCACACCCAGCCCCGTGGCCGCACAGTTCACCAGCGAGGGGGCCACTCTGTCGGGTGTGGACTTGGAACTGGTGGGCAGCGGTTACCGCATGTCACTGGTGAAGAGGAGGTTTGCCACAGGTACTCCCCAGCCCTGCTGCTGGGTGACCTCAGGAGCCGGGACCTTGCTAGGGGCAAGCCCTGGGATGTGGGGAGGGATTGGGGCGTGGGGATCCTTGGGAAGGATAGATGGGTGTTGGGGCCAGGAGACCCCAGATGGGGGGCACAGGTGGGCAAGGAGTCAGGGCCCCATGTGTCTGGGGCTGGCCCCTGGAGGACATCCTTGAAAGGACCCAAACCAGGGAACCCGAAGTCCCCCCTGCCATCCCCTCCTCCAGCCCCACGCTGTTCTCCTGCCCCCAACAAGGGGCTCCTGGGGCCCAGTGGCAGCAAGGACTATGAGATACAGGGGTGCTTTGAAGAGGACAAGGATGATTGAAGCATCCCAGAGTCAGAGCCGGGGAACCCCTCCTGTACCCCTTCTCCCCACCCCTCCCCCTCACAGCTGCGCCCCCACAGGGATGTACCTCGTGAGCTGCTGAACCCGTAAATGCTGCCGCCCCAGCTCTACACTGCGCCCTGGTGCTGGCTGACCGCTCCCTACCCTCCTGCCGGACCCTGGAGCCTCCCACCCCAGCCTCCCTGAGGCCCAGACTCCACGGAGAGGAGCCCCATGCCCAGCCTGGCTGAGCCCGAGATTCACTCCTCTCCCTCATGCCAACCCCACACAGGTCCTGGCCTTTTAATGTTCTTTGAATAAACACTTTATTTTCTAATAAAATAAAAAAGGAAACCTTTTCCTGCTCCAGGAAGTATCCTTTGCATTGCCAGAGAGGGGAGGAAGAGAAGGCGGATGAATGTGAGAGACCTAATGCACCTCCCTCCCTGCACTGCGCTCAACCTGTACAGGGCCATTCTGGGAGAGAAAGAACCAGACACCCCAGCCCTATGGGCTCAGAGGTGGGCTAGAGGGAGGGAGGAGGACTAGAGAAGCCCAGAAAGGGGTGCCAGGAGTCTTCTCAAGCAGTCAGGAAAACTTTCTAAGGAGGGGGCATTATAAATGGGGTTTTGAGGTATGAGTAGGAGTTTGCAAGATAGGAATGGGCATCCCAAGCAAAGTGATGGAAGGTTGTTAGTTCAGTGAGGAAGCAATTAGTCAACCTACAAACATTAATTGAGTATCTACTGTATACCATGTAGCAGGGAGAGAGCTGTGAGCAGGACAAAGTTCTTGGAAGCCAGGAAGTGGAGATAGGAAGCCTGAGTGAAGAACCTGCTTGGCTGCCACTGGCCGTGTGACTTTGAGCATGGGACTTGAGCCTCAGTTAGCTCATCTGCAACTCACCTCACTGGGTATCTGTGGGAGGTCACACACTTAGAAGAGTGCCAACTATACGGCAAAACCCCCAGGCAGCTTTGGGAGCCCTAGAAGGAGGGTGGGCATTGGTGCAGGTGTGCAAGAGTGGCCTGCTGGGGAGGGCAGGACAGAAGCAGTAACAGCAGACTGCAGTGGGGAGCAGGTCTGAGCCCAGTGGACAGTCTTAGGTCCTGATGGACATTCAGGGAACCAGATCCCGTGCTCCTGACCTTGAGGCTGTACAGACCCCAGGGAGCAAGCCCAGACTGGACGAAGCTCAAAAGGAAGGAAGGAGGAGGCGGAATTTGGCCTGAGACCTGCTGTGCGCTTTCTCTGATCCTCCCACCCTGTCCTTGAAAGAGAGAGTGCCTCTGGCTGTGCCTTGGTTTCCTTGTCTGTAAGGTGGGAGGAATCCTGTAGTTGGGAGAGGTTCAGGGAGCATTCCTGGCACAAAGCAAGTGCATAATTAACATTGGCTGAGAGTTGGGCACCATGGCTCACACCTGTAATCCCAACGCTTTGGGAGGCTGAGGCAGGAGGATCACCTGAGACCAGGAGTTCAAGACCAGCCTGGGCAACATAGCAAGACCCCCCCTGTTTCTACAAAAATAGGAAAATTGACCAAGCATGGTGGCACACACCTATGGTCCAAGCTACGCGGGAGGCTGAGGCAGGAGGATCAATTGAGCCCAGGAGGTTGAGGCTACAGTGAGCTAAGATCACACTGGTGCTCTCCAACCTGGGCAGCCACAGAGTGAGACACTGTCTCTTAAAACAAAATAGGCCGGGTAGGGTGGCTCGTGCCTCTAATCCCAACACTTTGGGAGGCTGAGGCAGGTGGACCATTTGAGGTCAGGAGTTCAAGACCAGCCTGGCCAACATGGTAAAACCCCGTCTCCCCTAAAAATACAAAAATTGGTCAGGCAGTAGTGGTGTACACGTGTAATCCCAGCTACTCAGGAGGCTGAGGCAGGAGAATCGCTTGAGCCTGGAAGGCAGAGGTAGCGATGAGCCCAGATTGCACCCCTGCGCTCCAGTCTGGGCGACAAGAGTGAGACCCTGTATCAAAACAAAACAAAATAAAAACAACAACAACAAAAAATCAGCTGTAGGAAGGAATGATGATTATAGGAGTTGGGGCATCAAATGGGGCAGAGGTGACTGCAGCACCTGCCCTGTCTGGCTACAAACAGCCCAGGGACTTCCAAGCCCTTCGTGTCTTCTCCGTTGCAGGTCTTAGCACCTAGGCTGTAAATTCAGAGACCACACCTGCGCAGTGGGGTCCTGGGTGTTGGAGAGAGCTGTAGCTTTATAGAGGTGACAAAATCAAAATCTGTTTGCCACCGCCTCCTCATAAAGTCACCTAATCTGGGTGTGGGTTATTTCCTGTCTGATAAGTGGCAGGTGTATAGCACCTCCAAGTAGTTTTAATTGGCCTTCCTTGGGACACAAATGAGGCTGGGCACCTTTGAAAATGAAGAAGTCATCTGGGATAGTGACTCACACCTGTAATCCCAGCACTCTGGGAGGCCGAGGCAGGCAGATTACTTGAGGTCAGGAGTTCAAGACCAGCCTGGCCAACATGGTAAAACCCCATCTCTACTAAAAATACAAAAATAAGCCAGGCATGGTGGTGGGCGCCTGTAATCCCAGCTATTCGGGAGGTTGAGGCAGGAGAATCACTGGAGCCCAGGAGGAGGAAGTTGCAGTGAGCTGAGAACACGCCACTGCACTCCAGCCTGGGAGACAGAGTGAGACTCCATCTCAAAAAAAACAACCAGGGCTGGGCGCGTTGGCTCACGCCTGTAATCCCAGCACTTTGGGAGGCCCAGGCAGGTGGATCACTTGAGGCCAGGAGTTCGAGACCAGCCTGGCCAACATGGTGAAACCCCATGTCTACTAAGAATACAAAAGTTAGCTGGGTATGGTGGCAGGTGCCTGTAATCTCAGCTACTGGGGAGGCTGAGGCAGGAGAATTGCTTGAATCCGGCAGGTGGAGGTTGCAGTGACACGAGATGGCGCCACTGCACTGCAGCCTGGGTGACAGAGCAAGACTCCGTCTCAAACGAAAACAACACAAAAAACACAAGCAAACAATAAAGCGCAGAAGGCACTTTCCCCAGGTATGGTATCCTAACTGCCCGGCCTTCCAGAGCAGGTGTGACATAACCTGTCTTTGAAGAGTGAATTCCAAGAGAGAGGGCGTGGAACCCGTTAAACCTGCCAACCCCGGGCAGGCGTGATTTCATTATTTAGTTTACATGCCCTGGTCTCTTCCACCCGGGTGGCCTTAAAATCTCAGCTGTGACACAGAGTGATCTGTTGGCACTGCGCCATCAGTTGGCTCACATGTCAGAGGCCACCCCCAGCTGGTAAGTGACCTAATTGGATTTTCTTTTGAGCTGAAATTCACAAAACAAAAAATGAACCACTATAAGGTGAACAATTCAGTGAGTTTCAGTATATTCATAATACTGTACAGCCACACCCTTTATCTAATTTCAGCACATTTTCATCCCCTCCGAAAGGAAACCCCGTCCCCTTCAGCAGTCATGCCCCATTTCCCCTCCCACAGCCCCTGGCAACCACTCATCCGCTTCCTGTCTCTGTGGATTTGCCTGTTCTGGGCATTTCATATAAATGGAATCATACAACACGTGGCCTTTTGTGTCTGGCTTCTTTCACTCAGCATCGTGTTTTTGAGTTTCATCCCCGTTGTAGCATGGATCAGAACTTCAATATCTTAACAGGACTTCAATCTCTCTCTCTCTCTTTTTTTTTTTGAGACAGAGTCTCACTCTGTCACCCAGGCTGGAGTGCAGTGGCATGATCTCGGCTCACTGCAACCTCCGTCTCCTGGATTTGAGCAGTTCTCCTGCCTCAGCTCCCCGAGTAGCTGGCATTACAAGCATGCACCACCATGCCCAGCTAATTTTTGTATTTTTAGTAGAGACGGGATTTTGCCATGTTGGCCAAGCTGGTTTCGAACTCCTGACCTCAAGTGATCTGCCTGTCTCAGCCTCCCAAAGTGCTGGGATTACAGGCATGAGCTACCGCGCCTGGCCAGGACTTTAGTATTTCTGATGGCTGAATAAGACTCCAGGCAGGGCACAGTGGCTCACACCTGTAACCCCAGCACTTTGGGAGGCCAAGGCAGGTGGATTGTTTGAGGTCAGGGGTTCAAGACCAGCCCGGGCAACATGGTGAAACCCCCCCGTCTCTACTAAAAATACAAAAAGTAGCTGGTCATGGTGTCAGGTGCCTGTAATCCCAGCTATTCGGGAGGCTGAAGCAGGAGAATCACTTGAACCTGGGAGGTGGAGGTTGCAGTGAGCCAAGATCCTGCCACTGCACTCCAGCCTGGGTGACAGAGCAAGACTCCGTCTCAAAAAAAAAAAAAAAAAAAAAAAAAGACTCAAGACTCCACTGATGGACCACACGTTGTTTATCCATTCATCCACTGGACATTTGGGTGGGTTAGCTCCACCCAAACAGCTGAAAAGAGCATTGTGAATCATGCTATGAACTTACCTATGCAAGCATTTGTTTGAACACCTGTTTTCAGTTCCTTTGGGTAGATACCTAAGAGGGCAATGGCGGGATCATAGGGTCATTCTAGTCCGCATTTGAACCCAGGCCCTCCAGCACCAGAATTCACTCTATTGCATCCAGCGAACCCCAGAATCACCCGGTTTAAAAGGACTAGGAGCTCAGGTGTCTGCATGTCTTACACATGGGAAAAGGGTGGGAGCATTCAGTTTCCTAGGTGAGTGGGGCGGGGCTAGAGCGCACATCCTTCCAGCATTCTCAATTCTGGAAAGCCAGCACCTGGTGGAGAAGGGGATGGGCGGGGACCCTACGGTACTTTTTTTTTTTTTTTTTGAGACGGAGTCTCGCTCTGTGGCCCGGGCTGGAGTGCAGTGGCCAGATCTCAGCTCACTACAAGCTCCGCCTCCTGGGTTTACGCCATTCTCCTGCCTCAGCCTCCCGAGTAGCTGGGACTACAGACGCCCGCCACCTCGCACGGCTAGCTTTTTGTATTTTTTAGTAGAGACGGGGTTTCACCATGTTAGCCAGGATGGTCTCGATCTCCTGACCTCGTGATCCGCCCATCTCGGCCTCCCAAAGTGCTGGGATTACAGGCTTGAGCCACCGCGCCCGGCCAGTACTTTTTTTTTTTTTTTTTTTTTTTTTTTGAGATGGAGTCTCGCTCTGTCACGCAGGCTGGAGTGTAGTGGTGCGATCTCTGCTCACTGCAACCTCCGCCTCCCAGGTTCAAGCGATTCTCCTGCCTCAGCCTCCTGAGCAGCTGGGATTACAGGCGCCTGCCACCACACCTGGCTAGCTTGTTTTTGTCTTTTTGTTTTTTATGAGACGGAGTCTCGCTCTATCTCCCAGACTGGAGTGTAGTGGCATGATCTCTGCTCACTGCAATCTCTACCTCCCAGGTTCAAGTGATTCTCCTGCCTCAGCCTCCCCAGTAGCTGGGATTACAGGTGCCCGCCAGTATGCCTGGCTAATTTTTGTATGTTTTAGTAGAGAAAGGGTTTCATCATGTTGGCCAGGCTGGTCTCGAACTCCTGACCTCAGGTGACCCACCCACTTTGGCCTTGGCAGGTGCTGGGATTACCAGCATGAGCCGCCCACCTCGGCCTTCCAAAGTGCTGGGATTACAGGGGTGAGGCACCCCGCCCAGGCAGCACAGGACTTTTGGTTCCGGCTCCGTTCCGGCTCCTTCCCGGCCAACAACTCCCTTCCTGGGGCCCATGACTTGGAGAACCCAGGGACCCAATAGGGTGAGCATAGACTCTGAATCAAAGTCCGAGGATTTATCAGTAAGAAAGTGTGTGCTCCCAGTACCACTGGGAACAGTAGAGCCACATTCGACACTATGTCATTTCCGGTAACTGCCCTCCATACAGTCTTAATCATGCATTTGCTCTGAGGGTTCACTCCCCAGACCTCTCCCATCTAGAGGACCCAGGAGCTATTTCTTACATTTTACAGGTGAGGAAACTGAGGCACAGCCAGGCCACGTATACATCTCGGCTTCCTCCTCGGGAAGAAACGGATGAAGGAGAAAGGAGGGGCTTCCTGAAACCATAGCCCAACTCACACACCTGGAATTCCCCAACCCCAGAGCTCCCAATGCGGGGTCCAGGCTAGAATATTCTAGAGATTCAGAGGCAGCATAAGGCAGGGTTTGAATCCTAGCCAACCCCAAACCTAAAAATCTACAAATCTGAGGCCAGATGCAGTGGCTCACGTCTAGAATTCAGCACTTTGGGGATCTGAGGCAGGCGGGTCACTTGAGGCCCACAGTTAAGACCAGCCTGGGCAACATATCAAAACCCCATATCTAGAAAAATGACAAAAATTAGCCAGGCATGCTGGCGGGTGCCTGTAGTCCCAGCTACTCAGGAGGCTGAGGTGGGAGGATCGCTTGAACTGGGGAGGTCAACATTGTAGTGAGCCGAGATCACACCACTGCACTCTAGCCTGGGTGACAAAACGAGACCCTGTCTCTCAAAAAAAGAAAAAAAGAAAAATACTACAAATCTGTCTGATTTTCGACTTCCAGAACCTTTCCAAATGCCAGCAGGTGGCATCTGGATGTCTGGGAGCACATCGTAGATTTTTGGATCCTGGAATTATTTAAAATATAGAGATGGAATCTCACTATGTTGCCCAGGCTGGTCTCAAACTCCTGGGTTCAAGCGATCCGCCCCCTCGGTCTCCCAAAGTACAGGAGTGAGCCACCGCGCCCCGCCCTGGGTTCAGGAATCTTTTTTTGGGGGGGGGGGGTTCAGGAATCGCCTGCAGAGAGCAGAGGCGCCGCAAGGTTTAACCTGCCTCCCTCCCTCCCCCACGGCCTTATCCAATCATTTCTTCACCGAACACACGTGGGCCATCGCCGACCGGGCTCTGTGCCAGGAACCCATAAGGCGTTGCTTGTTCATCTCCAGCCACGGGGAGGTCATTCCCCAGATTCCCTAGCAGCGGACCAGACCCAGGGTGGGGTCGTGCGCCCCGAGAGGGGCGAGGGTGGCAAGAGGGGGATGGCAGAGGTGGGGGCCGGGCCCGGGGAGGGGGAAGGGGCGTGGCCGGGGAGGGAGGAGCCGGCGGGGAACTCGCTTGGGCCACCGGGAAACTCAGCCCAGCTGGAAGAGGGGGCCTGGCAGGAGGCGAGGGCGGAGGGAGGCGGGAAGGCGTGAAGTCCGGTGGGAGGGAGGAATCGGGGAAGGGGGCGGGAGCTCTGGCTCAGGTGAAAACTCTTCGGTTGGTGAGCGGAGAGGAGCAGGTAGAGGGGCAGAGGCGTGACTGTCGTCTGGGGGTGAGTGTCGGCAGCCCCCGGAGGATCTGGCGGACCCCAGTGGTGGGGATTTGGGGGTGGGGAAGTTGGGGCTCTGGAAAAGCCCCTGCCGGTCTCCACCGCGTATACCCTGCAGATGTGGGAACATTCAGGAGCCCCGAGTCTCAGGAACCCGGTTGCCCTCACGCATCCGTAATTGTCTCCGGCCTTCCCAAGGCCAGCTCGGACCTAGGTCGGGGAGGAAGCCTCGCCCATGGCTGGCGACCCGGGACCCCGGCGCCCCTCCCAGATTGGGCGGGATCATACCCCCGAGGCAGATGCCGCTCAGTCAGCCTTGGCTGTTACTATTACTGTTGCCTGCGTTGCTGAGATTGTTGGCCCCTTGGTTGGGAGTAGCTGGGCAAGCCAGCACTGGGGTCCCCGGTTGGGTTTAGGAACTGCAGGTGACCCCCAGTCTCTCCCTGCGGCTCCGGTGCTGCAGGCCCTGCCAGGGCGGCATTCCAGGGGCCCTGGCTGTGTGGCATGGACACACAGCTCTTGTTCTCTGAACCGGCCTCAGTTTCCCCTCCGTGAGGTGGAACAGTGACTCAGCTGGGATGAGGATGCCCGAAGCGTTCAGTCAGAGGAAGTTTTTGCGATGAGGTGTCCTGCTAGCCGCTGGGGGCCCTTGCGTGAGTGGCGTTAGGTCTCTGAGCCTCAGTTTCCCTATGTGTCAAGGGGGGATCTCACGGCATGGGACCTTGGCGAGGATGAGTTGAGTGGATAAGAGCTGTGGCCACTCAGTGGGTGCCCAGGGACAGTCAGCTGTCATCATAATTATATTAATTATGTCTGTAGCCACTGTTCAGATTCATTCCTGTTCCGAGGATCCTGACTATCTTTTCCTCTGGGTCAGATTTAAACTTTGTTTTATTTGTAGAGGTTGGGGGGTCTCACTTTGTCACCCAGGCTGGAGAGCAGTGGCTCGATCATCGCTCACTGCAGCCTCAACCTCCTGTGCTCAAGTGATCCTCCCACCTCAGCCTCCCGAGCAGCTGGGACCACAGGTGCACACTACACGCAGCTAATTTTAAATTTTTTATGTGTGTGGAGACAGGGTCTCACTATGTTGTCCAGGCTGGTCTCAAACTCCTGGACCCAAGCAGTCCTCCTGCCTTGGCATCCCAAAGTGCTGGGATTTCAGGCGTGAGCCACCATGCCCAGCCTTGATTTTTTTAAATGGACACTTCTCAAGAGGAAACTGAGGTCCCCCCTCAACTTGGGCCGGGGCCTCCTGCAGTCCAGATCTGGGATTCAGGACCCAGGGGCAGCCACCTGGCTGTCTAGGTCTGGGGCCAGCCCTGGGGGCCATCACTTCCTCCCACTGCCCTGTTCTCAAGGTGACACCAGGCAGGGCTGGTATCAGGGCCTGGAGTCAGGAGGAATGAGGTGTAGTTCCCAGGTCAGGCAGCTGGGCCCCCACCTGGCCTAGGTTATCAGTTGGCTGTTTGCCCAGCCCAGCCTGGACACCTTCCCTGACCCTCACCCCTAGGGTGTGGCAGTTCCTGGCAGGTGCTCTGGGTGTGGGGGAACCAAAAGGGGGCCTTTGTGCTTCTGTGTTCCAGGCCAGAGTTCAGGGAATCCAGACAAGCCAGGTCGGCCCAGGAGGAACAAGTAAGGGTTCACTGAGTGACATTTCCTCCTGCCACCAGCCTCTGAGGCCCAGAGCAAGGCGGGAATTTGCTCACTCCCCCAACCCCATGAGCCAGGGAGGATGCATATTGTGGACCCTCTTCCTGGTGGGAATCTGGCTTGGCTTGATTGCTCCTCATGATGGTGAGCTCACTAACAACATGGCAAACTAAAGGAAGTCTCATCAGCTGGGAGTTAAAGACAGGAAATAGGCTCCAACCCAACCTTTCTTAGATGGATTTCTAGATCTCTCTGTGCCTCAATTTTCCTATCCATAAGCATGGAGCAAATACAGCCCTACTTCTTAGCACAGATATGGAGTTTAGATGGACAGATGGTGGCCAGGCTGCACACACGACCTGGCATATTGATTCTAGGCCTGATTATGCAGCTCATTATGTTCTCATTTATAACATGTATCTTTGCACGACAGAAATAATATCATGAATATTTCTGGGCTCTAAGCACAAGGCTTGGAGAAGAGCCCTGATTGGCCTAAGGGCATGGGGGTCCAGGAAGTCCCCAGAGGAGGGGCCCATGATACCTCAGTTCCCCCATCACTCCTGGATTGTGGGAAGGGTCTGAGGTTGAACTGCAATGCACGGCCTGGCTTCCCAGAGATGTCCTTTGAGACTCCACTGGGCCAGGTCTGGGGTTTATTCGGCTCCTTTCCAGTCTCACACAGGTGCCCCAGGCAGTTCCTGCGACGGGGTAGGGCTGGCATGGATGACATACAATGAGTCATCCATGACAGAGCCTTGGAACCTAGAAACCCAGGACACCAAGGTCTAAAGTGCCTGTGTCATCCGTCATCCTGCCCCGCCCCACCCCTTTTTCCACATCCAGGCATTCCCCGGTGTGAATATTGAGTGTATATTGATAGAACTCACTAGCACACATGGTTTCACTAAAGCAGGGTCTGGCCATTGTGAACCTAAAGAATTTACTGGGCTATTTCTTCTTCTTTTCTTCCCCTTCTGTTTGCAAAAGCAACTCCTGCTCCTTGTATAAAGTGACCAGCCCATCATTATTGGGAAACCCAAACTGGTAAGAACAGGTGAGGAACCACCCTCAGGTCAGTGTTCAAATCCCACCAACCCCTCCTGGCGTCAGTCGGCTGTGTGATCTTGGACAGAGGTGCATCCTCTGCACAGATCGCCCACCTGGACCCTAGGCTCCCCTCTGGAAGGCTCGGTGAGACTCCTCGGGTTCCTCCACAGGCCAGGGGCTCACACCTTCTCCTGCAAGCGTCCCCAACTTCCACCCTGCAGTTTCTTCACCCCCAGAGGTTGCACTCCTCTGGAAAATTGTCCTGTTTGCCACTTCTCTGTCCCCTGTTAGTGTATTAGCATCCTGTGCACACGAGTGTTTCTCTCCATTATCTTGGCTGTGTCCTCGGAACCTAGACCCAGATGTGGCACACACTAGGTGCTCAGCACTTGCTCAGAACAGTAACAGTCACAATTATGCGAGTGATAAGGGTGTTGGCAGTTGCTATTAAATCTCATTGTGGCTGGGCATGGTGGCTCACACCTGTATTCCCAGCACTTTGGGAGACCAAGGCGGGCGGATCACCTGAGGTCAGGAGTTTGAGACCAGCCTGGGCGACGTGGTGAAACCCCATCTCTACCAAAAATACAAAAATTAGCTGGGCATGGTAATGCACACCTGTAATCCCAGGTACTCTGGAGGCTGAGACAGGAGAATCTCTTGAACCCTGGAGGCAGAGGTTGCAGTGAGCCAAGATAGCACCACTGCACTCCAGCCTGGGCGACAGAGACTCTCTCAAAAAAAACCAAAAAATCGTGACTGGGTATGGTGGCTCACACCTGTAATCCCAGCACTTTGGGAGGCCAAGGTGGGAGGATCACTTGAGCCCAGGAGTTGGAGACCAGCCTGGGCAACATAGCTAGACCCATCTCTACAAAAATGAAATTATCCAGTGGTGGTGATGAACGCCTGTGGTCCCAGCTACTCAGGAGGCTTAGGCAGGAGGATCAGTTGAGCCCTGGAGTTGGAGGCTGCAGTGAGCTATGATTGTGCCACTGCACCACTCCAGCCTGGGTGACAGAGCCAGACCCTGTCTCAAAAAAAAAACAAAAAACAAAAAACTCATTGTTAGTGCTTCACATATGTGCCACTTGGAGAAAAGGCCACTGCTTGGATCTGCCACTTGACCCTCTAGCCTTTCCCAGGACTCAAGTCCTTATGTATTCAAACAGGATTCTTCCAGAAGCTTCTCTCACCCTCCACTCCTTGCCTTGCCTTTTGGCAGCCTCAGAATGTTCCACACTTCCATCCAAATCCCAATTTAGGATTGGTGAGAATTGGAGAAACAGCAGCCACAACAATGCTGATTATCAGTTGGTGGCTCTGCCACCATCCCAGCTTTTTTTTTTTTTTTTTTTTTTTTGACATGGAGTCTCACTCTGTCACCCGGGCTGGAGTGCAGTAGCGCGATCTCGGCTCACTGCAACCTCCGCCTCCTGGGTTCAAGTGATTGTCCTGCCTCAGGCTCCTGAGTAGCTGGGATTACAGGTGCCCACCATTACACCTAGCTAATATTTTGCATTTTTAGTAGAAATGGGGTTTCACCATGTTGGCCAGGCTGGTCTCAAACTCCTGACCTCATGATTTGCCTGCCTCTGCCTCCCAAAGTGCTGGGATTACAGGTATGAGCCACCACACCCAGCTGACCATCCCAGCTTTGCAGAGGAGGATGCTAAGGTCTGGGTGGCCCTACCTACTCGGCCCACGTCCCATGGATGGTCAGTAGCTGGGTCAGAAGGTCCTTCCTCAAAGGCTGTCGGGGGTCCCCATGGCTGCTTCAAAGGCATCAGCTCACAGACCAGTCCTCCCAGCTGCAGGCAAGGCGGAGACCGAGAGCCAGCGACCGGGCCGGTTAGGGGTCTCCGGGCCTGGGAGTAGCTGAAGAGGCATCCAGAAGTAGCCCTAACTGGGCCTCAGTTTCCTCATCTGGAAAGTGGGAGTTACACAGGGAGAATTACCTTAATGCTATGGAGACCTCTGAGTCAGTGTCAGGCAGGACATTCCCCGCCCCCCTGTGCCACTCCCCATCATCCGTGGTCCCCAAACTGTCCTGGGAGTGAGGGGGGCAGATCTAGCCCCGGGTGGTACCAGCAGGGTCCTCGATGACTTTCTCATGCCCCACATCTCTTAGAGACAGTGACAAGAACAGGGTTGAGACCGGGCGCAATGGCTCATGCATGTAATCCCAGCACTTTGGGAGGCCGAGGCGGGCAGATCACTTGAAGTCAGGAGTTTGAGACCAGCTTGGCCAACATGATGAAACGCTGTCTCTACTAAACATACAAAAATTAGCCGGGTGTGGTGGTGCACACTTGGGAGGCTGAGGCAGGAGGATCGCTTGAAACCAGGAGGCGGAAGTTACAGTGAGCTAAGATCGTACCACTGCACTTCAGCCTGGGGAACAGAGTGAGCAAGACTGTCTCCAGAATAAAAAAAAAAAAAAAAAAACAGGGCTGAGGACGACAGAGGTGCCCGGAGCCAATTGCACCTGGGGCAAGGACCCAGCCTTGACTGCCCCCTGAGAGTGGCAGAGGACATGGGGCCAGGGTGCAGCCGCCAATGCCCACGATTCTGCTGGGCAGACAACCTTTCTGCATATTTAGTGGTCGTTAATTTTCAATGAGTCATTAATACTTAGTATCATCTGTGCCTTGAAGCATGAATATTCAGTGACCATGAATATGTGGTATCTGAAGACTGTTTATGGCTTATTAATATTCCTCATGATACTATTAGGCTGGGCGCGGTAGCTCACGCCTATAATCCCAGCACTTTGGGAGGCCAAGGCGGGTGGATCACCTGAGATCAGGAGTTCGAGGCCAGCCCAGCCAATATGACGAAACTCCGTCTCTACTGAAAATACAAAAATTAGCCGGTTGTGATGGTACATGCCTGTAATCCCTGCTACTTGGGAGGCTGAGGCAGGAGAATCACTTGAACCCAGGAGGCGGAGGTTGCAGTGAGCCGAGATCCCACCACTGCACTCCAGCCTGAGCGACAGAGGCTCTGTCTGAAAACATATATATATATTCCTCAAGATACTACTAATATTAATGTATCATGTATGTGAGTTGCAACTTTAAAAAAATTCAGAAAGTATATTTGGACACAACTTGCAACTTTTAATTGTTGCTTTGCAACTATTTTGTATGTTACAAATACTAGGCACCTCCTCTATAGTTAGTAGATTGTTAATATTAAGTACTTCACTAACACATAGCACTTTTTTTTTTTTTTTTTTTTTTTTTTTTTTAAAGACAAGGTCTTGCTCTTTTCCTCAGGCTGGAGTACTGTGGCGAGATCATGGCTCACTGCAGCTTGACCTCCCGGGCTCAAATGATCCTCCTACCTCAGCCTCCCAAGTAGCTGGAACTACAGGCACACACCACCATGCCTGGCTAGTTTTTGTATTTTTTGTAGAGATGGAGTTTTGCCATGTTGCCCAAACTCTTGGGCTCAAGTGATCCTTCCATCTCAGCCTCCCAAATTGCTGGGATTACAAGTATGAGCCACCACACCCAGTTGTTTTTGTTTTTTTTTGTTTTGAGACAGGGTCTTGCTCTGTTGCCCAGGCTGGAGTGCAGTGGTACTATCATAGCTCACTGCAGCCTCGAACTCCTGGGCTCAAGCGATTCTCCTGCCTCAGCTTCCCAAGTAGCTGGGACTACAGGTGCACGCCACCACACCTGGCTAATTTTTAAATTTTTTGTAGAGACAGAGTCTCACCATGTTGCCCAAGCTGGTCTTGAACTCTTGGGCTCAAGTGATCCTCCCACCTCAGCCTCCTGAGTAGCTGGGACTACAGGCACTCACCACCACCACACCAGGCTAATTTTAAAAAGTTTTTTTGGCCGGGCATGGTGGCTCACGCCTGTAATCCCAGCACTTTGGGAGGCCGAGGTGGGTGGATCACTTGAGGTCAGGGGTTCGAGACCAGCCTACCCAACATGGTAAAACCCTGTCTCTACTAAAAATACCAAAATTAGTGAGGCATGGTGGCACGTGCCTGTAGTCCCAGCTATTCGGGAGGCTGAGGCAGGAGAATCGCTTGAACTCGGGAAGCAGAGGTTGTAGTGAGTCGAGATCATGCCATTGCACTCCAGCCTGGGTGACCTAACAAGACTCTGTCTCCAAAAAAAAAAAAAAAAAAAAATTGTAGAGGCAGGGTCTTGCTATGTTACCCACGCTGGTCTTGAGAACCTAAGCTCAAGTGATCCTCCTGCCTTGGCCTCAGCCTCCTAAGGCACTGGGATTACAGGTGACTTATCTTGACTGAATCATGGCTGCCCAAGGCTTACTAGTCTCCCAAGCTATAAATCTGTTTGTCTTCTGAGGCAGAACCTGTGCGGCAGGGGACTGTGGCTGCTGCCTCGTGGAGTGGGGGCGAGGTTGCAGTGAGATAGAAGGTGATGGCTGTCATATTTTTTGCCTTCTGCAACAAACTAGATAGCATCCCGTGGGAGCACAGTTGCAGGAGATAAAATGTGCAGCCCTGGGGCTTCAGGCTGGCTGAGCAGATGGACAGGAGAGAAGCGAAGAGATTTCCCGTGTCTGATGGTGGTGAATGCTACAGACATCAGCAGTGCTGGGGCTAGATGTTTTAGCTGGGAGGTTGAAGCCTCTTGGAGGTGACATTTCATGAGAAGCCCAAATATGAAGACTAGGGAAAGAGCTGGAAGGAACGGGGTCTTAGGTGGAGGCAGTGACTGGTGCAAAGGCCCTCAGACAGGGCTGAGCTTGGATGGTTTTTGTTTATTTTGAGACAGGGTCTCGCTTTCTCGCCAGGCTGGGGGTACAATCACAGCTCCCTGCAGCCTTCACTTCCAGGGCTCAAGTGATCCTCCCACCTCAGCCTCCTGAGTAGCTGGGACTACAGGCATACACCACCATACTCAGCTAATTTTTTTCTTTTTCTTTTTTTTATTTTTAGCACATAAAGAGTCTCCCTTTGTTGCTCAGGCTGGTCTTGAACTCCTGGGCTCAAGCAATCCTCCTGCCTCAGCCTCCCAAAGTGCGATGATTATAGGCATGAGCTACTGCATCCGGCCTGAGCCTGGGTGTTAAAGAATTTTTTTTTTGAGACAGAGTCTGGCTGTGTTGCCCAGGCTGGAGTACAGTGGCACGATCTCGGCTCACTGCAACCTCCACCTCCTGGATTCAAGTGATTCTCCTGCCTCAGCCTTCTGAGTAGCTGGGATTACAGATGCGTGCCACCATGCCTGGCTAATTTTTGTATTTTTAGTAGAGACAGGATTTCACCATGTTGGGCAGGCTGGTCTCGAACTCCTGACCTCAGGTGATCTGCCCTCCTCGACCTCCCAAAGTGCCAGGATTACAGACGTGAGCCACCGCACCGGGCCATGTTTAAGGGGCTGGTACAGCTGGAGCAGATGAGTGAGGGCAGAGATTGTGCGGGAAAGATGGCAGCAGAGAGGACCCACATCCTGCAGCCACACCCCAGGCGGAGGCTTCTGGGTCTTGGCAGAGGAAATAAGTGGCTTTTCTGTGTGCATTTGAGGAAGTGGGTTCTGGAGAATGGCAAAATCACACTGGCACATGAAGGGCAAACAGCTCCAAGCAGGACAGACTATATCGCCACTGCACTCCAGCCTGGGCAACAGAGCAAGTGAGATCCTATTGCTTAAAAAAAAAAAAAGGCCGGGCGCAGTGGCTCAAGCCTCTAATCCCAGCACTTTGGGAGGCCGAGATGGGCAGATCACGAGGTCAGGAGATCGAGACCATCCTGGCTAACACAGTGAAACCCCGTCTCTACTAAAAAATACAAAAAACTAGCCGGGCGAGGTGGCGGGCGCCTGTAGTCCCAGCTACTCCGGAGGCTGAGGCAGGAGAATGGCATAAACCCGGGAGGCGGAGCTTGCAGTGAGCTGAGATCCGGCCACTGCACTCCAGCCTGGGCGACAGAGCGAGATTCCGTCTCAAAAAAAAAAAAAAAAAAAAAAATTTAAAAAATTAGCTGGCAAGGTGGCTCATGTCTATAATCCCAGCACTTTGGGAAGCCAAGGCAAGAGGATTGTTTGAGGCCAGGAATTCAAGACCAGCCTGGACAACATAGTGAGACCCCGTCTCTTAAAACACAGCACACACAATCAATACCTGTTGGGCCTTCCTGGCTTATAGGCCATCGTGTGCCAGTCGCTCTCACCTGGATACCAGACTGAGTCTCCCACTGCCCAGATGTTCCTCACATTCTGGTCCTTCTGGTCCTTCTTTTTCCATCCCTAACATCTCCTAACATCTGGGCTGTAATCAAAACATTGATGAGTTTCTTCATCTTCTTTTTTCTTTTTTTTCTTTTTCTTTTTTTTTTTTTTTTTTTTGAGATAGAGTCTTGTTCTATTGCCCAGGCTGGAGTACAATGGCGTGATCTTGGCTCACTGCAACCTCCGCCTCCTGGGTTCAAGCAATTCTCCTGCCTCAGCCTCCGGAGTAGCTGGGATTACAGTCATGAGCCACCATGCCCAGCTAGTTTTTGTATCTAATTTTTTGTATTTAGTAAAGACAGGGGTTTCGCCATGTTGACCAGACTGGTCTTGAACTCCTGACCTCAGGTGATCCACCCACCTTGGCCTCCCAAAGTGCTGGGATGACAGTTGTGAGCCAATGCACCTGCCCTTCACCTTATTTTCTAAACCTGCCTACTCTCCTATACCCCAGCAGCCAGCCTCTGTCTAGACCACCAAACTCTTCCACCTAGATGTTACCCAATCTCCCCCCACCTCAGCCTCCCGAGTAGCTGGGAGTACAGGTGTACACCACCACACTCAGCTAATTTTGTTTCCTTTTTTTACTTTTAGCAGAGACAGGGTCTCCCTTTGTTGCCCTACCCTGATTGAAATATTCCTAATCCCTTAGTGACCACAGGGAACTTTTTTTTTTTTTTGAAATGACAGTCTCTCTCTGCTGCCCAGGCTGGAGTGGTGTGATTATAGCTCACTGCAGCCTCAAACTCCTGGGATCAGGCCATCCTCCCACCTGAATCTCCTGAGTAGCTGGGACTACAAGCATGCATCACCATGCTGGCTAACTTTTGTATTTTGGGTAGAGACGGGGTTTCACCATGTTACCCAGGCTGGTCTCAAACTAAACTCAAGCAATCCTCCCACTTCAGCCTCCCAGAGTGCTGGGATTATAGGCCTGAGCCACCTTGCCTAGCCCACAGGGGACTTCTTAAAGGCATAAATCAATCTGATCCCTCCCCTGCTCATAGACCCTCCATGGCTCCCCATTGCTTCTCACAGGAAACAGGACATTCTTTCTGGCCTGCCCATTCTATTCTGGTACCCTGGCAGGGTCCCATAATTCCATCATCACCTGCTTTCTCACCCCCTGTCCCAATCACATCAGCCTCCTTGCTCTGCCACCAACACCCTAAATTTATATCCACCTCAGGGCCTTTGCACGTGCTCCACTCTGTCTGGAATGCCCTTCCCCACAGTCTGCCCAAGTGAATTCCCATCATCCTTCAGGACCTCCCTGATCCTACATTGCTCAGGTCCCCTGTGGACCTGCCTCAGTAGCAATTAATATGGCTGTCACTAATTGTTCATATCATTTACAATTTTTTTTTTTTTTTGAGATAGTGTCTTGCTCTGTTGCCCAGGCTGGAGTGCAGTGGTGTGATCATAGCTCACTGCAGCCATGAAGTCCTGGGCTCAGGTAATTCTCCCACCTCAGCTTCCCGAGTAACTGAAACCGCAAGTGCATGCTGCCACAGCCTGCACAAAAAAACAAAATTTTTGTTTTGTTTTGTTTTGAGACAGAGTCTTGCTCTGTCATCCAGGCTGGAGTGGAGTGACGAGATCATAGCTCACTGCAGCCTCCACCTCCTGGGTTCAAGTGATTTTCCTGCCTCAGCCTCCCGAGTAGTTGGAACTACAGGCACCTACCACACCTGGCTAATTTTTTTTTTTTGTAGAGAGTGAGTTTCCCCACGTTGGCCAGGCTGGTCTCAAACTCCTGACCTCAAGTAATCCACCTGCCTTGGCTTCCTAAAGTGCTGGGATTATGGGTGTGAGCCACTGCACCCAGCCTAATTTTTGTGTTTTTTGTAGAGATGGAGTTTCACCATGTGCCTAAGCTGTTCTACTTACTATAGTGAGGGCAGGGCTGGCTTGGTCACGGCTGCCTCCCCAGCATCTAGCATACAGTAGGTGCTCAGTTAACACACTAGGGCTGCTGAGTCACTGTGACAGTTAACAGGATTGGACTCATGCATATCCACAGATATTCACCTGTCTGTGCCCCAGGTGGCTGAGAGTTGCCCAGGTTCTCTTTGAGGGATGTTTGGTGCCATCCATGACGCAGTCCCTTGTGATAGATTCTGGGAGGCCCTGAGGTCTGGGAAGGGAGTCTCCCAGTGACCCCGAGTTGAGGGACGTATGAGGTGGGCATACCTTACCTGTCAAAGTTCTGGGTTCTGGCCGGGCACGGTGGCTCATGCCTGTAATCCCAGCACTTTGGAAGGCTAAGGTGGGCAGATCATGAGATCAGGATATCAGACCATCCTGGCCAACATGGTGAAACTTCATCTCTAAAAAATTAACTGGGTGTGGTGGCACGTGCCTGTGGTCCCAGCTACTCTGGAGGATGAGGCAGGAGAATCACTCGAACCAGGAGGTGGAGGTTGCAGTGAGCCGAGATTGCGCCACTGTACTCCAGCCTGGGCAACTCCATCTCAAAAAAAAAAAAAGTCCTGGCCGGTCGCGGTGGGTCATGCCTGTAATCCCAGCACTTTGGGAGACCGAGGCGGGTGGATCACGAGGTCAGGAGATCGAGACCATCCTGGCTAACATGGTGAAACCCCAGCTCTACTAAAAATACAAAAAATTAGCCAGGCGTGGCGGCAGGCGCCTGTAGTCCCAGCTACTTGGGAGGCTAAGGCAGAGAATGGCGTGAACCCGGGAGGCGGAGCTTGCAGTGAGCCGAGATCGCGCCACTGCACTCCAGCCTGGGCGACTGAGTGAGACTCTGTCTCAAAAAAAAAAAAAAAAAAAAAGTCCTGGGTTCTGATACTGCTCCATGCTGAGCCTCACTGTCCCTGTCTGTAAGTAGGGAATAGCTGGGGAATTAAGGTAGCCAGGGTGGTGGACTGATAGTCACTGAGGTGGTCACCACACAGCTAATATGTGTCAAGCCCTTTTGCAGTCAGGGAGCAGTGGCCCCATTGTATGTGTGTATGTGTGTACTGGAGCAGGGAATCTCAGCACCCCATGTCCTAATAAGGAAACTAAGACTTCACACAGAAAGGCAGGGTACGGTGACTCATGCTTGTCATCGCAGCCCTTTGGGAGGCCGAGGTAGGTGGATCACTTGAGGCCAGGAGTTCAGGACCAGCCTGGCCAACATGGTGACACCCCATCTCTACTAAAAATACAAAAAAATTAACCAGGCACGGTGGCGCACACCTGTAATCCCAGCTACTCAGGAGGTTGAGGCAGGAGGATCGCTTGAACCCATGAGGTGGAGTCTGCAGTAAGCTGAAATTAAGACACTGTACTCCAGCCTGGGCAACAGAACGAGAGAGAGACGCTGTCTCAAAAAAAGAAAAAAAATTAATCCCCAGCAGGGAGGGCCAGGGCACCTGTCAGAGCCAACAGGGGTTGGAATGCCTTGAAGTGGATCTTGTAAGGGGTGGAGGAGTTAAGTAGGGGGTGAATTTCAATATTTTGCCAACCTGAGCAACTGTACAGGTGCAACCAGGTGTTGGGGGTCACAGGAAAAGCACTTTGCTCAAGGTGAGCGTTCAGTGAGTTTTGTTTTCCACAGGAGCCGCCCGGGGGCTCCTCAGGCTGACCCCAGACCCTGGCTGGCCAGGATGAGGTATCGCCGGCAGCTGCGGCCCATTGCCACCCTCATTCTGGCCATCGTCGCTTTTGCTCTCCTCCTCCTCTTCAGTCTGCAAGTGTCACCACCCACCTACAAGGTCCAGGAGCAGCCACCGGCGATCCCCAAGGCCCTGGCCTGGCCCACTCCACCCACCCACCCAGCCCGGGCCCGGTGCCAGGCCAACACCTCTGTGGCCAACCACCCGGACTTCGCCAAGCAGCCGCAGGTTGTTCAGGACTTCCTGCTGTACAAACACTGCCGCGACTTTCCCCTGCTGCAGGACGTGCCCCCTTCTAAGTGTGCGCAGCCGGTTTTCCTGCTGCTGGTGATCAAGTCCTCCCCCACCAACTATGAGCGCCGCGAGCTGCTGCGGCACACGTGGGGCCAGGAGCGCAAGGTGCGGGGTTTGCAGCTGCGCCTCCTCTTCCTGGTGGGCACAGCCCCCAACCCACACCAGGCCCGCAAGGTCAACCGGCTGCTGCAGCTAGAGGCACAGACTCACGGAGACATCCTGCAGTGGGACTTCCATGACTCCTTCTTCAACCTCACGCTCAAGCAGGTGCGCTGGGTTGGGGTCACCTGATCAGGGCCACCTATCCTTCTTGTCCAAATTGCCACCCACTCCTGAGGGACCCAGGGGACCAGAAGCCCTCATCAGTCCATCACAGCCCATTCTGTCCCTCCGCTGTCCTCACTAGCCTCGTGGTGACCCCAAATCATCTTCTTCCCAGGGTGTCTGGGGGGAAGGGTAGAAGAGCTAGGTTACTAGCACAGAGCTCAAGCCTGATGATGTGGGTTTGAATCCAAGCTCTGCCTCTTACTTGTTGTTTGACCTTGGAGGAGTTCATTCACCTCTCTGTGCCTCAGTTTTCTCACCTGGAAAATGGGATGTGAATGAGTCCCACCCACCTCTGAGGGCTGCTGTGAGGTTTACAGGAGATGGCATTTATAAGGCACCCAGACCAGTGCTGAATGTCCAACTCATCTTGGCAATGACAGAGACACATCTTCTTGTTTATTTTTATGTTTGTTTATTTATTTTTTCAATGGAGTCTTGCTCTGTTGCCCAGGCTGGAGTGCAGTGGTGTGATCTGGGCTCACTGCAACCTCTGCCTCCTGGTTTCAAGCAATCCTCGTGCCTCAGCTTCCCAAGTAGTTGGGATTACAGGCACTCGCCACCACGCCCAGCTAATTTTTGTATTTTTAGTAGAGACCAGGTTTCACCATGTTGGCCAGGGTAATCTCAAACTCCTGACCTCAGGCGATCTTCCCACCTCAGCCTCCCAAAGTGCTGGGACTACAGGCATGAGCCACTGCACCCAGCCAACATCTCCTTGTTTATTTGTTCTGGTTCTGTCTCCCAATGAGGCTGGGGGCTGTGTCTGTTTCACTCACTGCTGTGTCCCTAATGCCTAGAATACATTCAGGTGCACAACAGGTGCTCAGTGGAGACCTTTTTGATGGACAAGAAGCCATGAGAGGTAGCTGGGCGTGGTGGCTCATGCCTGTAATCCCAGCACTGTCGGAGGCTGAGGAGGGAGGATTGCTTGAGCCCAAGAGTTTCAGGCCAGCCTGAGCTACATAGCAAGACTTCGTCTTTTTTTTTTTTATTTTAATTAATTAACTTTTATGTTTTTAAATTAATTAATTAATTATTATTATTATTATTATTTGAGATGGAGTCTGGCTCTGTTGCCCAGGCTGGAGTGCAGTGGTGTGATCTTGGCTCACTGCAACCTCCACCTCCCAGGTTCAAGTGATTCTCCTGCCTCAGCCTCCTGAGTAGCTGGGATTACAGGTGCATGCCACTATGTCCAGCTAATTTTTTTGTACTTTTTTTTTTTTTTTTTTTTTTTGAGACGGAGTCTCGCTCTGTCGCCCAGGCTGGAGTGCAGTGGCCAGATCTCAGCTCACTGCAAGCTCTGCCTCCCGGGTTCACGCCATTCTCCTGCCTCAGCCTCCCGAGTAGCTGGGACTACAGGTGCCTGCCACCTCGCCCGGCTAGTTTTTTGTATTTTTTAGTAGAGCTGGGGTTTCACCATGTTAGCCAGGATGGTCTCGATCTCCTGACCTTGTGATCCGCCCGTCTCGGCCTCCCAAAGTGCTGGGATTACAGGCTTGAGCCACCGCGCCCGGCCGGCCTTTTTTTGTACTTTTTAGCAGAGATGGGGTTTCACCATGTTGGCCAGGCTGGTCTGAAACTCCTGACCTAAGTTGATCCACACTGCATTGGCTTCCCAAAGTGCTGGGATTACAAGCATGAGCCACGGCACACAGCCTCGTCTCTATTTTTTAATAAAAGAACCCAGGAGAGGTGAGAAAATCCTGCCCATCTGCAGATGAGGAAATGGAGGGACTCCAAGGACCCCTCCTAGGTCCTCGAGTAGAGCAAGACAAGTAGAGATAACATTTGCAAGGAGGAACAGGGAACTCTGCAGGTTCCTGCTCGTAGGAGGTACAGGCAGGCCTGGGCTCAAGGCCTCTGGTAGCTGTTTCTCTGCGGGTGACCTTACTGCAGTCTTCTCTGGAGAGCCTCTGTTCCCTCGTCTGTAAATAAGATTGAGGACCACTTCTGCCTCCTAACGGTGAATTCAGGATTCAAGGTAGGTAAGCACTAAACACAGCACCCAGCAACAAGCAGATACCCAGCCCATGTAGGTTACCATAGGGGAAACTGAGGCTGAGGTGAGTAGGGGCCACGGCCTCTCAACGTGCTGTGTTCTGAAAACACAAAAGTGGCCAGGCACAGTGGCTCACGCCTATAATCCCAGCACTTTGGGAGGCCGAGGTGGGCGGATCACTTGAGGCCAGGAGTTCGAAACCAGCTTCTTGAGAGGCTGAGGCAGGAGGATTGCTTGAACCCTGGAGTTTGCAGTGAGCCAAGATCCTGCCGCGGCACTCCAGCCTGGTTGACAGAGTGAGACTCTGTCTCAAAAAAATTATCTGCAAAAGTCTGTGATAAACGTCAACTTGACAAATATGAACCTAGCACCCGTGAAGCGCTGGCACTATGCTGGGTGCTGAGGGAGATGGCGTGAATAGAAAGAGAGAGACACAGACCCAAGTAGGGAAGCCCAGTGTTTGCTGGGAGAGGTGGATGTTAATCATCACACAGGCAGGACACGGTGGCTCATGCCTATAATCCCAGCACTTTGGGAGGCCAAGTCAGGTGGATCACCTGAGGTCAGGAATTCAAGACCAGCCTGACCAACATGGTGAAACCCCGTCTCTACTAAATAGAAAAAATTGGCGAGGCATGGTGGCGCATACCTGTAATCCCAGCTGCTTGGGAGGCTGAGGCAGGAAAATTGCTTGAACCCAGAGGGTGGAGGTTGTGGTGAGCCGAGATTGTACCACTGCACTCCAGCCTGGGCAACAAGAGCGAAAACTCCATCTAAAAAAAAAAATTAATTAATTAATTAATTAATTAATTACACAGGGGTGGTGGCTCATGCTTATAATCTCAGCACTTTAGGAGGCTGAGGTGGGAGGATCCTTTGAGGCCTGGAGTTTAAGACCAGCCTCGGCAGCATAGCAAGATCCCATCTCTAAAATAATATATATTTTTTAATTAGCCAGGAGTAGTGGCATGTGTCTGTAGTCCCAGCTACTTGGGAGGCTGAGGTGGGAGGATCACTTGAGCCCAGGAATTCAAGGCTGCAATGAACTATGATCGTACCACTACACTCTAGCCTGGGTAATAGAGTAAGACCCTGTTGGCCGGGCACGGTGGCTCAAGCCTGTAATCCCAGCACTTTGGGAGGCCGAGACGGGCGGATCACGAGGTCAGGAGATCGAGACCATCCTGGCTAACACGGTGAAACCCCGTCTCTACTAAAAATACAAAAAACTAGCCGGGCGAGGTGGCGGGCGCCTGTAGTCCCAGCTGCTCCGGAGGCTGAGGCAGGAGAATGGCGTAAACCCGGGAGGCGGAGCTTGCAGTGAGCTGAGATCCGGCCACTGCACTCCAGCCCGGGCGACAGAGCAAGACTCCGTCTCAAAAAAAAAAAAAAAACACCCTGTCTCAGAAACAAACAAACAAAATTCACATAAATGATGATTTAACAACAGGGCTTGCCCAGGCAGAGTTGGAAGGAATAGCAATAAATGTAAATGTAACAATTTTCCAGCATTTCTTGGTGCTTCATGGAGCATGGTCTCCATGGATTCCCCAACACTCCTAGAGGCACATGATAAGGCCTGTTTAGAGAGTTGGAAACTAAGGCACAGAGAGGGTTTTCCCAAGTAACCCCACAGGGCAGGGCTGCAAACCCAGGCCAGATTGTGGACACTCTCTTTCCTGGGCTCACTGGACTGCAGTGGCCAACAGAGACCCAAGGCCAATTTCTCCAGCCCTCAAGCAAGCATGCCCTGCCCACCCTGCCTGCAGGTGCTGTTCTTACAGTGGCAGGAGACGAGGTGCACCAATGCCAGCTTCGTGCTCAACGGCGATGATGACGTCTTTGCACACACAGACAACATGGTCTCCTACCTGCAGCACCATGACCCTGGCCGCCACCTCTTCGTGGGGCAACTGATCCAAAACGTGGGCCCCATCCGGGTTTTGTGGAGCAAGTACTATGTGCCGAAGGTGGTGACTCAGAACGAGTGGTACCCACCCTACTGTGCCGGTGGTGGCTTCCTGCTGTCCCGCTTCACTGCCGCTGCCCTGCGCCGTGCCGCTCTTGTCTTGGACCTCTTCCCTATTGATGATGTCTTCCTGGGTATGTGTCTGGAGCTCGAGGGACTGAAGCCTACCTCCCACAGCGGCATCCGCACGGTTGGTGTGCATGCCCCATCGCAACACCTGTCCTCCTTTGACCCCTGCTTCTACCGAGACCTGCTGCTGGTGCACCGCTTCCTGCCTTATGAGATGCTGCTCATGTGGGATGCACTGAACCAGCCCAACCTCACCTGCGGCAAACAGACACGGATCTACTGAGTCAGCATCAGGGTCCCCAGCCTCTGGGCTCCTATTTCCATAGGAAGGGATGACACCTTCCTCCCAGGAAGCTGAGACCTTTGTGATCTGAGCGTAGGTGAGTGCCAGGGACTCACCTGCCTCGGCCTCCCAAAGTGTTGGGATTATAGGCATGAGCCACTACACTAGCCTGAGCAGAATTTAAACGGGGTGATAGGGCCAAACACAGTGACTCATGCCTATAATTCCAGGGCTTTGGGAGGCCGAGGTGGGAGGATCACCTGAGCCGAGGAGTTTGAGACCAGCCTGTGCAACATAGCAAGACCCTGTCTCTACAGAAAAAAATTAACCCAGTGTGGTAGTGCCCACCCATGGTACCAGCTACTCGGAAAGCTGAGGCGGGAGGATCACTTGAGCCCGGGAGGTTGAGGTTGCAGGAGCCGGGACCATGCCACTGCACTCCAGCCTGGGTGGGAGGGAGACCTTGTTTCAAAAATAAAATGAGGCTGGGCATGGTGGCTCACACCTGTAATACCAGCAGTTTGGGAGGCCAAGGTGGGCGGGTCATCTGAAGTCAGGAGTTTAAGACCAGCCTAGACAACATAGCAAAACCCTGTCTCGACGAAAAATACAAAAATTAGCAGGGTGTGGTGGCTCATGCCTGTGATCCCAGCTACTTGAGAGGCTGAGGCAGGAGAATCGCTTGAAGCTGGGAGACAGAGTTTGCAGCGAGCTGAGATTGAGCCACTGCACTCCAGCCTGGGCAACACAGTGAGACTCGATCTCAAAAAAATAAATAAGTAGGCCTGCCATGGTGGCTCACACCTGTAATCCCAGCACTTTGGGGGGCCAAGGTGGGTAGATCACGAGGTCAAGAGATAGAGACCATTCTGGCCAACATGGTGAAACCTCGTCTCTACTAAAAGTAGGAAAATTAGCCAGGCGTGGTGGTGTGTGCTTATAGTCCCAGCTACTCAGGAGGCTGAAGGCAAAAGAATCACTTGAACCTGGGAGGTGGAGGTTGCAGTGAGCCGAGGATCGTGCCACTGCACTCCAGCCTAGGTGACAGAGAGAGACTCAGTCTCAAAAAAAAAAAAAAAAGAAAGATGGTTAAAAATGGCTGCTGTGGGGAATGGAGGGAATTGGGAGGCTGAGACATCATCCAAGCAGGACAATCAGGCCTGGATGAGATGGAGCTGCAGGTCTTTCTAACAGGCACATCTGACCTCATTCTGCCCCTGCTGACACACCCTCTGTGGCTCCCTATTGCCCTCGGGGGAGAGTCCCAGCTCCCCTGCTCCACTGGATTGAGTAGTGTCTGGCAAGAATTCATGTCCACCCAGAACCTCAGAATATGGGCTTATTTGGAAATAGAGTATTTGTAGACAGAGATGAGGTTATCATGGATTAGGGTGGACCCTGAATCCAATGACTGGGCCAGGTACAGTGGCTCACACCTGTAATCTCAACACTTTGGGAGGCCGAGGTGGGTGGATCACCTGAGTTCAGGAGTTCAAGACCAGCCTGGCCAACATGGTGAAACCCCGTCTCTCCTACAAATGCAAAAATTAGCCGGGTGTGGTGGTGGGTGCCTGTAATCCCAGCTACCTTCGAGGATAGTGGATCACTTGAGCCCAGGAGTTGGAGGCTTCAGTTAGCTATGATTGTGCCACTGCTCTCCAGCCTGGGCAACAGAGTGAGACCCTGTCTGGAAAAAAAAAAAAAAAAAGACCAGTGTGTTTTGTGATGATCATTTTCAGACATTTGTTTTGTGTCTAATGTCTACCATTCTAAGTCCTCAATGCTAAGAACTCCTATGAGCCTTGGTAGAGACCTCGGCTCAAGTCCTGCACTTAACCCTTCCCTCCCTGGGTGACCTTGGCAAGCAGCCCTCACCCTGGGCCTCAGTTTCCCCACTTTGCGTCACAATGCCTCTCTAGTTATCAAGCCCCTGGAAGTGCTGGTGGGTCTGTGGCTGCTGGGGGACAAGCCCACACAGGGACTGACTGAGGCTTGTCCCTTTTTCTAGAGAAAAATGCAGGAAGCTGCTTTGGGCCGTTTATTTACTAGGAGACAGCAAGAAGGGGTGTTACACATGCAGGGAGCGGAGCATCTGGGGCGCCTCTGGAATAAAGACATTTGGCTCTCAGTGTCCAGCATCTGTGAAAGTGGGGATCCTCCAAGCCAGGGCTAGGGTGTGATTTATTCTGTAGTTGACTCAACAGGCTGCAGGTGGCATTGGTCTGGGGTAGGTAGTGAGCACCCCATCCCAGGAGGTAATCAAAGCCTTGCAGACACAAGACTTTATGTTGCTGTGTGGCCTCAGGAGCTCACCAGACCAGACCCTCTGGGCCTCAGGCCACTCTGAGGCTGCACCCAAGGAGGAATCAGTAGGGACAGAGGGTCAGCAGGTCTTGTTGGGTACACCCACTGAGGCAGCAGTAGCGTGCAGGGTTGGTGGCAGCTGCACGGTGGTGGCGGTGATGGTGAGAAGTCTGGGGCAGGGGCTGCAGGCCAGGTCCCAGCACAGGGTTACTGTCGGTCACCAGCCCATGGAGCAGATGTCGTCTCTCCAGCCACTGCAGCAACTCACCTGGGGACACAGTGAAACTCAACTGGAACGGAAACAACAGAGGACACGCCACCCCATGCTACATGTGCACAAATCCACACACATCCCACTGAGTGGCCCACCAAACACGCATCACGCATGCAAATAAAAAGTGAGCACTGGCCGGGCGCAGTGGTTTACGCCTGTAATCCCAGCACTTTGGGAGGCCGAGGTGGGTGGATCACGAGGTCAGGAGTTCGAGACCATCCTGGCTAACACGGTAAAACCCCATCTCTACTAAAA
>NC_045454.1:35386756-35402584 GCF_002776525.5 Piliocolobus tephrosceles | reverse complement strand
TCTGTGCACGCAGCCGGCAGGTGAGCCCTGGGCACACGCATGCAAGCCTACCCACCTGCCCTGCACGTGTGCACCTGCGCCTGCGTGCACCTGCCCCACCTCAGCTTCCCAGAGGGCTGCCCCTGCCTGTCCCCACTCACGGTCGCCTCCTGCTGCAGGCCTCCTGGCCTCCGTGGACCAGCGGGGGCCCCCGCACACGCGCACCAGCGCGCGCACGAAATGGTGGCCGCACAACTTCTCAGCCATCTCTGGGGTGGGCGCGGGGTCCAACGCGAACACCAGGGCAGGGCCCAGCAGCACCAGCGCCCAGGCAGGCAGACGGGGGTCCATGGCGGTGGGTGGCGCCTAGGCCAAGGGGGGACTCCCTTTATAGGCGCCTGGGACGCCCCAGCTGGGAGCCTTGGAGAAGGGACAGAACATTCTTCAGGACCGCCCAGGAAGAAGGTCAAGGGTGGGGTTAGTGCCAGGCCTTTCTCCCAGGGCCAGGGCCTTGGATGTATTTCTCCCAGAGGGAGCACTGGGCAATGAGTCTTTCTTTTTTCTTTTTTTTTTCTTCTTCTTTTTTTTTTTTCTTCTGAGATGGAATCTGGCTCTGTTGCCCAAGTTGGAGTGCAGTGACTTGATCTCAGCTCACTGCAA
Source organism: Piliocolobus tephrosceles (assembly GCF_002776525.5). Lineage (NCBI taxonomy): Eukaryota > Metazoa > Chordata > Mammalia > Primates > Cercopithecidae > Piliocolobus > Piliocolobus tephrosceles. The sequence goes on along the minus strand of NC_045454.1, from coordinate 35,401,945 downwards.
CTTCTGACACCCGGGTTCAAGAGATTCTCCTGCCTCAGCCTCCTAAATAGCTGGGATTACAGGTGCACACCACCGTGTCCGACTAATTTTTTTTTTTTTTTTTTTTAGTTTAGACTGGGTTTTGCCACGTTGTCCAGGCTGGTCTCCAACTCCTGACCTCAAACATTCCATCTGACTTGGCCTCCCAAAGTGCTGGGATTACAGGCATGAGCTGTGCCTGGACTATTATTACTTTTATTATTATTATTGAGACAAAGTCTTGCTCTGTCACCCAGGCTGGAGTGCAATGGCATGATCTCAGCTCACCGCAACCTCCACCTCCCAGTTTCAAGCAATTCTCCTGCCTCAGCCTCCTGAGTAGCTGGGATTACAGGCGTGTGCCAGCACACCAGGCTAATTTTTGTATTTTTAGTAGAGACGGTTTCGCCATGTTGGCCAGGCTGGTCTTGAACTCCTGGCCTCAAGTGATCCTCCTGCCTTGGCCTCCCAAAGTGCTGGGATTACAGACGTGAGCCACTGAACCTGGCCACTCTCCACATCTTTCTAGCAGTTATGAAGTGCACACGACGGGGGCCGGTGTGGGGGAGGTGGCCTAGCCCCAGTGATGTTGGTCCCCTCTCCACAGCCTCGCCCCCCCCAACCTGGCCTTGTCCTCTGACCACTGGGAGAGCAGCCTGTTCCTTCCCCACCCACAGAGAGCCTGTAATCAGCTCCCCCAGGCTGCAGCCAAGGCCAGCGGCTGGGCCTGGGAGTGAGGGGGCTCTGTCCTCGAGGGCTCCAGCCAAGCCCTACCCAGTGGTCCTCCTCCACCAGCCTGCCCTGGGGCCCCCACAGTGGCTCCCTGAGAGGTCTCTGGCCCACAGCCCTAACCACATCCCTCCCAGCTCACACACCCTCTAAGGTTCCCCATCGCCCCAAGTCTGGCACAAACCATCGTTTCCACTGAATTCCTTTATTCAGTCAACAAACTCCCAGAGCCCCCTCTGCATTGAGGCCTCAAGGAATCCTGAGGTCAGGGGAGACAGCTGGACACAGACACTTCCCCAACCTCAGGGTCACAGTGGGGCTGGAGGGAAGGACACGGGTGCAATAGTGGTGGGGGTATATGAGGGAAGGCTGCAAGGATGTGGTAGCTGGAGTTTAGAGAGATGGATAAGAGTTTTCCAAGGTGCAAAAGTGGCAGAAAAGCTTTGCAGGTAGGTGAGGAGGAGCAGCAGGAGTTTAACCTGCATGAGAATCCCTCTCACCAGTCAGAAAGTTGACCCTGCACAGCCAAGGGGTAAGCTCTGCCCATTTTGCAGGTGACGGAACTGAGACCCAGAGAGGGAAAGGAACTTGCCCACCGTCACACAGCGTGGAAGGGGCAAAACCGTAGGCTCCAATACCTGGACTCTTAACCTCCCTACTCTGAGCCTTCTCACACTCGGCATGCTGTTCCCTCTGCCAGGAATGCCTTTCCTTCCCTTGATTGCATGAAAAGTTCCTGCCAGGTTTGGTGTCATCCCTTTGTGCCCCTTGTAGGGTGAGGACAGAAGGGGTCCCATTGGACAGGTGGGAAAACTGAAGCCCCGGGATGCTCAGGTACCATTAGGGTGGACTGGGACCCCAGCCCCTCCTGCCCCCTTACAGGATACCAAAGAGATACATGGGCTATCCCAAAAGACAGAGTCCCAGCCAGGGCAACTGCTCTTGTCCTTGGCTTCCTCCAGAGAAACAAGAGATCGGAGAGCAGAAGTCAGATCATACATGAATGTCCCCTTGGAAATAAGACAGGAAACTCAAAACTGGGTGCCTGTAGTCCCAGCTATTTGGGAGGCTGAGGCAGAAGGATCACTGTAGCCCAGGAGTTCAAGACCAGCCTGGGCAACATAGCAAGATCCTGTCTCTCAAAATTAATAATTATAAATTAAAAAAATAAAAGCCCGGGCGTGGTGGCTCACGCCTATTATTCCAACACTTTGGGAGGCTGAGGTGGGAGGATCACTTGAGGTCAGGAGTTTGAGATCAGCCTGGCCGTCATGGTGAAACCTCATCTCTACTGAAAATAAAAAAAATTAGCTGGGTCTGGTGGTGCACACCTGTAATCCCAGCTACTCAGGAGGCTGAGGCAGGAGAATCGCTTGAACCTGGGAAGCAGAGGTTGCACCGAGCCGAGATCGCACCACTGCACTCCACCCTGGGTAACAGAGCGAGGCTCTGTCTCAAAAAGAAAAATAAAAATAAAAAGAGAGAGAGAGAAAAGGAAACTCAGGGGGCCAGGGCTTGAGGGGATAGAAGATGGGAGGGTCTTCAATTTGGTTCCTTGCTTCTTTGGGCCAGGACTCAGAGAGCCTCACTGACACATCTGCCAATCTGTCCTGAATCTTAACAAATTGCAAAGGCCACAGGCTATTCCACAAGCCATGGGAACCCCCCAAAGGGTGTTCCTGAAGTAGAGGACCCTTATAAAGCCTCTGAGGCCCAGAGAGGGGCAGCTCCCTGTCTAAGGTCACACAGCCAATCAACAGAGACCTAATCCAGAGGTCTGCGGGCAGGAGCTATAAAAAGGACAGGGAGTGTGGTTTGCCCTCTGGGTGAGCAGTGAAGGCGTGAGTCTCACACCCCCGGCTTCCGCTCCATAGCATGTCCAGCTGGGGGCCCAGGGTGCTGAACGATGGCCGGTCCTGTGGGCTAGGGGCCCAGCACAGCTTCATGAGCTCGTGAACCTGAGGGGCGGGGGACAGAGAATGGGGTCATGCCTGAGCAATCAGAAGGACACGACTCCCATTCAGTGTATTTGTTTTTGTTTCTTTGAGACGGAGTCTAGCTCTGTTGTCCAGTCTGGAGTGCAATGGCATGATCTTGGCTCACTGCCACCTCCACCTCCCGGGTTCAAGCAATTATCCTGCCTCAGCTTCCCAAGTAGCTGGGATTACAGGTGCGTGCCACCACGCCCCGCTAATTTTGTATTTTTAGTAGAGACGGGGTTTCACCATGTTGGCCAGGTTGGTCTCAAACTCCTGACCTCAGGTGATCCACCTGTCTCGGCCTCTCAAAGTGCTTGGATTATAGGCATGAGCCACCACACCCAGCCCCATTCAGTTTTAAAACACAAATTAAATTCCATCCCATCTCTGCTCCCAAACCTCCCATGCCTCCCTAGGGATCTTATTTATTTATTTATTTACTTATTTGAGACAAAGTTTCGCTCTTGTTGCCCAGGCTGGAATGCAGTGGCGTGATCTCTGATCTCGGCTTACTGCAACCTCTGCCTCCTGGGTTCAAGTGATTCTCCTGCCTCAGCCACCCAAGTAGCTGGGATTACATGTACACACCACCATACCTGACTAAGTTTGTATTTTTAGTAGAGATGGGGTTTCATTATGTTGGTCAGGCTGGTCTTGAACTCCTGACCTCATGTGATCGACACGCCTCGGCCCCGAGTTGGCCTTGGATTACAGGCATGAGCCACCGCACCCAGCCCCTATGGATCTTAGAACACACTTCTTTCGAGACCACCCTGACCAACATGGAGAAACCCCGTTTTAACTAAAAATAAAAATAAAAAAAAATTAGGCCTGGCACGGTGGCTCACGCCTGTTATCCCAGCACTTTGGGAGGCCGAGGCGGGCAGATCATGAGGTCAGGAGATCGAGACCATCCTGGCTAACACGGTGAAACCCCGTCTCTACTAAAAATACAAAAAATTAGCTGGGTGTGGTGGCGGGCGCCTGTAGTCCCAGCTACTCGGGAGGTTGAGGCAGGAGAATGGTGTGAACCCGGGAGACGGAGTTTGCAGTGAGCCGAGAAGGTGCCTTTGCACTCCAGCCTGGGTGACACAGCGAAACTCCGTCTCAAAAAAAAAAAAAAAAGAAAAAAAAAATTAGCTGGGCGTGGTAGCATGCGCCTATAATCCCAGCTACCCGGGAGTCTAAGGCAGGAGAATTGCTTGAACCTGGGAGGTGGAGGTTGCAGTGAGCCGAGATCACACCATTGCGCTCCAGCCTGGGCAACAAGAGCGAAACCCCGTCTCAAAAAAAAAAAAAAAAAAAAAAAAAATAAAAACCACCTCTCCCTTGATGCCCTCCTTCGCTCATCTCCATCCCTCCTTGCCTCATTTCTTCCAGGCAGTCACACCTGCCACCATCGCACTGGTGCTTAAACGCACCCAGCTCATTCCCTCCCCAAGGCCTTTGTTCCTTCTGTGTCTCCCACTGGCAATTTCTTCTCCTAGCTTTACTCGTGGGTAGGCTTCTCCTCCTTCCAACATTGCCCCCCTAAGAGGCCCTCTTTGACCACCCCCACCCCACCATTTCCGTCTGTTCATCTCTTTTAAGGCACTTATCATTACCAGAATTTTGTTTTTTTGTTTCGTTTTGTTTTGTTTTGAGACAGGGTGTCACTCTGTTGTCCAGGCTGGAGTGCAGTGGCACAATAATGGCTCACTGCAGCCTTGACCTCCTGGGCTCAAGCAATCCTCCTGCCTCAACCTCCCTAGTAGCTGAAACCACAGGTGCATGTCACCACACCGGCTAATGCTTGTACTATTGTAGAGACAGGGTCTCATTATGTTGCCCAGGCTGGTTTGAACTCCTGGGCTCCAGTGATCCTTCTGCCTCAGCCTCCCAAAGTGTTGGGATTACAGGCATGAGCCATCGCACCCAGCCTAGAATGTTCTTATCAGCTTCTGCTAGTTACTGGGGGGACAGGGTTCTTTCACTATCTGGGTCTTCAGCACCCAACAAGTCCTGGCACACAGTTGGCACTCAATAAATGTTTTTGGCCTGAGCGAATTAATTTATCAATGACCAACCGCATGTTAGACACTTCCACAAAGGTTATGATTATGTGATTATAAACCATGAGAGGGTGGGATGTGGTGGCTCACATCTGTAATCCCAGCACTCTGGGAGGCCAGAGCAGGAGGATCACTTGAGCCCAGGAGCTCAAGACCAGCCTGGGCAACACAGAGAGACCCCATCTCTAAAAAAATTTTTTTTAAATTAGCCAGGCACAGTGGCTCATGCCCGTAAATCCCAGCACTTTGGGAGGCCAAGGTAGGAGGATCGCTTGAGTCCAGGAGTTCAAGACCAGCCTGGGCAACATAGTGAGACCCCCGTCTCTAAAAAGCAAATTATTTTTATTTTATTTATTTATTTATTTTGAGATGGAGACTCCCTCTTTTGCCCAGGCTGGAGTGCAGTGGCATGATCTCAGCTCACTGCAACTTTCCCCTCCCAGGTTCAAGCAATTCTCCTGCCTCAGCCTCCCAAGTAGCTGGGATCACAGGCACCCACCACCACACATGGGGAATTTTTGTATTTTTAGTAGAGACAGGGTTTCACCATGTTGGCCAGGCTGGTCTCGAACTCCTGACCTCAGGCGGTCTGACTGCCTCAGTCTTCAAAAGTGCTGGGATTACCAGCTGTGAGCCACCACACCTGGCCAAAATTATTTTTAAATTAGCCAGGCATGGGGGTGTACACCTGTAGTCCCAGCACTTTGGGAGGCTGAGGAAGGAGAATCACTTGAGCCCACAAGTTCAAGACCAGCCTGGGCAACATAATGAGACCGCCCCCATCTCTAAAAAATTATTTTTAAATTAGCCAGGCGTGGTGGTGTACACCTGTAGTCCCTGCTACTACAGACGCTGAACTAGGGGGGATCACTTGAACTCAGGAGATGGAGGTTGTAGTGAGCTATAATTGTATAATTGTGCCCCAGCCTGGGCAACAGAGTGAGCCCCCATCTCTAAAAAAAAATAAAAAACCATGAACGTCACCAACATTTACGGGGCATCGACTGTGTGCTCGGCTTTGAGCTGAGCCCTCATAGGCACAGGTGTTCAGGAGTCTGATATTCCCTCACGCTATAAGGCGTTACTATTCTCATGTTGGAAAAGGGTAAACTGAGGCTCTGAAAGTGCTCTGACTTGCCTCACGGTGAGAGAGTAGCCAAGTGGGGGTCAGGATCAGCCTCACACTCTAGCCTCTCCTCTCAGTCCAGAGACTCAGGCGCCAGCTGGCTTGCCCGAGACCCCGGCCCAATCTACAGACTGGGAAACTGAGGCTGGCCCTGCGGCGCTCACCTCAGCAGGGCAGGCAGGTGGCGCCGGCAGCCTCTGGCCCTCCTCCAGCAGTTCCAGGAGGCGGCAGAGGGCGGGGACATCCCGCTCACATCCCATCATCCGCAGAAACTCCTGGAGTCAAGGAGGAGCGCATGTGGTGGGGGAGGGGCCTCCGTGGGTGGAGGGGGAGGGGCCACCCGTGGTGTGGGGAGGGGCCACCTGTGATGGAGCGGGGAGGGGCTGCCTGCACCGTGAAGGGGTCAGAAAAGTGAGGTAGGGTCCTCCCCACTGAGGCCTATGATGCTGGGACCAGGTGACCCCATGCTGAAGAGGGACGCAGGTGCAGACAGGTTGGAGATTGGCCACGAGGGGCGTGGAGGGAGAAGGAGGCTGGGGGCCCGCGGGAGCCGACTCACGGCCGAGGGGCTGCAGCTTTTGTCGCAGTAGGTGAAGAGCTCGTACAGGACGACCCCGAAGCTCCAGACGTCTGACTGACGAGAGAAGATGTTGTCCGAGAGGGATTCGGGGGCATACCTGGAGAGGGGACAGTGAGGTCTTGAGATGCGAGGGTGGAGAAAAGACAGGAAGAGGGGGGCAGCCTTGGAATGGGGAACTGGTCAGGGTAGGTGGGGACTGTGAGCAGGTCAGTCCCGTCTCCAGGGTCTCGGTTTCCCTGGCTGTGGAATGGGCGGATTCTCCAGTCCTGGGAGGTGCCTGGGAAGAGCCAAGGGGATGGGGCGGGGCCAGCGTGGAGGGGCAGAGATGGGGCGGAGCCAGAGCCGAGGGGGAGGGGCCAGAACTGGGGGAAGGGCGGAACTAAGAGGGGGCCAGCACTGAGGGGCGGAGCCAGGGTGTTGGAGGGGTGGGGCTCTGATGCTTGGGCGGGGCGAGAGCTGAGAAGGGCGGGGCTAAGGCTGGGGGCAGCTGACAGCAGGGCAGCAGGAGATGGAGGAGCTCGTGCTGTTGAGGGAGCGGGGCTCTGGGGAGTGGCAGGGGTCAAAGCTGGAGCGGAGGAAGGGCGGGGCTGAGGCTGGGGAACAAAGCAGCGGCAGGGGGCGGGGCCATGGCTGGGGGAGGAGCCAGAGCCGTGGGGAGTAGGGGCGGACCCTGGCGCGGGTTCCCCACCAGAAAATGGGGCTCTGGCCCGGCTCGCGGACCACGTAGTAGTCTTTGTCAAGCGGCAGCAGCTTAGCTAGGCCGAAGTCAGCGATCTTGACGTGTGCCTCGCTCTCCACCAGGATGTTTCGGGCGGCCAGGTCACGGTGCACACAGCGGCGGGAGCCCAGGTACTCCATGCCCTGTGGGCGGGCGGTGTGAGAGTGCAGAGAGGATCCCAGGATAATCTGGCAGGCACCCCAAGCCTGACCTGGATTCTAATCCTAACCTAGACCCCAACTCTAACCCTACCCTCGAGCCATCCTTCACTGAAGTTCTCATCCTGAGCCCTAAGCCAACCCCACCACCCCCGAGACCTGGACCCCAAACTTCACTCCTCAGCCTTCACCGCGACCTCCACGCAGACCCCTGCCCAGGCCGAGCCAGCTGAATCCCCACAAGTCCCGGGGCGTCCCCTCGCACCTTGCAGATCTGCGAGGAGTAGAGCAGGAGGCGGCTGGCATCGAGGCGCGCGCGGTGCCGCTGCAGGAAGTCGCGTAAGCAGCCGCTGGGCAGGTACTCCATGACCAGCCGCAGGCTCTGGCGGCCTAGAGAAGGCAGGAGCTGTCACAGCAGGGCCCAGCTGTGCTCCTCCCCTCATTCTTCCCCCGTTTCACAGTGGGACCTTGTGTCCCTCTCACCCTCAGTTTTGCTGACTGTAATATGGGAACCGCGACAATTACATATTGCTAATATCTCTTGAGTACTTTCTACAACACACATTGATGTGTTTATATATCACGGCCAGGCGTAGTGGCTCACGCCTGTAATCCCAGCACTTTGAAGCCTCACTTGAGGTCAGGAGATCAAGACCAGCCTGGCCAACATGGTGAAAACCCATCTCCACTAAAAACATAAAAATTAGCTGGGTGCGGTGGCATGCTCCTGTAATCCCAGCTACTCGGGAGGCTGAGGCAGGAGAATCACTTGAACCCGGGAAGCAGAGGTTGCAGTAAGCCGACATTGAGCCACTGCATTCCAGCCTGGGTGACAGAGCGAGACTCCGTCTCAAAAACAAACAAACAACAATAACAAAGTAAATATCACAATGACCCATTTTTCAGCTGGAGAAACTGAGGCTCAGAGAAGTTAAGGTTGCACAACTGGTAAGGGGTAGAGTCAGGATTCAAACCTGTAACCCATGTGAATCTGGATCAATCAATAATCACGTTCCCAGCCTATATAAAGTGGCCTGGCAGGAAGGTACGAATGTGCACTTTGAAAAGCACCCATACGTCTCAGTTCACTCATCTGGGACCTGGCTCACCCGGGCCGTAGCTGACACCACGATACTTGACAATGAAATCACTGTGCAGTGCTTTGAGGATCTGAATCTCCCGCTGGAAGTCCCTCTGCTGGTCTGGCCCGCTGTGCTGCAGCTGTTTCACGGCCACCAGGGCACCTGTGTTGTCGCCTAGCGGGTCATAGCGGCACAGCTCCACACTGCCAAAGTTGCCCTGGGGGATAGCAGGACTGGTGTCCAGGCATCTGGATGCTGCTCTGCCCTCTCCAACCCATCCTGGCCCTGCCCACCTTACCTTGCCCAGCTGTGAGATGTACTTGAGGTGTCTTTCCTCGAAGATCGTGGGGTCTTGGCAGGCATAGAGCTGGGCACCATTCCACAGCCCATCACGAGGTGCCAGGGCACCAGGTGTGGGGTCTGAGAGGAGCTCATAGTCTGGGGTGGGGACATGGGCAGTGGTAAGCAGCGCCTCTCATCCTGGGCCCCCCTCCTGAGTTGACTTGCTGTGCAACCTCCATCTGCATGTTGACTCTCTCTGTGCACTATGGCAGGGCCATTGCAAGCCAAAGGAGACTGGAAAAAGTTGTCTCCCACCCCATCCCAGGCAAAGGAAGCCTCCTTGTGCAGTGCACACCCTGTGCAACTCCACATGGCTACAAAGATGGAGGATATAATGAGAACTCATTTCCCCAGTTCCACTGCTATGAAATGTGGCCACATGACTGAGCTCAGGCTGATGGACAAGATATGCTGGGTGCCCCTCCAGTCCTGGCCCATGGAAACCTAGTATAGGGCCCTCCACACTCTCTCTTTTATCCACAAAGGATCCAACAGAGACCCAACACCAGAGGTGAGTGCAGCCACAAGGTGAGAGGTTCCTGTGGGCCTGGACACCCTCATCGAATGAAGATTAAATATCACACTGGGCATGGTTGTGTGTGCCTGTAATCCCAGCTACTTGGGAGACTAAGGCAGGAGGATTGTTTGAGCCGGTAATTCAAGACCAGCCTGGGGAACATAGCAAGACCCCATCACAAAAAAAAAAAAAAAATCCAGCCAGGTGTGGTGGCTCACGCCTGTAATCCCAATACTGGAGGCTGAGGTGGTTGGATCTTTTTGAGACTGGGAGTTTGAGACTAGTACGGCCAACATGTCAAAACCCTGTCTTTACTAAAAAATACAAAAATATAGCCATGTTTGGTGGCACATCCCTATAATTCTAGCTACTTGGGAGTCTGAGGCACGAGAATTGCTTGAACCAGGGAGGTTGCAGTGAGCCAAGATGGTACCACTGCACTCCAGCCTAGGTGACAGAGGAAGATGGTGTCTCAAAAATATAAAATAAAATAAAATAAAAATGCATACAGGCATGCATCACCATGACTGGCTAATTTTTTTTTTTTTTTTTTTTTTTTTTGAGAGATGGAGTTTTGCCATGTTGCCCAGGCTGGTCTGGAACTCCTGGGCTCAAGTGATACACCTACCTATAGCTGGAACTACAGGCATGAGCCACTGCACCCAGCCAAACATTTTTTTAAAAGAATAAAATGGGCCAGGCATGGTGGTTCATGCCTGTAATCCCAGCACTTTGGGAGGCCAAGGCGGGAGGATCACTTGAGGTCAGGAGTTCGAGACCAGCCTGACCAATATGGTGAAACCCGACATCTACCAAAAATACAAAAATTAGCTGGGCATGGTGGCATGCACCTGTGATCCCAGCTACTTGGGAGTCTCAGGCAGGAGAATCGCTTGAACCAGAGGTTCAAGGAGGCAGAGGTTGCAGTGAGCCGAGATTGTGCCACTGCACTCCAGCCTGGGCAACAGAGCGAGACTCCGTCTCAAAAATAAATAAATACATACATAAATAAAATATCATCATGTTGAACCTTGACTGAGGGGACTGTTTGTTACAGCAGCCATTGAAGCTCACACTGTCACAGTCACCAACCCCTCCAACCTTGCCAGACACACAAGGTGTGGCCTGCTGCAAACCACACTGCTTCCCCTGGGCCTAATATGACATCACAGCCCTTCCCACCCAACCCGGCCCAGCGGGCACCTGAAGAGATGAGGCTGTTGAGGTCACGAATGACGGCTCGGAAGGAGGGCCTCTGGACCGGCTCATAGGCCATGCACTGTTGAATCAGCAGGGCCAGCTCTGTCCACTTGGGGGCCGGCAGCTGCTGCCGGTCCTCATAAAATTGGAGTTTCTGAGGGTGAGAGGAGGAGTTGGTAATCCCCATCCCACCAGCTGCACCCCAATCTCCCCAAACTGGATATCAGTCTACCCTCTATCAAAGTAGGGGCTCGGACACCGATGCCAGGTGAGGGACTCTGACCTTAGCAGGATCCAGGGCGCTGATGGGCATGGTGACGCCACTAAACACCTCCCAGACCGTGGCACCGAAGCCCCACTTGTCAGCTTCCAAGCTAAGTGTCTGGGCCTCCCGAAGACACTCGGGAGCCACCCAGGGGATCCTGTCGGTGAGCACTGAGGAATGGAAATGGGATCAGGCATCCACTTCCTTACCCTGCTCAGCCCCTCCCTCCTCCTCCTCCAGGAACTTACTCTCCAGGCTTAACACAGCGGGGCTGACCCCAGGGTCACTCAACTTGATGAAGGGTGGGCTCCCATCAGCCCCCTCCCGAGCCAGGAGCACCTTCCGGGCGGAGACATTGCCATGGGGGAGGCCTTTGTCCTCCTAAGGGGGCCAGGCATAGGGAAATGCCAGGGAGGGTTTGATGAATGAAGAGTCGGTTTGGCAAACTCCTATACATCCTTCAAAGCCCATTTGGTACTGCTCAGACATGCTCCAACATCATCGCTGACTCCTGACATCCTGTCTTGCCCCTCTAGTTCACCCCCTACACTGACCTGGCTATGTCCCTCCCCTTCTCAAACACCACCCCATCCTGTGACTCCCCAGTGCCTTTGACACAAAGTGAAGCTCCTCAGCCTGGCATTCAAGGCCCTTGCTCAAGCTTCCAGTGAACTTCCCTTCCACACTTGCACCCTGGTCTCCTGCCAACAGAACTGCCTGATAGACCCCAGGGGATGCAACACACTATCTAGCCTGCAGGCCTTTGCCTAGGCTGTTCCCACAGCCTGACGTGCCTGCCTTCCTTTCTTCTCTTGATGAACTTCTACTCAATCTTCAAGGCCCCATCTCCAGTGTTCCTTCTTCTAGGAAGCCTTTCTCCGTGCCCAGCCTTATCATTCACTACAGCCCCTGACATCCATGAATGACTTGTCTTCTAGTGTTCTCACAACCTCAACCTAAAATGCCCTCCCCTTGAACACTTACCAAACTCCTATGCATACTACAGAGCCCACTCCCAATTCCTCTTCCACCCAGAGAAAGCCTTCCCTGGGAATGGAGGGTGGAGCAGGCAGAGGAGCACTCACCAGATAGTTGAGGGCGTAGGCCAGCTGTTTGACCACCTGCAGCTTCCAGCTGGCTGGCACCAGGTGGCCACGTTTTCGCAGATATGTGTCTATCGCCCCCAGGTGTACAAATTCCTGCACCATGGTGCCTGGTTGGCAGCAGGGAAAGGTGGGGTTGGGAGACTGAACTGCACCTGTGTTGAGCAGGTTCTGCCAACACCCTGGCTCTCAGGGTCTCTCAAACTCTCATCTCTGTTCCCTCCCCTGCTACCTCTGTTCATACCGTACTCACTTCTCCTCCCGCCCTCATCTCTGAATGATTTGCCTAGAATGCCTGGAAGGTGCCGAGCCCTCTCTGTATCTGTATCCCTCCCTCCCTCCCTTCCTTCCTTCCCTCCCTCCCTCCTTCCTTCCTTCCTTCCCTCCTTCCTTCCTTCCCTCTCTGCCTCCCTCCCTCCTTCCTTCCTTCCTTCCTTCCTTCCTTCCTTCCTTCCTTCCTTCCTTCCTTCTTTCTTTCTTTCGAGACAGAGTCTCATCTCACTCTGTTGCCCAGGCTGGAGTGCAGTGGCATGATCTCGGCTTACGACAACCTCCGCCTCCCGGATTCAACCTATTCTCCTGCCTCAGCCTCCCAAGCAGCTGGAACTAGACGCATGCCACCATACCCGGCTGATTTTGTATTTTTAGTAGAGACGGGGTCTTGCCATGTTGACCAGGCTGGTCTTGAACTCCTGATCTCAGGTGATCCACCCGCCTCGGCTTTTCAATTACAGGCGTGAGCCACCATGCCCAGCCTTTGTATCTTACTTCTAACCCTTTGCATGTTCTGCCTAGAACACCCCTCTTCCTTTCCTAATTCACACTTGTCCTTATCTTTCCAGGTTAGAATGCATCTCTGTCTACCCACAAGCATTGCCTGACCCCCAGGCTGGCCCAGCAGCCTCTCTGATCATCCACAGTGCCCCATGCTGCCCTCCTCACCCCTCCTGCCTGTCACATTCTAGCCTCTGTCCCCAGCTCTTGGTCCATCCTGGACTCCCAAACAATGAAACCAAGGCTCAGAAAGGTTATGTGACCCGTGCAAAGCTGCAGAGATTAGAAAGCCAGGTTTGTCTGACTTCAGATCATTCTGGGGCTGAGTATGGGTGGGAACCTGGAGCCACTTTCCAAGCAGTGACGATGAAGAGACATAAATAAAGGGTTATGAACATGGCCCCCATCCACGGAGGCCCAGCGTGTTGCCGGTGCTGTCACATAGAGGCTCAGAACAGAGGCGGGAAGAACAGCCTGGACTTGGGTGAGGCAGGGGTGGGGTGGGAGGGTGAGGGGCTCTCACTGTCTCCAGCCATGCACACGCCGTGGAGCAGCACGAGATGCCGGTACGACACTTGGCTCATCAAGCTCGCTGCTTCCAGGAATGACTGGGGAAGGTGGGAAGGGAGAGAAGATACGTGGGTTCCTTCCACTCCAACAATCCCAAATTTTGGGCTCACAAACCTGCCTTAGGTGAACATCTGGCCACAGTTCACCTTTGGCCCTGGAGTCTGCCATTAGTGCACACAGCACTACCATGATTTTCTGATACAGGATGGCAGCTCCCACTATCATCTACCTTTTCTCTTTTTTTTTTTTTTTTGAGATGGAGTCTCCCTCTGTCACCCAGGCTGGAGTGCAGTGGCGCGATCTTGGCTCAGTGAAGCCTCCACTTCCCAGGCTCAAGCGATTCTCCTGCCTCAGCCTCCCGAGTAGCTGGGATTACAGGCATGCACCACTATGCTTGGCTAATTTTGTATTTTTAGTAGAGACGGGGTTTCTCCATTTTGGTCAGGCTGGTCTCCAGCTCCTGACCTCAGACGGTCTGCCCGCCTCACCCTCCCAGAGTGCTGGGATTATAGGCGTAAGCCACTGTGCCCGGCCTAAAAGTTGTAAAGATGAGGTGTCGCTACGTTGCCTAGGCTGTTCTTGAACTCCTGGCTTCAAACCATCCTCCTGCCTCAGCCTCCCAAAGTGCTGGGATTACAGGCATGAGCCACCATGCCCAGGCCCCTGTGTGTTTTTAAATTTCTCTATATCCACAACCCCCTCTCCAGCCAGCCCTGACTCCAAAAGTCTGGTCCCCACCGCTCTCACCTCCATGCAGTTCTTGTGCTTAGCATCCATCACTTTTAGCAGCACCTCTGTCTTTCGGGACTCCCCATCCACCGCCTCGTGGCGACAGCCCCGGTAAATCTTGGTGAAGGACCCATGGCCCAGGTTCTCATGCTGAATGGTGAGGGGACAGCAGAAGGGACCAGTGAGGGGGTTCCTGCAGGATCCCAGCCCAAGTGATACATAGCTGCTAGCCCCATTTTACAGATGGGAAAGCCGAAGCAAGGCAAAGTTATAGCGTGTGCCTGCGGCCACACATCTGAGTCTCTGGTCCACAGACTGAGGTATCGCCCCATTTCCCAGCGCTGCTTACCCACTCTAGGCTGTCAGCAGGGATCTTGTGAAATGTCATCTGACTCAGCTGGCATTGGGATTGAGGCTGAACCAGGGAGGACGTGGGTGGGCTGCAACCTCTCTGGACCACGATCAAGTTGGACTTTTCTATGGGGAGAGGATGAGGGACAAAAACCAGAAATCAGAGGTAAAAAGTCCCCAAGGGTTAGCTAACTCATGCCTTAGTTTGGGGTACCCTGTAGAAGCCGCCCCAATGAAGACTCCAGGGCACATGGTTTTCTGTTGTTGTTTTTGTTTTGTTGTTGCTGCTGTTGTTGAGACGGAGTCTCACTCTGTCACCCAGGTTAGGGGGGCAGTGGCGAGATCTCAGCTCACTGCAACCTCCCTCTCAGGTTCAAGTGATTCTCCTGCCTCAGCCTCCCGAGTAGCTGGGACTACAGGTGTGTGCCACCATGCCTGGCTAATTTTTTTTCTTTATTGAGACAGAGTCTTGCTCTGTCACCCAGGCTGGAGTGCAGTAGCGCGATCTCGGCTCACTGCAACCTCTGCCTCCCAGGTTCAAGTGATTCTCCTGCCTCAGCCTCCAGAATAGCTGGGACTACACGTGTGCGCCACCACACCCGGCTAATTTTTGTATTTTTAGTGGAGATGGAGTTTCACCATGTTGGCCATGCTGGTCTCAAACTCCTGACCTCAAGTGATCCACCTGCCTCAGCCCCCCAAAGTGCTGGGATTACAGACGTGAGCCATCGCGCCTGGCTGGCATATGGTTTACTTGAAAGGCGATCCAGAAAGCCCTCATAGGGATTTCGGATGACAGACAAGGAAGGAAGGAGCCCTGCAGGGGGCTTTAATGAGCAAGTGGCACTGTGGACAACCAGAGCTCGGTTCTTTTTTTTTTTTTTTTTTTTTTTTTTT
>NC_045454.1:35360810-35361756 GCF_002776525.5 Piliocolobus tephrosceles | reverse complement strand
ACTTTGGGAGGCGGAGGCAGTGGATCACGAGGTCAGGAGTTCAAGGAAAGAAATACAAAACTTAGCTGGGATTCATGGCACACGTCCTAACTACTCGGGAGGTCTGAGGTGGGAGAATCTCTTGAGCCCGCGAGTTTGAGGCTGCAGTGAACGGAGATCTCGCCACTGCACTCCAGCCTGGGCAACAGAGTGAGATCTTGTATTAAAAAAAATAAAATAGCCGGGCGCGGTGGCTCAAGCCTGTAATCCCAGCACTTTGGGAGGCCGAGACGGGCGGATCACGAGGTCAGGAGATCGAGACCATCCTGGCTAACCCGGTGAAACCCCGTCTCTACTAAAAAATACAAAAAAAATAAAAAAATAAAAAAATAAAATAAAATCTGCCAGCCACAGTGGCTCATGCCTGTAATCCCAGTATGTTGGGAGGCCACGACAGGCAGACCATTTTAGGTCAGGAGTTCAAGACCAACCATAGCCAACACAGAGAAACCCTGTCTCTACTAAAAATTAAAAATAAAATTAGCCAGGCATGGTGGCGCACACCTGTAATTTCAGCTACTTTGGAGGCTGAGGCAGGAGAATCATTTGATCCTGGCAGGCAGAGGTTGCAGTGAGCCAATATTGCGCCACTGCCCTCCATCCTGGGTAGCAGAGCGAGACCCTGTCTCAAAATAAATAAAAATAAAATCTAGCATAAATGCAAATTTCTTCTATCTTTGCCTGTTAACACATTTAAAAAGCAATTGGAGGCTGGGCGCAGTGGCTCAAGCCTGTAATCCCAGCACTTTGGGAGGCCGAGACGGGTGGATCACGAGGTCAGGAGATCAAACCATCCTGGCTAACACGGTGAAACCCCGTCTCTACTAAAAATACAAAAAACTAGCCAGGCGAGGTGGCGGGCGCCTGTAGTCCCAGCTACTCAGGAGGCTGAGACAGGAGAATGGCG
>NC_045454.1:35345376-35360710 GCF_002776525.5 Piliocolobus tephrosceles | reverse complement strand
AAAAAAAAAAAAAAAAAAGCAATGTACAAAACTATATATTGGCCAGGCCTGGTGGCTCATGTCTGTAATCCCAGCACTTTGGGAGGCCAAGGTAGGCGGATTCTCAAAAAAACAAAACAGACAAAAAAACAGGCTGGGTGCAGTGCCTCATGCCTGTAATCCCAGCACTTTGGGAGGCCGAGGGGGGTGGTTCACCTGAGGTCAGGAATTCGAGGCCAGCCTGGACAACATGGTAAAACCTGTCTCTACTAAAAATACAAAACATTAGCCAGGCGTGGTGGTGCACGCCTGTAGTCCCAGCTACGCTGGAGGCTGAGGCAAGAGAATTGCTTGAACCTGGGAGGTGGAGGTTGCAGTGAGCTCAAATGATGCCACTGCACTCCAGTTTGGGCGACAGAGTTAGACTCTATCTTAAAACAACAACAACAAAAACTATATATTAATTGTATTGTTGGGTCTATAATATAGAGAAAGGTAATATGTTTGACATTAACAGCACAAAGGAGGTGAAGGGAGCCAAGCCATACTGGAATAAGAAAATCATTGGGCCGGGCGCGGTGGCTCACGCCTGTAATCCCAACACTTTGGGAGGCCACAGCAGGCGGATTACCTGAGGTCAGGAGTTGGAGACTAGCCTAACCAACATAGTGAAACCCCGTCTCTACTAAAAATACAAAAATTACCCAGGCATGGTGGTGGGCACCTGTAATCCCAGCTACTCTGGAGGCTGAGGCGGGAGAATCGTTTGAACCCAGGAGGCGGAGGTTGTAGTGAGCCGAGATCTCACCACTGCACTGCAGCCTGAGGAACACAGTAAGACTCCATCTCAAAAAAAAAAAAGTAAAGAAAAGAAAATCACACCCAGTAGTGACTTGAATCCACAAAACCAGATTCAGAGAACCTGAAATGCAAAATAAGAAAAATGAAAATAAAAAATTGCATACTTGCTGTCCTTTTTCTTTCTTTTTTTCGTTTTGTTTTTTTCCGAGTTGGAGTCTTGCCCTGTCTCCCAGGCTGGAGTGCAATGGTGTGAGCTTGGCTCGCTGCAACCTCCATCTCCCAGGTTCAAGCGATTCTCCTGCCTCAGCCTCCTGAGTAGCTATGATTACAGGCGCCCACCACCACGCCTGGCTGATTTTTGTATTTTTAGTAGAGACAGGGTTTCGCCATGTTGGCCAGGCTGGTCTTGAACTCCTGACCTCGTGATCCACCCACCACGGCCTCCGAAAGTGCTGGGATTACAGGCGTGAGCCACCGCACCTACCTGCCTTTTTTTTTTTTCTTCTTCTTCTTTTTTGAGACAGAGTCTTACTCTGTCCCCCAGCCTGGAGTGCAAAGGCGCGATCTCCGCTCACTGCAACCTCTGGCTCCTGAGTTCAAATTATTCTCATGCCTCAGCCTCCTGCCTCTTTCCTCTTAATTTTACTTCACAGCCTTGTCATCAGGGAGTTGTTTGCGGCTGTTTCTTTTTTCATATCTGGTCTCCGTCCTCATCCCCAGGAGGGCTTCTTTCTGTCCGAGCCCCTCAAAGTGGGCGGCTGGATCTTGATCCATTCTCGTGCTCTCCGCGAGCTCTCCCCCAACCCCCGCTCCCCCAGGTTCTTTATGAACTGGAGGCAGGCAGACAGGGTTTGAATCCCACCTACTATGAAACACAAATCGGACCCCAAATAAAAACGGCATTCCAGCGCTTACTCAATATTCGTGCTGCAACATCGCTAGAGAAAAACATATAATTTGTATTCCAGTTTTACAGATGAGAACCCTCAGGTATCGGGCCGGAGACCTCCGTAACACACCTCCCTGGAGGACGAGGCCCAGAGTGTGAAGCATCGGCATCTCATCGTAAACACCGCAGCCACCCGAGGTCCAGTTCAATGCTTAGGCATCCTGCAGGCGGCGCCCGCCGCCGCCCCTAGTGGCAGCCGGGACTGGCGGAGTGCCTACAACTCCCGGCGTGCCGCGCGCGCCGACGCTCCGTTACGGTCGTGGTGGAACAGGTGGTGCTTGCCTCGTTGCCTTCTGGGAAACGAAGTCTCGCTGTGAAGAGAGGACGAGCTTTGAGTAGTAGGTGGATCCGTAGCCAATGAAGACGCAGGTCGCTTTGAGTGCGGGGCAGAGAAGCCAATGGACGTGCGGCATTGAGAGGGCGGGTCTTCCGGTAATGAAGGCCTGGTGAACGGCTGCGCGAAAGAGGGCACTTCCTTTTGCTGGTGGCGGCGAGAGCGGAGAGGACGCCATGAAGGCTTCTGGCACAGTAAGGCGAGCGCGGCGAGGCAGGGGGCCAAGAGATGGGGCACGGGCCCCATCGGGGGTCTGCAGAGGTGGCGTGGGTCGGGTTGGTGACGCACGCTCCTGTCTGGGTCCTGCTTGGCCGCGCGCCGCGTTCTCTTGTTGCAGTCAACATGGCGGCCGTCGTGGGCGCCGCGTGGAGAGAGCGATGCGTGGCCTGGGCCAACTCAGGGATCGCGGGGGTCCAAGGACTCCGGGTCTTCTTCCCGGGGGAAGGAATATGTCGCGCAGCGTGGAGGCCCGAGCCCCGGCACTTCGTCAAGCCGCCAAGTTTCTGTTTTCCTGTCTGCAATGTGGACGTGGCGGTGCAGCAGTAGTATTTTCTTCCCGGAATGGCTGTGAGAAGCAGATGAAAATTGCTGACAATGAGCCGAAACGGGGAGCGTGAGGCTTAACGCTGTGACACATACTGGATAGAACCAAACGGCGCTATGGCGCAGAGATAGGAGAAGCCGGACTCCCATGGAGTGGGTGTGTTTTGTCCAGATCTCCAGCCTCAGTTTCCTTGCTGTTAAAGGGGCCGGCCCCATTGCCAGGGGTAAATGCCAGAGGCTACCAGGGCAGGAGAGTCTCGGAGCTGGTGGCGGGGCACAGGAAAACGAGAGGATGCCCCGGGCCCCAGATGCTTCCTGAACGTGTGGTGCCGAGGCCGGTGGGTCAGGTTCACAGTAAAAATAGGAACAGTCTGCGATAATTTGTGCCTGTTTTTCATTGATACTAGTAAAAAGCTGACGAGTCAGTTTCAAAGGTGGTTTCTTTGTGCCATGTAACAGAGCCTGAACTTGACCAAAGATTCTCACCTCTGCATCTGTAAACCGGGAGCCTTCCCTGGGCCAAACGTTTGGATTGCAGTTGGGAAAACGGAGGCATCCGCAGCTCGCATGGCAACAGTGCAGGGATCCCAGGACTGGGGAGAGACCTGAGGTCTTGTCCTATTTCTGCCTGGAATGGGCTGTGAGATCCCATACTGGTCACTGCCTGTGGGCCTCAGGGTGAAAGAAGATGTTGGCTGGATGTTATGAGGTGCAGAGTAGCTGTTTGACGGGGACTGCAAAGCAGTTCAGGACTGCAGCATGAAGAAAGGAGACTGTGGGTCTAACTAAGCCTCAGCTTTCCTGGTCTGAAACCCTTAGCCCAGGCAAAGGCGAGTCGGGCAACTTAATTAATTCTCCCTGGCGACCTCCCTCTCCTCAGTTCTTTTTGTGGATAAAGCTGTGGTGGGGAGTGTGACCCACAGTCACCAGGAATCCACATGGAGGCCCTGGGGTGGCCCTGTCTCCTACTGCCTGAATCTGTGGTCATCGGGTGCAGGCAAGGGAGTGAGGTGAATCTCCACAGTTGCCAGGTGTATGTGCTGGCCTTAATCTCAGTCCTGTTTCCTTTCAGCTACGAGAGTACAAGGTGGTGGGTCGCTGCCTGCCCACCCCCAAATGCCACACACCACCCCTCTACCGCATGCGAATCTTTGCGCCTAATCATGTCGTCGCCAAGTCCCGCTTCTGGTACTTCGTATCTCAGTTAAAGAAGATGAAGAAGTCTTCAGGGGAGATTGTCTACTGTGGGCAGGTATGGGGAGGCCGGGGCCGTGTGGGTCTGGAGTGGATTTGAGCCTCATGGGGCATAATGCATCTCAAGAATTAATTAGACATGGACCGGGCACGGTGGCTCATGCCTGTAATCCCAGCACATCAGACATCAGAGCCATGGGTTGTGTTTTTCTCTGGGTCATGGGACTGGAGCAGAGCTTATGTGCCATTTCCCTGATTAGAAAGCCAGCGATGCAGGAAGGGGGTGGGTGGCATGGTGGGATACTTTGGTTAGTGCTGTCTTCTCTGGGCCCTGTTTATCAAGTGAGGAGAGGCGATGGCTGTCCGGTCCGTGGGTGGTAGCTAACTTGGCCCAGACAGGTCCCAGGAGACCTGAGTTTAGGGACTGCATCTGGGGTGGGTTGGTCTCTCCGTGGAGGAAGCCTGGACTTCAGGCTGTTGGCGTGGAAAGTTCCCTTACCTGGCAGGCTCCCCAAGGGTTCCTGAAGCTGGATGGGGCTGGGAAACTGAGGCACAACAGTCTGGCCATAGAGTAGGCCTGGAGGCTGGGGTGTGCTTTAGAGGCCGAGGGTTCAGGAGGAAGGGGCTAGGGCGGATCCGGCTCACCTCTCCCTGTGGCCTCTCCTTGGCAGGTGTTTGAGAAGTCCCCACTGCGGGTGAAGAACTTTGGAATCTGGCTGCGCTATGACTCCCGGAGCGGCACCCACAACATGTACCGGGAATACCGGGACCTGACCACTGCGGGCGCTGTCACCCAGTGCTGTAAGCTGTGCTTCCCGCCTCTGGCTTTAGACACTCCCTGATTCCCTCACACTGTGGCAGGGCAAATGCCAGAGGCTACCAGGGCAGGAGAGTCTCAGAGCTGGTGGCAGGGCACAGGAAGACGAGAGGGTGCCCTGGGCCCCAAATGCCCTTTTCTGAGAGCCCTACCAGGCTCAGTTGTAAATCACATCGCATCTCAGAAACTCCCATTTTGGGTCTGCACCTTGTTTAGACTGGGGTCCGCTTCACCAGTGTTTTCTGGGACCCACTTAGAACCGAGTTCAACCCCTGCCCACTGTTGGGAGCTGGCACCTTTTCCCTGGCTCACCCGCCAGGGTCTATGAGACCCCCACACCTTCCTGATTGCACCTAAACCCAAGAATCACTGTTTCTTATAGCGGTGGTTTAAACAGAGGTGCAAACAGCAAGCGGATCTCGTCGCCTTTGGGAGGCTGTGGCTGTGCCCCTCAAAGTGAATTTGGAGGTTCTACAACTCTAGTGGCCAGTGCCTGCTGGGACCCAGGCCTTGGGCTATCTCGTTTCCTCACTACCACCTTCCCGTGAGCCCTGAGCCCTCAGGCAATTGCTGTGACCAACAGGATGTGCCAGGTCATTGGGCAGGCACCGAGCAGGAGGTTTGCTGAATGCCCAGAGCCCAGGCAACACCGTTACACTGCCCCCCCCTCCTTTCCACAGACCGAGACATGGGTGCCCGGCACCGTGCCCGGGCCCACTCCATTCAGATCATGAAGGTGGAGGAGATCGCAGCCAGCAAGTGCCGTCGGCCGGCTGTCAAGCAGTTCCACGTAAGTGCCCTGGGGGACTCCCCTGGAGGGAAGCACCTGCTCTGACGCAGGAGCCCAGTGGGGGATGGCTACACCTCAGTGACCCCACAGGATGGGGTGTTAAGAGACTTCCAACCCCCCTCAACCTGCCTCCCCTCCTCACAGGACTCCAAGATCAAGTTCCCGCTGCCCCACCGGGTCCTGCGCCGTCAGCACAAGCCACGCTTCACCACCAAGAGGCCCAACACCTTCTTTTAGGTGCAGGCCCTTCGCCTGGGTGTGCCCCAAATAAACTCAGGAAGGACCTGGTGCTCACCGCATGTTTTCTTTGCACACTCTGCAGAGCTCAAAGGGATGCTATGAGAGGCTGGTCCAGTCACCTCCTGGGGCGCAGCGGAGCTGCTGTTTCTCTGTCTTAGGAGGGGTTTTCAGTGCAGACAAACAAACCCTCACATCCTCCTCTCCTGGAGTGGGCCCTCCAGGAGCCCCCACCCCTGAGCTCCCTCTTGCTTGGTCAGTTCTTAGCCCTGCTCATCCCTGGGCTGTTAGCTGCAGGAGTACTGTCTGTCCTGGGCCCCAAATCTGTCCCAACTGCCTTGTCAGACACAGGCTTCTGAGGCTTCCCTCCTGAGTCTGGAGCAGGGAGAGTCTCCCTAGATAGTGGGATTCGCAGTCACTCCCTGGGGATTCCCCTCAGTCCCCAAAGTTCTCAGAGTAGACACAAGAGGGCACCCAAGGGGCGCGCTCTGCTGCTTGGAGGCTGTTTTTCTCTTTCGCTGGTTGGGGGCCTCTTAGATGGCGCCCTAATCTTGCCCAAGGAGGTCAAGGACTCGCCACAGGTACTTGTCTCCAAGAAACCGCTTCAGGCCTGGAAAATACCAGGCATGACACTAATGCCATCCTGGCTGAGTCCGTCTTGTCAGGTGGAGGCTAAGCTGGCGTTGGAGAAGCTTGAGACACAGCCAAGAGCTCAGGCCTCCACCCATCCTTTGTTGTGTGACCTTGGGCAACCCTGTTCTGTGCCAGCAGCCCTTCTGGGACTTGCCGTCTTGATCTGAACATCAGGTTCCGCATTGATGTGGGAAGTGCTGCTGTGCAGTTGATGGGGGCAGCCTGTGGGGCCCTCCTTTGTCCCAGGGAGCCCAGGGTCAGGAGGAAGCCAGGACTAGGTAGCAGTTACGGCTTTTTGAAAGAGGGTCTTGCTCTGTCACCCTGACTGGAGTGCAGTGGAGAGATCATGGCACACTGTAGTCTTCACCTCCTGGGCTCAAGTGATCCTCCTGCCTCAGCCTCCCAAGTAGCTGGGACCACAGGGGCTCCACCACACTCAGGGCAAGGACAGTCTTCCACCTCTGCAGTTGCTGTGGTTTCCAGGAAACCAGGCCTCTTTCAGCCTCACCTGAGAGGCGCCCAGGGCCTGGGCAGGGCCAGCACACAAGCAACCATCTGGGTAAGACCCAGGCCTGGGGACAGCCCCGTAGACCATAGAACCCCATGGGTCCCCCAACAACTGGCTCCTTCCCACGCTAGGGCCTTTGCACTTGCCTGGAATACCACAGATTCCCCCAGACTGGCCTCACTCGAGTTTGTGAAACTGCACATAGGCTCCCGGGTCTGGGCTATATTTGATTTCTATCCCCCACTAGTTCTGAGAGGGCAGGGGCCATGTGTGTCACCCAGTGTATCCAGGAGAGACTCAACTTTCCTATGGTATCCTTTTTTATTTTGTAAAAGCTCTTTACATATGTGGGCAAAAGCTTGGGTAAAATCATATGTTTTTCCAGAATTACTTTTGTTTTTGAGATGGACTCTCACTGTGTTTCCCAGGCTGGAGTGCAGTGGCACGGTCTCAGCTCACTGCAACCTCTGCTTCCCAGGTTCAAGGGATTCTCCTGCCTCAGCCTCCAGAGTAGCTGAAATTACAGGTGCCTGCCACCATGCCTGACTGATTTTTTGTATTTTTAGCAGAGATGGGGTTTCACCATGTGGGCCAGGCTAGTCTCGAACTCCTGACCTTGTGATCTACCCGCCACGGCCTCCTAAGTGCTGGGATTACAGGCATGAGCCACCCTGCCTGGCCCAGGATATCTTTTGATGTTCCTCAGAGTATATTGGGTTGGGGGGGGTGATAACTGGAAATTTCAAAATTTTGCCTGAATTTCATCTTTTGTGGTTTCTAGTACAAACTCTCCTTTCTCCGTAAGGGAATCTTCATACTTAAGTGCCACCCAGAAAAGAAAATACATTTCCTGGTCTCCATAGCAGTGGCCAGGTGTGGCTCATGACTGTCAGCACTTTGGAAGGCTGAGGGAGGAGGATCACTTGAGGCCAGGAGTTTGAGACCAGACAGGTAGACATTGCAAGACCCTGTCTTTACCAAGTAACATTAGCTGGCTGTAGTGCACCCCTGTAGTCCCAGCTACTTGGGGGCCTGAGGTGTGAGAACCACTTGAGCCTGGAGGTTGAGGCTGCAGTGAACCACGATCGTGCCACTGTACTCCAGCCTGGCAACAGGGCGAGACCAAACAAAACAAAAATACAGCAGTGATGGGCCATTTCCAAGAAAGAACGCGTCTGGCTGGTGTGTGGGCATGATGGCCAGTGCTCCAGCAGTCATTGTGGACCATGAAGAAGCAACACACAGGAGCAGCGAGGGAGAAGGATCTGACCCTGTGCCTGGGTACCTGACCCTGTGCGATGCTGCCCCCCTCCCTAAGGCTTGACCCTTCTACCCCTTTGATAAGAACACGGGGAGGAAACATGAGTCCTGCTTAGGCTGTAATGGAGCTGCTCTGTTAGATGTGATCTGATCTTGAGCTGGGCCTGAGGCACGGCGTGGCACCGTGGACTCAGGCCATGAGAACTGCCTGGAAGTCCCTGCCCACTCTGAGCCATTTCTTCCCGGATACGGTGAGGGTGATGATCCCTTTAGGCTGCGGAGCAGGCGAGATGATATTAGGTGAGTTGGAGGATGAGAAATCAGGAGATTGGAAGGCATGGAAGGCTCAGGGCCCCACCAAAGCTCACTGCACACCCTCGTCTCCACCTCAGTCCCCTCCCTGTGCCTTAGAGCCCCTGCAGGGCTTCAACCACGTGGCAGCAGCCTGGGAACCAGTTGGGAGAGCTCTGCTCCAACCAGCTGAGACATGGTTGAGGAGCCATTGACAGAGGATGAATGCACTTACAGAACACCAACCTGCCATCTACTCAGCCTCTCGTAAATGTGCCCAGAAGCTCCTCTACCACCGAATTCCCCCACCCCCAGTGAATCACCATCCTTCCATTCAGTCACATTCCTCCACCATCCAACCAGCTACCTGTCCATCCATTCATCCACTCAATCCACCCACCCATCCATCCATCCATCCATTCACCCATCCAACTACCCACCAGTCCATCCATACATACATACATACATACATTCATCCATCCATCCACTTTCCCATCCACCCATCTGTCATAGCCAGTCCTCTACCCAAACTCCACGCGCCCGCCCTCACCCCACACACACCATCCCTTTGCAGCCTCAATCGTCCTTGAGCCCCTACTTTGTGCAGGGGCCTGTGTTAATTCCAGTGTGGGTGCTTGAAGGAATAGACAGACCCTGGTTCTTTCTCAGGAGGGAAAAGAGCAGTCACAATCCCATGCAGAGGCTGGGTGGTGGTGCGCCCGTAGGCCCAGCTACTTGGGAGTCCGAGGCAGGAGGATCACTTGAGCCCAGAAGATTGAGGCTGCAGTGAGCCATAACCTCTCCACTGCACTCCAGCCTGGGCAACAGAGTGAGCCCCTGCCTCAGAAAAACAAATACAAAATAAACAAGAACTGCTCCTGGCTGTTGAGGAAAGGAGGTACAACACCAACCAGAGCGAAAGCCCTGGGGCTGGGCAGCAATGGGTCATTCCGCGTGGCTGTAAGTGGGGCCGATAAGGCAGAGGCCGGCCAGGGAGAGCCTGGATGTCTGCTGGGGTCTGGAGCGGGACAGGTCCTACCCAGGCTCATCCAGTTAACCCAAGGATAAGCAAGGGCAGGCATCCAGGAACTCCTCCCACCTCCTCAGGTGCCGAGGCGCTCCTGGGTCTTATTCCTGGGCTTGTCAAGGTGCCAGGTGTCACCTCGGTAGGGCTGTGATCCATGGGGGAGTGACATTCAAAGCCTTCCCTCCCTGACCCGCCCTGCACCTCTACTCCTGAGTCAGAACCAATGGGGACAAGGGCAGTGCCAAAGCAGGACAGACGAGAAGGGACCCCAAGAGACCCCAGCCCCAGTTCCTGCAACCAAGAGAGACTATGTAAGAATCACAGAATCTGAGACTCACAGTTGAGTATCAGGACTTACAATTATTACGGAATTTTTTTTTTTTTTTTTTGAGATGGAGTTTCACTCTTGCTGCCCAGGCTGGAGTGCAATGGCACAATCTCGGCTCACTGCAACCTCTGCCTCTTGGGTTCAAACAATTCTCCTACTTCAGCCTTCCGAGTAGCTGGGATCACACGTGACCGCCACCATGCCTGGCTAGTTTTTTGTGTTTTTAGTAGACATGGGGTTTCATCATGTTGGCCAGGATCGGCTTGAACGCCTGACCTCAGGTGATCCACCTGCCTGGGCCTCCCAAAGTGTTGGGATTACAAGCGTGAGTCACCGTGCCCAGTTGAAATATGGAATCTTACAGACAGCAGCAGCAACAAGGAAAAACAGTTTGCATTTATTTATTTTTTTAGAGACAGAGTCTCCCTTTGTCGCCCAGGTTAAAGTGCAGTGGCGCAATCACCGTTCACTGCAGCCTCAACCTCCCCAGCTCAAGCAATCCTTCTGCTTAAGGTCCCAGCTCCTTAGTAGCTGGGACCACAGGTGCACACCACCGAACTCAGCTAATTTTAAAAAATTTTTGGCTGGGCACAGTGGCTCACACCTGTAATCCTAGCACTTTGGGAGGCAGAGGTGGGTGGATCACGTGAGGTCAGGAGTTCAAGACCAGCCTGGCCAACATGGTGAAACCCCCTCTCTACTAAAAATACAAAAAAAAAAAAAAAATTGTACTGTTGGGGTCTCACTATATTACCCAGGCTGGTCTCCAACTCCTAGCCTCCAGCCTTCTTCCTGGCTTGGCCTCCCAAAGTGTTGAGATTACAGGCATGAGCCACTGAAACTGGCCTTTTTGCACTTGTTGAGTGCAGAGTGGAAGTTCAAGGACAGATTCTGGCTCCCCATAGTGTGGATTCAAGTCCCACTGTGGCTCCTAGCTCGCAGAAGGAGAATTGATATCCAGGGCCACCCAGCAGGTCATGCTGCAGTCACAGCAGCTCACAACTTCTCACCCCAACCCCTGCTGCGTCTCCCAGGGAACCAAGGGGCGGGGTACAGCTCCCGACACTGCCGCCATTCTCCCACTCCTGCACATTCTGCTCACATTGTCTGCTGCGGCCTTAGGCCCTTCCCAACTCACATCCTGGGGTCCTGCTGCCCGCTCCTATGATTGGAATCACAGTCAAGGAAGGTGCGACCTGATTCTCCCCACTCTACTGCTTTTCCTCTCCAGGCTCACAATTCCCTCCCCTAGGGCAGGAGATGGTCCCGCCCACTCTGCAGGGGCCCTCACTCCAGTCCTCCTTAGGAATTCCAAAGTGCGTTCCAAATGCTCCCTCCTCTCCCCACCTGGCAGCCACCGCACTCCCGCCACTTGGATAGGACCCATTTTTCAGAATCTAGAAATCTCATCAGACTCCTCACCTGCTCCAAACTCTCCTAGAGTTCCCCAGCACCCCCAGAATAAAATCTACACCCCTTACGAAGGCCCAGAAGATACCCCGTGATTGTCTGTCTCTGCTCGCCCCGTATCCAGGCTGGAATTCAGTGGTGTGATCACTGCTCACTGCAGCCTCCACCTCCCGGGCTCTGGCGATCCTCCCACCTCAGCCTCTCAAAGTGCTGGGATTACAGGTGTGAGCCACAGCGCTGGGCTGAAATTAGTATTCATCTGCTGGTGAGGTTAGGGCCATCACCTCCCTGGGGTGGGTCCAGTTGGATAATGCTGTGTCCCCAGCACCTGGCGGAGGGTCCTGCACACAGTATGCACTCAATGCACCCGCCTCAGCCCAGGCCTCTGGCCGCAGCCTGGACCCTCACGGTGGGAAGAAGAGAAGCGATGCCTTCCCAGAACTTCCCTGGAGAGAAGGGGTCCATTTGCGTGTATTTGCACAATTTGCATATGTTCACATTGGTCGGCAGGGCTTTGCAAGTAGGGGATCCTGCTGGGATCTCCCATTGATTGATTGATTGATTGAGACACAGTCTCTCTCTGTCGCCAGGCTGGAGTGCAGTGGCAAAATCTTGGCTCACTGCAACCTCCGCCTCCCAGGCTCAAGCGATTCTCCCGCCTCAGCCTCCTGGATTACAGGCGCCCTCCACCACGCCCGGCTAATTTTTGTATTTTTAGTAGAGACGGGGTTTCACCATGTTGGCCAGACTGGTCTTGAATGGATCTCAAGAGATCCTTCCGCCTCGGCCCCCCAAAGTGCTGGGATTACAGGCGGCAGCCACCGCGCCCGGCCAGATCTCCCCTTTTCCAAACGGGTTTCCAGGATGCCTGACCAGGGTGGAAGGAGAACTTGGTGTCCAACGCACTCTCCTGCCGAGGGCAGGAGGTACGCACCAGCCGGCAACAGGTGCCCGTGTAGCAGCCACAGTGTCACAGCCCCGGGGGGAGGGACAGGCCCACCTTGCACAGCGAAGAGGGAGCAAGAGGACTGTCCGGGGGTTACCTGGGGACGCGTGGAGTAACCCTGGACCCAGCTAGAGCGGCCAGTGCAGGGTAGGCCAGAGGAGGCCACCAGGGGGCAACAGAGGATGGCGAGAAGCACTCGAACGCAGCCTTTTTTTTTTTTTTTTTTTTTTTTGGAGACAGAGTCTTGCTGTACTGCCCAGGCTGGAGTACCCTGCAGTTCTCAGCCACAGCTCATTGCAGCCTCCACCTCCCACGCTCAAGCGATCCTCCCACCTCAGCCTCCTGAGTAGCTGGGATTACAGGCACGTGCCACCACGCCTTGCTAATTTTTGTATTTTTCATACAGACAGGGTCTCACTATGTTGCTCAGGGTAGTCTCGAACTCTGGGACTCAAATGATCCTCCCACTTCAGCCTTCCAAAGTGCTGGGATTACAGACATAAGCCATCATGCCCAGCCTCTGATGCTGTTTCATTCAACCCCCCAGGATTTCAGATTCCACCAGCTTATGGAGAAGGGAACCAAGTTTGAGATGCGTGGTCACCCAGAAAGTTGAAGGCTGAGCTGAGACTTGAACCCAGAGACCGGAACCTCCAGAGGTCAAAGTCCTCCTGGGGAGGCCGGGTGCGGTGGCTCAAGCCTGTAATCCCAGCACTTTGGGAGGCCGAGGCGGGCGGATCACAAGGTCAGGAGATCGAGACCATCCTGGCTAACACGGTGAAACCCCATCTCTACTAAAAAAAAAAAAAAAATACAAAAAACTAGCCGGGCGAGGTGGCGGGCGCCTGTAGTCCCAGCTACTCGGGAGGCTGAGGCAGGAGAATGGTGTGAACCTGGGAGGCGGAGCTTGCAGTGAGCTGAGATCTGGCCACTGCACTCCAGCTTGGGCAACAGAGCGAGACTCTGTCTCAAAAAACAAAAAAACAAAAAAAACAAAGTCCTCCTGGGTCCCGCAGAGAAGGGCCCTGAGATGACAGCTCCTTGGTCCTCATGGTAGCATGACCCCCCTCAGTAGACTTTCTCCCACACACAACCTTGGTTTCCTCATCTATATGATAGGGACGACACAGATCCTACCTCCCTGGTGGTCATGGTCTCCGCTTATTCGGGTTCATAACCTCAAAAGCCCTCCCCCCCCCACCACCACCAACTCAGTGATCCATTTATGCCTGGCACAGGGCCAACTCTCAGTGCATATCTGCAAAGGAAACAGTGAATGAATGAATGAAGTGGTAAATGAATAAAGGAATAAATGAATGAGGCACTTATCATGTACCAGGCTTTTGTTACCAGGTCCCATTTATTCCTCTGAGGCAGGGTCTATTTTATCCTTGTTTACAGATGGGGAAACTGAGGCCCAGGGAGGAGCAAAGTCTTCCCCAAGTGTGTACCCACTCAGGACTTGAGCTCTGAATGTCTCCCACCCAGCTTAGCCCAAGAGCGGGGTTCAGTGGTGCCCACCCCCTAAGGCTCTAGAGAAAGGGGGTAGGCCAGTTCAGGGTTGGTAAAGCCGGGTAAGTTTTCTTTACGGGTCCCCCGAAACCCTGAAAGTGAACCCCAGTCCTGCATGAAAGTGAGCTCCCCATAGCTCAAGGTATTCAAGCACAATGCGGCTTTGAGTGCTGAAGCAGGCTGTGTGGCCTTGGATAAGTGACATGCCCTCTCTGAGCCTGAATTTCCCCACCTGTCAACAGCAGTGACAGCTGTGATCAGGGGATCACAGTGCATGGGGATGGCTGGGTGCATGGGGATGGGGAGGCATTTGGGAGCCCTCCCCGATACCACCACCTGCAGCCACCCAGGTAGCCTGTCCCGGCCTGCCTGTCCCAGTCCAGGGCAGAAAGGGTGCGGGTCCTGCCCGCCCCTAGGTCTGGAGGCGGAGTCGCGGTGACCTGGGAGCCCAATAAATCTGCAGTCCACAATCACCAGCTGCTCCCTAAGCCCCAAGGCGACCTCCAGCTGTCAGCGCTGAGCACAGCACCCAGGGAGAGGGACAGACAGCCGGCTGCATGGGACAGCGGAACCCAGAGTGAGAGGCGAGGTGGCCAGACAGACAGCAGGGGCAGAGACAGAGAGCCGGGATAGGGAGGCCGACACGGACATCGACAACCCATAGATTTTAACCCAGGGAGCCCCGGCCCCTCTCGCCGCTTCCCACCCCAGACGGAGCGGGGACAGGCTGCCGAGCATCCTCCTACCCGTCCGCCCGGTCCTGCCTCCTCGGCTCCTACCAGCTTCCCCGGCTTGAACACACAGGGCGTCCGAGGACGCGCTGGGCCTCCGCACCCACCCTCATGAAGGCCGTGGAGACCGGGGAACGGCCCACCTTCGGAGCCTGGGACTATGGGGTCTTTGCCCTCATGCTCCTGGTGTCCACTGGCATTGGGCTATGGGTCGGGCTGGCTCGGGGCGGGCAGCGCAGCGCTGAGGACTTCTTCACCGGGGGCCGGCGCCTGGCGGCCCTGCCCGTGGGCCTGTCGTTGTCCGCCAGCTTCATGTCCGCGGTGCAGGTGCTGGGCGTGCCGTCGGAGGCCTATCGCTACGGCCTCAAGTTCCTCTGGATGTGCCTGGGCCAGCTTCTGAACTCGGTCCTCACCGCCCTGCTCTTCATGCCCGTCTTCTACCGCCTGGGCCTCACCAGCACCTACGAGGTACCGGACAGAGGCCCAGGGGCAGGACCTGCCCCACTGGCAGTGCTGGGACCCGGTGCGGGGGAGGCGCTGGGGCTTTGAGCCGCTGTGCAGGAGGAAGCGAATGGCACTTCAGTGCTTTAACGGAAGGGGCCCCTAGGCAGACACGTGGGGAGGTTTCTAGGAAGAGGCCCCAGGCGCCGGGAGAGGGGCAGGAGGGAGGAAGAGAGAGCCTGGCGTCCTGCTTCTTCGGTGGAAGCGCGCGAGGGGCGGGGCCCGGCTCCACCAGGTGTGTACTCGTGTGTGGACACACACCTGCCTCCCACCTGCCCGGGCGTGGAGACCCACGTGTGCGCGATAGAGGGGACTGCTGACGGCTCCGGGGTTCGAAATCCGGCTTCACTGCTTTCTTCTATCTTGGGCAAGGGGCGTGCCTCTGTTTGGGTTTCCCAGCTGTCAAATGGGCGAATTACAGGACCTCCCTTCAGGGGAGAGGGTAAAGCGATTAAAATCGTGACCCGGGCCGGGCGCGGTGGCTCACGCCTGTAATCCCGGCACTTTGGGAGGCCGAGGCCAGCGGATCATTTGAGGTTAGGA
>NC_045454.1:35311665-35345276 GCF_002776525.5 Piliocolobus tephrosceles | reverse complement strand
TTGTGGCAGGGCGCGGTGGCTCACGCCTGTAATCCCAGCACTTTGGGAGGCCGAGGTGGGTGGATCACGAGGTCAGGAGTTCAAGACCAGCCTGGCTAACATGGTGAAACCCCGTCTCTACTAAAAATACAAAAATTAGCCGGGCATGGTTGCGCGCGCCTGTAATCCCAGCTACTCAGGAGGCTGGGGCAGGAGAATTACTTGAACCTGGCAGGTGGAGGTTGCAGTGAGCCGAGATCGTGCCACTGCACCCCAGCCTGGGCGACAGAGCGAGACTCTGTCTCGGAAAAAAAAAAAAAAAAATCGTGACAGGTGTATCCTAGGCGGCCAACACCATTGGCCCCGGGCGCTGTCTACACTGTGCGCTTGCGGGCCACGTCGGTGTTCGCTGAGCGGTGGCTGTTCCAGGAGCCCGCGCCCGTCAGGCGCAAGTGGGAGGGCGCGTGCACACGTATGGACCAGTCCTCCAGGTCCACGGGGTACGCACAGGCACGGGATGGCACCAGTAAACGGGTGTGTGCGTGCGACGGGGCCCCCACATGCAAGAATCTGGCGAGCGCGGTTGGCTTCCGGAGGGAGGGACCCACCTAGAGAGCAGGCGAGGGACCCCAGAGGCCTCAGCTCCCGGGGAGGGACTGTCCAGGTGACCTCGAGTCCCTCCTTGCAGTATCTGGAGATGCGCTTCAGCCGCGCGGTGCGGCTCTGCGGGACGTTACAGTACATTGTAGCCACGGTGAGTGGCCTCGGCCCCGCCCTCCGCGCGGGGTCCAGCGAGCGCCAGCCTTCACTAGCCCCGCCTCAACCATTCGAGACCCCGCGCAGACCCCGCCCCACGCTCCCGTTCTCACTCCGCCCCCACCAGTCCCCTCCCATACCACACTCAGCCTGACCCCGCCTCCTCTCTGCGAGACCCGGCCTATCTGCCCCGCCCATATGCTGGGACCACCCTTCTCCCTCCTCTTCCCATCCCCAACTAGCCCAGACGCTCTCTCAGTTCACCCGCTCCACACTCTGTCTACAGACGCTGTACACTGGCATCGTGATCTACGCACCGGCCCTCATCCTGAACC
Organism: Piliocolobus tephrosceles; assembly: GCF_002776525.5. Classification (NCBI taxonomy): domain Eukaryota; kingdom Metazoa; phylum Chordata; class Mammalia; order Primates; family Cercopithecidae; genus Piliocolobus; species Piliocolobus tephrosceles. Next base: position 35,344,206 of record NC_045454.1, on the reverse strand, counting down.
AAGGTGTGACTCTGGGAGATCGGGGGAGGGTGTCTGGGAGGAGACAGGGAGGGAGAGGAGGACCCAAGACGCTGGGAACTAAGTTTGCGCCCCGCCCAGGGCCCTAACAGGGGACCTCTTTTTGCATAGTGACCGGGCTGGACATCTGGGCGTCGCTCCTGTCCACCGGAATTATCTGCACCTTCTACACGGCTGTGGTGAGTAGCCCTGGGAACCCACTCCATACGGGGGATCGGGCCCACTGTGTCACTTGTGGGGAGACTCTGGGCTTGCCCTTTTCTCCCGAGGAAGCCTCTGTCCCAGCTGGGACCCAGTATCCTCATCTTTATAGTGAAAAGTGAGCTGAAAAGCTTATTCATGAGAATCTAGAGGTATAGTAGCTTCAGGCGTGGCTGGATCCAGGCACTCTGACCTCCTCCTCTGGGTCCCTCTCCCAGGCCCCATCAGCTCCAGGCTTTCACCTCTTCTGGCTTCCCGTCCAGCAGGAAGTGAGCTCCTGCTTCATCCTGGGGCTGGCTGAGGTCCCAGGGAGGGTTAACTTTGGCTGGCTCAGGTCTGACCTTGATAGTGATATTATCATTATAGTGATAATAATAGTAATGGCGGCAGGGAGCAATGGCTCACGTCTGTAATCCCAGCACTTTGGGAAGCAGAGACAGGACGATCACCTGAGGTCAGGAGTTCGAGACCAGCCTGGCCAACATGGTGAAACCCCATGTAGTAGTATTTCTACTAAAAATACAAAAATTAGCTGGGCGCAGTGGCACATGCCTGTAATCCTAGCCTCTCAGAAGCCTGAGGCAGGAAAATCCCTTGAATCCGGGAGGTGGAGGTTGCGGTGCCGCAGAGATTGCGCCATTGTGCTCCAGCCTGGGCAACAGAGCGAGACTCCGTCTCAAAAAAGTAAAATAATAATAATAGTAATGGCAGCAGTCACTCACTGACACTCGTATATGTCGTCATGTTCCAAATCTTTTTCACTTATTAACTTGATTAATTCCACTGAGCACAGTGGCTCATACCTGTAATCCCAGCACTTTGAGAGGCCAAGGTGGGAGGATCACTTGAGGCCAGGGGTTCGAGACCAGCTTAGGCAACATAGTGAGACCCCCCCCCCATCTCTACATAAAATTTTTTTTAAATTAATCGGGCATGTGGTGGTGCCTACTGTAGTTCCAGCTACTCCGCAGGCTGAGGCAGGAGGATCACTTGAGCCTAAGAGTTTCAGGCTGCAGTGAGCTATGATCACACCACTGCACTCCAGCCTGGGCAATAGAGAGAAACCCTTTCTTTAAAAATAAAATAACTTACTTAATTCTTACAACAACACAGTAAGAAGGTATTATTATTAATCCCACTTTAGAGATGAGGAAACTGAGGCATAGAAGGGCATCAGTCCCAGGCACCACTGAAGGCCAGGTAGGGTTAGCCACGGCCAGGTCCCCCATCTAACCGCCCCTCTCCCTCTCTGTGTCCCATTCTGCAGGGCGGCATGAAGGCTGTGGTCTGGACTGATGTGTTCCAGGTCGTGGTGATGCTAAGTGGTTTCTGGGTTGTCCTGGCCCGCGGTGTCATGCTTGTGGGTGGGCCCCGCCAGGTGCTTACCCTGGCCCAGAACCACTCCCGGATCAACATGATGGAGTGAGTGAAGATGCAGAGGATTCTGCAGCAGGATGGGGCTGGGACCAGCGTGGTGGCTCACGCTTGTAATCCCAGCATTTTGGGAGGCCGAGGTGGGCAAATCACTTGAGCTCAGGAGTTCGAGACCAGCCTGGGCAACGTGGTGAAACCCCATCTCTACAAAAATACAAAAATTAGCTGGGCATGGTGGTGTACACCTGTGATCCCAGGTAGTCGGGAGGCTGAGGCTGGAGGGTTGCTTGATCCTCCTTGGTAGGCCGAGGCTGCCGCGAGCTGAGATCATACTACCACATTCCAGCCTGGGTGACGGAGCTAGACTCTGTCTCAAAAAAAAAAAAAAAAAAAAAATGTAGGGGGGCGGCTGGGCGCGGTGGCTCACGCCTGTAATCCCAGCACTTTGGGAGGCCAAGGTGGGGGGATCACCTGAGGTCAGGAGTTTGAGACCAGCATGACCGACATGGAGAAACCCCGTCTCTACTAAAAAATACAAAATTAAGCTGGGCGCGGTGGCTCACATCTGTAATCCCAGCACTTTGGAAGGCCAAGGTGGGCAGATCACAAGGTCAAAAGATCAAGACCATCCTGGACAACCTGGTGAAACTCCATTTCCACTAAAAATACAAAAATTAGCTGGGCATGCTGGTGGGCGCCTGTAATCCCAGCTACTTGGGAGGCTGAGACAGGAGAATTGCTTAAACCTGGGAGGTGGAGGTTGCAGTGAGCCGAGATGGCGCCACTGCACTCCAGCCAGCCTGGTAATAGAGAGAGACTCGGTCTCAAAAAAAAAAAAAACAAAAAAAAACATTAGCAGGGCATGGTGGTGCATGCCTGTAATTCCAGCTGCTTGGGAGGCTGAGGCAGGAGAATCACTTGAACCCAGGAGGTGGAGGTTGCGGTGAGCTGAGATCACACCATTGCACTCCAGCCTGGGTGACAAGAGTGAAACTCCATCTTAAAAAAAAAAAGAGAAAGAGAGAGAATGCAGCTGGGCTCCCTTTGTGCCATGGGATGGTAGAAATCAGTCAATGCCTCCTGCTCCAGGAGGCCCTCGCTGCTCTCTGCTCCTCCCCTCAGACCAGACTGGGAGCTAAAGCAGCTCTGAACTCTCAGCTGGGCAAAGAAAGAATGGTTTTTGAGTGCATAGATAGATGACCAGTAAACAAATACATGAATTTTCAATCTGGCAAATGCCTATGCATACGTCAAACCCACTCCATTTGTTTTTTATTTATTTTTAATTTAATTAATTAATTTTTTTGTTGTTTTGAGATGGAGTCTTGCTCCGTCACCCAGGCTGGAGTGCAATGGCGCGATCTCAGCTCACTGCAACCTCCACCTCCTGGGTTGAAGTGATTCTCCTGCCTCAGCCTCCCAAGTAGCTAGGATTACAGGCACCCGCCATTATACTCAGGTGATCCATCCGCCTTGGCCTCCCAAAGTGCTGGGATTACAGGCATGAACCACCGCACCCGGCCAACAAAACCCACTACAGTATCCCCTATAAGGTCCAGAAGTGCTGTCTGGGGCCCTTGGGAGGGTGAAGTCAGCGTGACATCTCCACGTGGCTAACTTGCCCTGTCCCCACCCAGCTTTAACCCTGACCCGAGGAGCCGCTATACATTCTGGAGTTTCATCGTGGGTGGCACGTTGGTGTGGCTCTCCATGTATGGCGTGAACCAGGCGCAGGTACAGCGCTACGTGGCTTGTCGCACAGAGAAGCAGGCCAAGTTGTGAGTGTTTGAGGGAACAAGGTGGGGGTTTCTGGGACACGCTATCCCCTCCACCAGCCTGAGGCTGTCCCCTAAGCCTTAGGCCACCTCTTCCCCCAGGGCCCTGCTGATCAACCAGGTGGGCCTGTTCCTGATCGTGTCCAGCGCTGCCTGCTGTGGCATCGTCATGTTTGTGTTCTACATTGACTGCGACCCTCTCCTACTGGGGCGCATCTCTGCCCCAGACCAGGTGAGTCCCACCCAGGCTCCTGGTTGGCTCTGCACTCCCTCACTACCTTGGTGGGATTGAGGTCAAAGAGCATTTCTAGCAGAGTGAATGGCCGTGCAAAGGCCAAGAAGCAGGAAAGAGCTCAGAGGAGGCCAGGCGCAGCGGCTCACGCCTGTAATCCCAGCACTTTGGGAGGCCGAGGCAGGTGGATCACCTGAGGTCAGGAGTTTGAGACCAGTCTGGCCAACATGGTAAAACCCCATCTCTATTAAAAATACAAAAATTAGCTGGGTGTGGTGGCACACACCTGTAGTCCCAGCTATTCAGGAGGCTGAGGAAAAGAATCACTTGAACTCAGGAGGTGGGGGTTGCAATGAGGGGAGATCGCACCACTACACTCCAGCTTGGGTGACAGAGTGAGACTCTGTCTCAAAAAAAAAAAGCTCAGAGGAGGATCTGTGAGAAGTGGGGAAGGTGAGTCTGGGAGGCAATGGACCACCCTCAGTGGGTGTGAGCAGGAGAGGGCCACATTCAGATCCAGGGTTCCAGAGAGTTCCAAAGATCCCCTGGGAGATGCTCAGGAGGAGATGAAACCATGATGCAGGCTGGGCGTGGTGGCTCACGCCTGTGATCCTAGCACTTTTGGAGGCCAAGACGGGCAGATCACTTGAGGTTAGGAGTTCGAAACCAACCTGGCCAACATGGTGAAACCCCCTCTCCACTAATACAAAAATTAACCAGACCTGGTGATGCATGCCTGTAATCCCAGCTACTTGGGAGGCTGAGGCAGGAGAATAGCTTGAACCCAGGAGGTGGAGGTTGCAGTGAGCAGAGATCACACCATTGCACTCCAGCCTAGGTGACAGAGAGAGACTCCATCTCAAAAAACAACAACAACAACAAAAACAAAAAACAAACAAAAAAAAAAAACAAGGCCAGGTGCGGTGGCTCACGCCTGTAATCTCAGCACTTTGGGTGGCTGAGGCAGGGGGATCACCTGAGATCGGGAGTTGGAGACCAGCCTGACCAACATGGAAAAACCCTGTCCCTATTGAAAAATACAAAATTAGCAGGGCGTGGTGGTGCACACCTGTAATCCCGACTACTCAGAAGGCTGAGGCAGGAGAATCACTTGAACCCTGGAGGCGGAGGTAGCGGTGAGCCAAGATGGCGCCATTGCACTCCAGCCTGGGCGACAAGAAAGAAACTCCTTCTCAAACAAAAATCAAAACAAAACAAAACAAACTCACAAAAACAAAAACTGTGATCCAGCAGGAACGAATCATGTTGGTTATAATAATAAGAATGGCCAGCTCTGGTCTCCCATGTCCCAAGTGTCTACTCTGTGCCTCTTGCTGTTCCCTTCACCAGCAGTTAGTTTCCTATCTAATCTTTCTTCTGAGAAAGGCAGGGCGGTCATGGCTCCCACTTTACAGATGGAAAGTGAGGCTCGGGGGGAAGTAACTGCCTGAGGTCAATGGGCAAGTCGGTGGGGGAGGTACCAGGACCCACGCCTAGGTCACACCCCAAGTAGAGTTTTGACCATGGGGTTCAGAGTCAGCAGAGGGTACCGGGGACCACCCCATCTGCAGTCCTCCCTGGAGATCAGATCCAGGACTGCTGGACTGTGTAACTTCAGGGAGGGACTATGCCTCTCTGCCTCACAGTCTTCATCAGTAAAACGGGGATGACACAGGTCCCTGCTTCATAGGGATCCAAGGGCTCAGCACACAGTGGGGCTCAGGGACAATTCTCAGGTTCATGCAGTTGATCAACAAACACATATTACAGCCTGGGGAACATAGGAAGACCCCAACTTTAAACATTTTTTTTTTTTTTTGAGAGTCTGGCTCTGTTGTGTAAGCTGAAGTGCAGTGTCACGATCTCCGCTAACTTCTGCCTCTCGGATTCAGGCGATTTTCCTGCCGCAGTCTCCCAAGTAGCTGGGACTACAGGTGTGAACCACCACACCCAGCTCCACTACACCCAGCTAATTTCTGTGTTTTGGGTAGAGATGAGGTTTCACCATGTTGGCCAGGCTGGTCTTGAACTCTTGAGCTCAAGTGATCCACCCGCCTCAGCCTCCCAATGTGTTGGGATTATAGGCGTGAGCCACTGTGCCCAGCCAGACCCCTATCTTTACACAAAAATTTTTAAAAAAAGTTAGCCAGGCATGGTGGCGCACACCTGTGGTCTCAGCTACTCGTGGTGGCTGAGGCAAGAGGATCGCTTGAGCCCAGAAGTTCTAGGCTGCAGTGAGCCACAATTGTGGCACTGCACTCCAGCCTGGGCGACAGAGCACGATCTTGTCTCAAAACAAAACAAAAACCACAAACAAAAACTAAATGCATATTAAATGCCGACCGTGAACCCCGTCTGTCCTGGGTGCTGGGGACTCAGCGGCATCAGGACAGACAGAGGCTCCTGCCCTCGGGGTGCTGCTGTCTGGGAGACTGACCCCCAGTTCTCCCCAGTACATGCCTCTGCTGGTGCTGGACATCTTCGAAGATCTGCCTGGCGTCCCTGGGCTCTTCCTGGCCTGTGCTTATAGTGGCACCCTCAGGTGAGCACCCCCCGCTTGTTCATGGAGTGTTATTTCAGCCCCTGGGAACCTCCTCATCCCGACCTGCCATCCCCCTGGGGCATGGAATGTTCTGGACCTGTCCATCATTCCCAGTTCCTGCTTGATCCCTAGAAGACAGCTCAGGGAGGTGCTGGCAGAGAGCATGCCCTGGGCACAGGGACCCCAACTGCAGGGGTTTACCTTCTTATCACCTGTCATGGCCACGCCTGACTCTCCTCTCTTCTTCTTCCTTCTTTCCTTCCTTCCTCCCCCAGACAAATATTTATTGAACATCTACCATGTGGCAAGCACTGTTGTTCTTTTTTTTTTTTTTTTTCCAGATGGAGTCTTGCTCTGTTACCTAGGCTGGAGTACAGTGGCCCGATCTTGGCTCACTGCAAACTCCGCCTTCTGGGTTCAAGCGATTCTCCTGCCTCAGCCTCCCAAGTAGCTGGGATTATAGGTGCACGCCACCATGGCCGGCTAATTTTTGTATTTTTAGTAGAGACGGGGTTTCGCCATTTTGGCCAGGCTGGTCTCGAACTCCTGACCTCAGGTGATCCGCATCCCTCGGCCTCCCAAAGTGCTGGAATTGCAAGCGTGAGCCACCGCGCCCAGCCCAGGTACTGTTGTTCTAAACCCTGGGGCACAGCCATGGCCAAGCAGTCCCCTGCTTCTGCCCTCCAAGGCCACACACTCAGGTGGTTTCCACTCTTCTGGGACTTCTCGTCACATGCCCTCACTGTCCCTTTTGCAAATCTCCCACATGTGACTGCAGTCCCTCTGGAACCAGAACCTGCCTGTCTCCCACCTGCCCTTGGTCACAGGTGTTCTTGCTCCTGTGGGGATGTCTCAGGTCTTCCGGGAGGGGAGGGCTGGATAGCTCCTTCACTTCTGCAGGACTGGGTTAACCCCACCTCTGCCCTCAGGCTGGGTGAGGTCTGGCAGGCCAGATGGTGTGGATGGTCTCTCCATATGGCCTGAGGACCCCCCACCGCTTTCCTCACACAGCACAGCATCCACCAGCATCAATGCCATGGCTGCAGTCACTGTAGAAGACCTCATCAAACCTCGGCTGCAGAACCTGGCACCCAGGAAACTCGTGATTATCTCCAAGGGGCTCTGTGAGTTTCAGGGAGACCTGGGTGGGAGGCCAGGGCAGTCCTTCCCCATTGACCATGCCACCCCCGTTCACTACAGCACTCATCTACGGATCGGCCTGTCTCACTGTGGCAGCTCTGTCCTCGCTGCTTGGAGGAGGTGTCCTCCAGGTGAGACCCCACCTGCCCCCTGCCCTGGTCTCCCTGAGAGGTGGAGGCATCTTTCCCATTGAACTGAGGCTCAGAGAGGTCACATGTGTCCGTGGCAGAACTCCTTTTCTTTTTTCTTTAGGCGGAGTCTCGCTCTGTTGCCCCCACTGAAGTGCAGTGGTGACATCTTGGCTCACTGCAAGCTCCGCCTCCCGGGTTCACGCCATTCTCCTGCCTTAGCCTCCCGAGTAGCTGGGACTACAGGCGCCCGCCACCACGCCAGCATTTTTTTGTATTTTTAGTAGAGACGGGGTTTCACCGTGTTAGCCAGGATGGTCTCAATCTCCCTAAGTGCTGGGATTACAGGTGTGAGCCACCATGACTAGTCTGGCTAATTTTTTTTTTTTTTTTTGAGATGAAGTTTCATTCTTGTTGCCCAGGCTGGAGTACAATGGCACAATCTCGGCTCACTACAACCTCCACCTCCCGGATTCAAGCAATTCTCCTGCCTCAGCCTCCCTAGTAGCTGGGATTACAGGCATGCACCACCACACCCGGCTATTTTGTATTTTGAGTAGAGATGGGGCTTCTCCATGTTGGTCAGGCTGGTCTTGAGCTCCCTACCCGAGGTGATCTGCCCGCCTCGGCCTCCCGAAGTGCTGGGATTACAAGCGTGAGCCACTGCGCCCAGTCTGGCTTGGCTAATTTTAAAACTTTTTTTTAGAGACAGGGTCTCGCTTCGTGCCTAGGCTGATCTTGAACTCCTGGCCTCAAGCAACCTCCCGCCTCACCCTTCCAAGTCGCTGAGATTAAGAACTAGGTTCTGGGCCGGGTGGGGTGGCTCAAGCCTGTAATCCCAGCACTTTGGGAGGCCGAGACGGGCGGATCACGAGGTCAGGAGATCGAGATCATCCTGCCTAACACGGTGAAACCCCGTCTCTACTAAAAAATACAAAAAACTAGCCGGGCGAGGTGGCGGGCGCCTGTAGTCCCAGCTACTCAGGAGGCTGAGGCAGGAGAATGGTGTAAACCCGGGAGGCGGAGCTTGCAGTGAGCTGAGATCCGGCCACTGCACTCCAGCCTGGGCCACACAGCGAGACTCCGTCTCAAAAAAAAAAAAAAAAAAAAAAAAGAACTAGGTTCTATTTGATGCCAGAGGCCATCGGGGGACTTTTTTATAGCTGTCTGGCTTGGGGCGGAGGAATTGGGAAGTGGGGGGTGGCAGCCTGGAGGCACAAAGGGTCTCCCTAGGGAGGTTGCAGTGAGCTGAGATCGTGCCACTGCACTCCAACCTGGGCAGCAAAGTGAGACTCTGTCTAAAAAGCCAAAAGAAGAAGAAAGGGCCTCCCTGGCTTGAGGGTGGGACTGCCACCCTCAGGAGAAAATCAGGAGAAAATCAGTATCTTTGCTTCCAACCCAGGGGAGAGAGGCAGGAACGGGGGGGGGGGGTCCTCTTCCCTTTAGGGAAACTGAGACACAGAGGAGTTCTTGAGACCCACAGCGGCGTTCCTGAGGTCTCGCTTTCCCAGCGGGTAAACTGAGGCCCGGAGGGGTGGGAAGGCTCCGCCTTCAGCCCCACTTCCACCTACTCTCCCAGGGCTCCTTCACAGTCATGGGAGTCATCAGCGGCCCCCTCCTTGGAGCCTTCATCTTGGGAATGTTTCTGCCAGCCTGCAACACTCCGGTGAGTGGGGGCGGTGGCGAGGGGCGGGGCGGGGCGGTGGCGGGGCCGGACAGGCCCCTCCCCTTCCCTGACACCGGCTCTGCCCCCAGGGAGTCCTCTCGGGACTGGGCGCGGGCTTGGCGCTGTCGTTGTGGGTGGCCTTGGGCGCCACGCTGTACCCACCCAGCGAGCAGACCATGAGGGTCCTGCCGTCGTCGGCTGCCCGCTGCGTGGCTCTCTCAGTCAATGCCTCTGGCCTGCTGGACACGGCTCTCCTCCCTGCTAACGACTCCAGCAGGGCCCCCAGGTGAGCCGACTTGGGGTAGGAGGGACCCGATCCCGGGATGGTGTGATCTTGAAGGGAAACTTGCTTGCCCTGAACTCTGCGTAAGAAGCCTGATTAGTAAAATGCATTCCTGGTGGAGGGAATGGTAGGTGCAAAGGCCCTGAGGCCACAATCAGGCTAGTCCCAGTCCAACTGCACTGAGGTTAGGGTGCAATGGGAGGAGAGATGGGTGGGAGATATGGTGCAGCCAGAGGAAGCTAGTACTTTTTTTGTTTTGTTTTTCTGAGACAGAGTCTCGCTCTGTTGTCCAGGCTGGAGTGCAGTGGTGCAGTCTCAGCTCACTGCAGCTTCAAACTCTCAGGCTAAAGCAATCCTCTCAGCTTGAGGGAGGCCTAGAATTTGGTTTGTGATTTGTTTTTCTAAGACCACCAGAGTGGGCACAAAAGAACCAGCGAGTAGGCAAGGCTAAAAGCAAAACTGCAAATTTATTCTTTGGTCATCTAGCTTCAGGGACCGGAGCTGGGGGTGGGGGGGCACAGTTTCTAATACAGTCCCGACAAGAGTGGGGGCTGAGAAAGCCCGCCCCTGGCGCATCTGCTGGGAGCGACTTTTCTAGGAGTGGAAGGGCAATAGGCGGGGTACGGGCACGTCGGGGGAGGGGGGCTCCGCAGGTGCCACCAGGTAAATCTTGGTCTCCTCGGATTGACATCACCTGGTGCATGCCTGATTAATCTTCACCTTCCCGGGCGTCAGCTGCATTCTCGCACACATGGGAAGAGTTGGTGGTGAAGAAGAATCCGGAAGTGAACCATCCTGCCTCCGTTCGTCCAAACAGTTTGATTCTAATTTTTATTGAGATAAATTAGCCATATAAAAGTGGCATTTAGGCCAGGTGGGTGCAGTGGCTCACACCTGTAATCCCAGCACTTTGGGAGGCTGAGGCAGGTGGATCACCTGAGGTCAGGAGTTCAAGACCAGCTTGATCAACATGGGAAAACCCTGTCTCTACTAAAAATACAAAACTTAGCCAAGCATGGTGGCAGGTGCCTGTAATCCCAGCTACTCGGAGGCTGAGGCAGGAGAATTGCTTGAACCCAGGAGGTGGAGGTTGCAGTGAGCTGAGATCGCACCACTGCATTCCAGCCTGGGCAACAAAAATGAAACTCCATCTCAAATAAATAAATAAATAAAAGTGGCATTTAGTATATTTGTGCAACCATCACCACTATCTAACTCAAGAACGTTTTCTTTTTTTTTTTCTAATTTTGTATTTTTAGTAGAGACGGGATTTCACCATATTACCCAGGCTGGTCTCAAACTCCTGACCTCAGGTGATCCCCTCCGCCTCAGCCTCCCCAAAGTGCTGGGATTACAGGTGTGAGCCACCATGCCTGGCCCCCAAAACATTTTCTTTTCTTTTCTTTCTTTCTTTTTCTTTTTCTTTTTTTTTTTTTTGAGACAGGGTCTTGCTATGTTGCCCAGGCTTCAGTCCAGTGGCAGGGTCATAGCTCACTGCTGCCTCAAACTTCTGGGCTCAAGGAATCTTCCTACCTCAGCCCCCCTAGTTGCTGGGACCACAGGCACACATCATCATGTCCTACTAGTTTTTATTTTTATTTTTTGTAGAGACAGGATCTGACTATGTTGCCCAGGCTGGTCTGGAATTCCTGGGCTCAAGTGATCTGCCCGCCTAAGCCTGGCAAAGTGCTGGGATTACAGGTGTGAGCACCCAGCCAACCAAGAACATTTTCTGTTTTGTTTCTTTTTTTTTTTTTTTTTTGGTTTTTGGGTGGGTTTTTTTGCTTTTTGGTTTTTTGGAGAGGGTCTCACTCTAACATCCAGGCTGGAGTACAATGGCACAATCACAGCTCACTGCACCTTTGACCTCCAGACTCCAATGATCCTCCGGCCTCAGCCTCCCAAGTAGCTGGGACTACAGGCATGCACCATGATGCCAGGCTAAATTTTTTGTATTTTTTATAGAGATGAGTTTTTGCCATGTTGCCCAGTCTCAAACTACTGGGCTCAAGTTATCTGCCTGCCTCTGCCTCCCAAAGTGCTGGGATTACAGGTGTGAGGTACTGTGCCCGACCACAAGAACATTTTTTTATCATTCCAGAAAGAAGCCCTGTCGCCATCAGCAGTCACTTCCCACTTCCCCCGTTTCCCCAGCTCCTGGCAAGCACGAATCCACTTTCTGTTTCTATGAATTTGCCTGTTCTGGGCATTTCATGTAAATGGAATCATAATATATGTGACCTTTTGTGTCTTGGCATAATATACATATATTTTTTGAGACAGTTTCACTTTGTCGCCCAGGCTGGAGTGCAGTGGCGTGATCTCGGCTCACTGCAACCTCCTCCCAGGTTCAAGCAATTCTCCTGTCTTGGCCTCCTGAGTAGCTGGGGTCACAGGTGTATGCCACCACGCTTGGGTAATTTTTGTATTTTTAGTAGAGATGGAGTTTCACCATATTGATCAGGCTGGTCTTGAACTCCTGACCTCAGGAGATCCACACAGCTTGACCTTCCAAAGTGCTGGGATTACAGCAGAGTACAGTGGAGCCACTGCACTCCAGTCTGGGTAAGAGAGTTGAGACTCCACCAAAAACAAACAAACAAGCAAACAAAAAAACCCAAAAACATTTGTGAACAAGTTTTGGTATGGACATATGTTTTAATTTCTCTCGGTATATACCTATGAGCGGAATTGCTGGGTCATATTATAATTCTTTATTTAACTTTTTTTTTTTTTTTTGAGATAGAGTCTTGCTCTGTCACCCAGGCTGGAGTGCAGTGGTGTGATCTTGGCTCACTGCAACCTCCGCCTCCTGGGTTCAAGCGATTCTCCTGCTTCAGCCTCCCAAGTAGCTGGGATTACAGGTGTGCACCACCACGCCTGGCTAATTTTTATATTTTTAGTAGAGAAGTGGTTTCACCATGTTGGTCAGGGTGGTCTCAAACCCCTGACCTCAGATGATCCACCTGCCTCGGCCTCCCAGAGTGTTAGGATTACAGGCCTGAGCCACCACGCCCGGCCTATGTTTAACTTTTTGAGGAACTACCAGACTGTTTTCCACAGCGGCCACATCATTTTACATTCCCACCAGCAACATATGAGGATTCTAACTTCTCCACGTCCTCGCCAATACTCATTATTCTCCATCCTAGTGGGTGTGAAGTGATACCTCACTGTGGTTTTGATTTGCATTTCCCTGATGAATAATGATGTTGAGCATCTTTTCATGTACTTATTGGCCATTTGTGTATCTTCTTTGGAGAAATGTCTATTCAAACCCTTTGCCCATCCAGCCTGGGTAACATAGAAAGACCCCATCTCTATAAAAATAAAAATGAAAACAGCTGGGCATGGTGGTGCACACTTGTAGTCCCAGCTACTTGGGAGGTTGAGGCAAACAGGATTGCTTGAGCCTGGGAGGCTGAGGCTGCGGTGAGGCATGAGCCCACCACTGCACTCCATCCTGGGCAATAGAGCAAGACCCTGTCCCAAATTAAAAAAAACAAAAACACCCTTTGCCCATTTTTAAATTGGGTGATTTGTCTTTTTATTGTTGAGTTATAATTTACATATTTTTATATCTTTATATATTCTGGGTACAAGCCCCTGATCAGATGTATAATTTGCATGTGATATTTTCTCCCATTCTGTAGGTTGTCTTCATTCTCTCGATGGAATCCTTTGATGCACAGAAGTTTTTAATTCTTTTTTTGGGGGGTGGGGATGGAATCTCACTCTGTCACCCAGGCTGGAGTGCAGTGGTGCGATTTCAGCTCACTGCAAACTCCACCTCCCAGGTTCAAGGGATTCTCCCACCTCAACCTCCTGGGTAGCTGTGACTGCAGGTGCACACCACCATGCCAGGCTAATTTTTGTGTTTTTAGTAGAGATGGGGTTTCACCAAGTTAGCCAGCCTGGTTTCAAACTCCTGACCTCAGCCTGCCTCAGCCTCCCAAAGTGCTAGGATTACAGGCATGAGCCACCATGCCTGGCCAGAAGTTTTTAATTTTTGATGAAGCCCATTTGATTTATTTTTTCTCTGGTGGCGTTTGCTTTTGGTGTCATATCTAAGAAACAATTACTGTCACGAAGATTCCCACCTATATTTTCTTCTGAGAGTTTAAGTTGGTTGATTTTAAGGGTAACAGGGAGCCACAGAGAGCGATGGGCAGCAGCAGGTGATCTGAGCTACATTTTAGTAATGCGCCCTCTGACTATGTGTGGAGGATGTCTAGGGTGGGCATGGGATACCTGGAGGGAAGGAGCATTGCCTACTGCACAGGTCTGGACAGACAGTAGTGGAGGTCTGTGCTAGGTCATGGCAGTTGGGGGAAGGAAGTAAGGAGTGAGGTGGGAACAGCTTTTGAGCGCAGGCAGGGGATAAAAGAGGAGGTTCAAGTCTGTCTGTCCCAACCTGCAGCTCAGGAATGGATGCCAGCCGACCCGCCTTAGCTGACAGCTTCTATGCCATTTCCTATCTCTATTATGGTGCCCTGGGCACGCTGACCACTGTGCTGTGCGGAGCCCTCATCAGCTGCCTGACAGGTAGGTAAACAGAGCATGTGGCCTTAGAGGTCACCCCATTCATCTCTCTGTGTCAAGGCTCCACCCAGCAGGGAGGGGAGAAAGGACGCTCCCATTGGCCGAACTACCACTGCCTGTTGTACACATTTGCACATAATTATTATTATTATTATCATCATCATCATTTTTGAGATAGAGTCTCACTCTGTCACCCAGGCTGGAGTGCAGTGGTGTGATCTCAGTTCACTGCAACCACCACCTCCCAGATTCAAGCGATTCTCATGTCTCAGCCTCCCAAGTAGCTGGGATTATAAGGGTGCGCCACCATGCCTGGCTAATTTTGCATTTTTAGTAGAGATGGAGTTTCGCCATGTGTCTCGAACTCGTGGGCTCAAGTGATCCACCCACCTTGGCCTTCCAAAGTTCTGGGATTACAGGTGTGAGCCATTGCACCTGGGCTGTACCTATTTTTTTAAAAGGAAAACAAAAGTTTGTGAGGAAAAAAGAAGGGTGTATATATATATAATGTATATATATATATATATATAATATATACACACACACTTTTCTGTATAGGTATACATAAAAGAAATTATGAATATATATAAAAATTATGAATATATATACATAAAATAAAGTGTATATATACACATATATGTGTGTGTGTGTGTGTATATATATATATAGTTTCTTTTAAAGAGACTGGGTCGGCTGGGTGCGGTGGCTCACGCCTGTAATCCCAGCACTTTGGGAGGCTGAGGCAGGTAGATCACCTGAGGTCAGGAGTTTGAGACCAGCCTGGACAACATGGTGAAACCCCTTCTCTACTAAAAATACAAAAAAAAAATTAGCGGGGCGTGGTGGCAGGAGCCTGTAATCCCAGCTACTTGGGAGGCTGAAGTAAGGGAATCGCTTGATCCAGGGAGGTGGAGGTTGCAGTGAGCCAAGATTGTGTCACTGCCTCCAGCCTGGGTGAGAGAGTGAGACTCCATGAAAGAAAGAAAGAAAGAAAGAGAGAGAGAGAGAGAGAGAGGAAGGAAGGAAGGAGAAAAGAAAGAGAAAAGAAAGAAAGAAAAGAGACGGGTTTCACTCTGTAATCCAGGCTGGAGTGCAGTGGCACGATCATGACTCACTGCAACCTTGAACTCCTGAGCTGAAACAATCCTCCTACCTCATCCTCCCAAGTAGCTGAGACTACAGGTGTGCGCCAACGTGCCCGGCTCACATTTACACCCTTTAAAGCTATGTCGCTTTCTTGACAACCCTGCACCTCTCAGAGCTTGCCCTATTTTGCAGAGACAGAAACTGAGGCATCGCCTGCAACTCCTCTCCCCCGTAAGATTAAGTCCTCAGTAGAGGATATGGGATGGGGCGGGTGGCGCTATCCCTGGTGCTGAAATATCTTTTAAAGCTGCCGGTGACTCTGCACTTGTTAGGGAATTCTAAATTCCATGGAAAAGTAGAAGGAGACAAAGAGGGGAAAATCAGTAGTGATAACAGTACCTGCTCACAATTCTTGAGTCTCAGACTTCACATTCATCAGGCCTTTATCGAGTCCTCCTCTGTGCTGGGTGCTATTTTAGGCACTGGGGATGCAGCAGTGAATGGAACCGTGTGCTGAACCTTCCCAGCCATCCATTAACGTCTTGTTTTGTTTTGTTTTTTGAGATGGAGTTTCACTCTGGTCGCCCAGGCTGGAGTGCAATGGTGCGATGTTGGCTCACTGCAACCTCTGACTCCCAGGTTCAAGCAATTCTCCTACCTCAGTCTCCTGAGTAGCTAGGATTACAAGCACCCACCCCCACGCCTGGCTAATTTTTGTATTTTTAGTAGAAATGGGATTTCGCCATGTTGGCCAGGCTAGTCTCAAACTCCTGACATCAAGTGATCCCCTGCCTCAGCCTTCCAAAGTGCTGGGATTACAGGCGTGAGCCACCGTACCCAACCTCCATTGATGTTTTTGTTTTGTTTTGTTTTGTTTTAGAAAGAGGGTCTTACTCGTCACCAAGCTGGAGTGCAGTGGCACAATGACGGCTCACTGCAGCCTTGACCTCTTGGGCTCAAGCGATCCTCCTGCCTCAGCCTCCCAAGTAGCTGAGACTAGAGGCACACGCCACCATGCCTGGCTAATTTTGTAATATTTTGTAGAGATGGGGTCTCACTATGTTGCCTAGGCTGGTCTCCAACTACTGGGCAACTCCAAGCAATCCTATCGCCTTAGACTCCCAAAGTGCGATTATAAGCATGAGCCACCATGCCTGGCCTCACTGATGTTTTATTACAACCTCACTGAGTAGATGAGGAAACTGAGGCTCAGAGACTTGCCAGGGTCCCTCAGTGGGACTGGAGCCTGTTAGACTTCATAGTCCAGGGATCTTCTTTCTCTTTCTCAGGGTCTGGTCTCCAACCCCCATGACCCCTTCATTAAATACCTGGATTTCTCCATTTCTTCCCGCCTCTCAGGCCCCACCAAACGCAGTACCCTGGCCCCGGGATTGTTGTGGTGGGACCTCGCACGGCAGACAGCATCAGTGGCCCCCAAGGAAGAAGTGGCCATCCTGGATGACAACTTGGTCAAGGTCAGTCTTAGGCTGGGTTCCCAGAGCTAGAGGCAGCCAAGTGGCTTTGGGGCATGACCATAGCTCAGGGGAGGGACATGGTACATCAGCACCTTTCTCCATCTCTTGTTTTATCCAGTCAAAAGACTCTGTTGGGAGCTGATTCATCCTCAACAGTTTTTTTTATCTCCCTTCACAAGGACTGAATGGAGTTTAATACTGTTCCTTTTCATTTGTTTGTTTGTTTTTTGAGACAGAGTCTCACTCTGTTGCCCAGGCTGGAGTGCAGTGGTGCAGTCTTGACTCATTGCAAACTCCACACCCCAAGTTCAAGCGATTTTCCTACCTCAGCCTCCTGAGTAGCTGGTACTACAAGCGCATGCTACCGCACCCAGCTAATTTTTGTGTTTTTAGTAGAGACGGGGTTTCACCATGTTGCCCAGGCTGGTCTCAAACTCCTGACCTCAAATGATCCACCCACCTTGGACTCCCAAAGTGCTGGGATGACAGGCGTGAGCCACCGAGCCCAGCCTCATTTTCAAGTTTTTGTTATCTCCCTTCATAAGGACTGAACAAAGTTGAATACTATTCCTTTTTGTCATTATCTGTTCTTACAGTGACTTCCAATCTTTGGCAGGTGAAACTGGTGTGCCGTTAGGGTATTGATGTAAAGTCTCTTCTTAAAATAAAATTACTTAATTCAAAAGTGAGTCAACTTGGGGGAAAACTCTTACATAAGAAACACAACAGATGGTAGACCGATTTTGGCTAAAACCGCGTGGTTGCTTTGTGAATTCCCAGAGTTTGGAAAATGCTGTCCCTGGGGGACCTGATCCCATGCCTACCCCTGTTTTGGAATCCCTGTTCCATTCTCTCATTTATTGAGAACCTGCTGTGTAGCCAGTCCTGCTCTGGGCTATGGTCTGAGGCCCCCACCCCACCCTCATCTAGCAGGGGCAGGTGAAAACTAAAAAGAGAAACATGTAGGGTCTGTCTCAGCATGTGATAAGCATTCAAAAGATAATACAACCAGATGCTGTCAGACCGGGCACGGTAGCTCACGCCTGTAATCCAAGCACTTTGGGAGGTTGAGGTGGGAAGATTGCTTGAGGCCAGGAGTTCAAGACCAGCCTGTCGAACATGGCTAAACCCCGTCTCTACTAAAAACACAAAAATTAGCCAGGCATGGTGGCGTGTGCCTGTAATCCCAGCTATTTGGGAGGCTGAGGCAGGAGAACTGAGCACTTGAACCCGGGAGGTAGAGGTTGTAATGAGCTGAGATCGTGCCACTGCATTCCAGCCTGGGTGACAGAGCAAGACTTTGTCAAAAAAGAAGGAAGGAAGGAAGGAAGGAAGGAAGGAAGGAAGGAAGGAAGGAAGGAAGGAAGGAAGAAAGAAGAAGGAAGGAAAGGAAAGAGCCCGGTGTGGTGCCTCACCTCTGTAATCCCAGCACTTTGGGAGGCTGAGGCGGGTGGATCACCTGAGGTCAGTAGTTTGAGACCAGCCTGGCCAACATGGTGAAACCCCATCTCTACTAAAAATACAGAAAAATTAGCCGGGTGTGGTGGTAGGTGCCTGTGATTCCAGCTACTCGGAAGGCTGAGACAGGAGAATCGATTGAACCCAGGAGGCGGAGGTTGCAGTGAGCAGAGATCGTGCCATTGCACTCCAGCCTGGGCAACAAGAGCGAGACTGTCAGAAAGAAAGAAAAGATAGACAGAGAGAAAGAGAGAGAGAGAGAACGTAAGAGAGCAAGCAAGCAAGCAAAAAAGAAAAACATGTAGGGTCTCAGCATGATAAACATTCAAAGGATAATAAAACCAGATGCTGTGATGGGGAGCAACTTTAGCCAGGGAAGTCAGGGGTGGCCTCTTGGGAGAGATGACATTGACTGACCCTGAGTTAGGAGAAGGAACCAGCCACAAACAGGAACAGCTTTGACTGAGAAGGGGATTGGGAGGGGAGGGGTTTAGCTGTAGGGGTTTCAAACTCCCTCCAGCTGCCCTAGAGAAGTATTTATCTTTTCTTTATTCCTCTTTTCTTTTCTCTTCTTTCCTTTCTTTTTTTTCTTTCTCTCTCTTTTTCTTTTAGTTTTTGTTCTTTATTATTTTATTTATTTTTCTTTTTTTGTTGTCTTTATTTGTGTTTTTTTTTTTTTTCTTTTTTTGAGAGAGGGTCTCACTCTATTGCCCAGGCTGGAGTGCAGTGGCATGACCATGGCTCACTGCAGCCCCAACCTCCATGGCCTGAGAAATTCTCCTGACTTTCAACCTCCTGAGTAGCTGGGACTACGGGCGTGCACCACCAAGTCTGGTTAATTTTTTAATTTTTGGTAGAGATGGGGTTTTGCCATGTTGGCCAGGCCGGTCTTAAACTCCTGGGTTCAAGTGATCTGCCCACCTCGGCCTCGCAAAATGCTAGGATTACAGGGGTGAGCCACTGTGCCTGGCCAGAAATGTTTATTTTTTTGAAGGTGAATGAGCAGAGAAGCAGAGAGAGGAGGGAGGAACTATAGCAGGCATCTGAGAAAGCGTTGATGGCCTGGGCTGTAGGTGACATGTGAGTGGGGGAGAGAAGCACATGGAAATTTTGGAGGCAGAGGGGGCAGGACTGGCCTGTGCACTGAACAAGGGGATAGTATGCAATTCTGTGCATGCCCCATCCCGCCAGGTCCTCAGTGGCCCCATCTGGGAGGTGAGCTGACACGTAACAGGGTAGGGACAGGGTCTCTGATGGGGTCTCTTTACCCCATTTTTCCCCAGGGTCCTGAAGAACTCCCCGCTGGAACCAAGAAGCCGTCTGGCTTCCTGCCCACCAGTGAGGACCATCTGTTTTTCCTGGGGCAGAAGGAGCTGGAGGGGGCTGGCTCCTGGACCTCCTGCAGCAGACATGATGGTGGTAGAGACCAGCGGGAGACAAACCTCTGAGGACAGAGCCAGCTGCTAACTGACACCCTGGGATGGAACCTCAGGATGGGTCAATCCCAGACCACGGGCCCACGGCCTCGGGCTGCGATTGGCTAGATTGCCTTGTATGCAGATGAGTTCAGGACTACAAGCCCCTACCCCATGGGGAGGCCCTGCCTCCAGGAGGTCATTTTTAAAATCCAGCCCCTTGCTTCAACCGTTCCTAGTATTAGATGCTGCAGCCCCGACGGCTCCCACAAAATAAGGCAGGGTTTCTCTCTCTCTCTTTTTTTTTTCTTTTTTTGAGATGGAGTTCCGCTCTGTCGCCTAGGCTGCAGTACAGTGGTGTGATCTCAGCTCACTGCAACCTCTGTCTCCCAGGCTCAAGTGATTCTCCTGCCTCAGCCTCTTGAGTAGCTGGGATTACAGGCGCCCACCACCATACCCAGCTAACTTTTTGTATTTTTAGTAGAGATGGGGTTTCACCATATCGCCCAGGCTGGTCTCGAACTCCTGACTTCAAGTGATCCACCCGCCTTGGCCTCTCAAAGTGCTGGGATTACAGGCGTGAGCCACCATGCCCGGCCTACTGTTTTTCTCAGTCTATAATAGAAAGATGTTGGAATCCCCTCTGGACAACACAGGAAACTCCCAGATCTGACATCAGGATCTGAGAAAGACCCCAGCTCTTACCTGAAATGTGTTTAATCTTATTATTATTTTTGAGACAGAGTTTAGCTCTTGTCGCCCAGGCTGGAGTGCAATGATATGATCTCGGCTCACTGCAACCTCTCCCTCCTGGGTTCAGGCGATTCTCCTGCCTCAGCCTCCCAAGTAGCTGGGATTATAGGTGCCTGCCACCACACCCAGCTAATTTTTGTAGTTTTAGTAGAGATGGGGTTTCATCATATTGGTCAGGCTGGTCTTGAACTCCTGACCTCAGGTGATCCACCCGCCTTGGCCTCCCAAAGTGCTGGGATTACAGTTGTGAGCCACCAGGCCCAGCCAGAGCCATTGTGCGTGGGCTGTGTTTAACCTTAGCAAGCATTTTGCAAGTCTTCAGGCCCAACTTCCTGTGCCCCATTTCACAGGCAGAGAAACTGAGGCTCAGAGAGGAGGGCAATGACTTGGTCAAGGATACAATAGTAATCCAGGCATTCACCAAGAGTTGAACACCAACTCTCTCTCCTTTCTTTGTTCTTTCTTTTCTTTTCTTTTCTTTTTTTGAGACAGAGTCTCACTCTGTCACCCAGGCTGGATGCAGTGGAGCAATCTCTGCTCACTGCAACCTCCGCCCCATGGGTTCAAGTGATTCTCCTGCCTCAGCAACCTGAGTACCTGGGATTACAGTGAGCACCACCACGCCCGCGTAATTTTTGTAATTTTATGTTTTTGTAGAGACGGTGTTTTGCCATGTCAGCCAGGCTGGTCTCAAACTCCTGATCTCAGGTGATCCTCCTGCCTTGGCCTCCCAAAGGGCTGGGATTACAGGGGTGAGCCACTGTGCCTCGCCTCTTTCTTCTTTATTTTCTTCCTGGGATTGGAAAGGGGATAATTCAGACCCCACATGGCCTCCAACCTTGGCCCACACACCTGCCATGGCTCCCATCACCCTGAGCCTGCTGGCATCCCCTCCTCACATGACAATGGAGGCTCTTGAATTAGGTTGTGTCTCCTCAAAATTCATGTCCACCCAGAACCTCAGACCATGAGCTTACTTGGAAATAGGGTCTTTGCAGGTGTAACTGGTTAAATTAAAAGAGGTCTTACTGGAGGAGGATGGATGAATCCAGTGACTGGTTCCTCATATGAAGTAGAGAAGAGATGCAGAGAAACACCTGGGGAAGATTCCATGTGGAGACAGAGGCAGAGGTTGGATCAATGCATCTACGAGTCAGAGAACCCAAGGATTACCAGCAATAACCAGAAATCAGGAGACGGGGCATGGGATGTATTATTTCTTAGAGCCTTTAGAGGGAACATGGCCCTACTAACACCTTAGTATCAGACTTCTGGCTGCCAGAACTGTCAGAGAATAAATTTCTGATGTTTGATGCCACCAGGCCTATAGCGATTTGTTACAGCAGCCACAGGAGCTCATACACACTTTTTTTTTTTTTTTTGAGACACAGTCTTACTCTGCTGCCCAGACTGGAGTGCAGTGGCAGGATCTCGGCTCACTACAACCTCTGCCTCTCGGGTTCTCCTTCCTCAGCTTCCCGAGGAGCTGGGATTACAGGCATGCACCACCACACCCAGCTAGTTTTTGTATTTTTAGTAGAGACAGGGTTTTGCCATGTTGGCCAGGCTGCTCTCGAACTGCTGACCTCAAGTGATCCACCAGCCTCAGCCTCCCAAAGTGCTGGGATTACAGGCGTGAGCCACCGCACCCAACCTGGACTACAGGAATTTAACCAGTTTGAACATATGAGCCTGTTTTACAGCCCCCTGCCCCATAGCTTTTTTCTAAACCCCATGTAGAATGAGGTCACCTGGCTGGCTGGAACCAGTTTATGACAGACCTCAGCAACTTATAGATGAAGTGGTAAACTCTAATTCTTACCATGCTATAGTTTCCGCTCCAGTCCAGGAGAGGTGGCTCACACCTGAAATCCCAGTGCTTTGGGAGGCTGAGGAGGCAGGATCACCTGAGGTCAGAAGTTCAAAACTAATGTGGCCAATATGGTGAAACCGGCCAGGCGCGGTGGCTCAAGCCTGTAATCCCAGCACTTTGGGAGGCCGAGACGGGTGGATCATGAGGTCAGGAGATCAAGACCATCCTGGCTAACACTGTGAAACCCCGTCTCTACTAAAAAATACAAAAAACTAGGCGGGCGATGTGGCGGGCACCTGTAGTCCCAGCTACTCGGGAGGCTGAGGCAGGAGAATGGCATGAACCCGGGAGGCGGAGCTTGCAGTGAGCTGAGATCTGGCCACTGCACTCCAGCCCGGGCGACAGAGTGAGACTCCGTCTCAAAAAAAAAAAAAAATGGTGAAACCCCATCTCTACTAAAGATAAAAAAATTAGCCCGGGGTGGTGACGTATGTCTATAATTCCAGCTACTCGGGAGGCTGAGGCAGGAGAATCACTTGAACCTGGGACGCAGAGGTTGCAGTGAGCCAAGATCGCGCCACTGCACTCCAGCCTGGGCGACAGAGTGAGACTCTGTCTCAATAAATAAATAAATAAATAAATAAATAAATAAATAAATAAATAAAATAAAGTTTCCACGCTGGGAGGAACTACAGCTCAATGCCTTCACAATGCGACCTATGTGCTGGCGTGATGGTTCATTGCGTCTGTGCCACTGCAACACTTTCTGTGCATGCAATAATGTAGCCTCTCCCCTCTCCATTGCCCCAGAAAATGCTCCTGTCACTTTCCCTCTTGGGGACACTGCATTGGAAAAAAAGCAAAGCCCACTCCTGATTCTTTGCTTACTTGGGACAGATAATGAAACCCCTATTAATCAAAACCTGCATTCTTTTGGAGAGTTGTTTGTTACTAGGCAAATGAGCCCCCTTTTTCTTGGGTAACATTTTCATTTTTCTTGGGGTAAGTATCTAGAAGTAAAATGGCTGGATCTGAGAGTAGATTTATGTTTGACTTTGTAAGAAACTGCAAGCCGGGCACAGTGGCTCGTGCTTATAATCCCAGCACTTAGGGAGGCTGAGGCAGGAGGATCGCTTGAGCCTAGGAGTTTGAGGCCAGCCTAGGCAACATGGAGAAACCTTGTCTCTAGAAAAAAAAAAAAAAAAGTTAGGCATGATGGCATGCACCTGTAGTCCCAGCTACTTGGGAGGCTGAGGTGGGAGGACCCCTTGGCCCCAGAGATCAAGGCTGCAGTGAGCCATGATTGTACCACTGCACGCCAACCTGGGCAATAGAGTAGGACCCTGTCTCAAAAAAAAAAAAAAAAATGCTGGAGTGCAGTGGTGCAATCACAGCTCACTGCAGCCTCCACCTCCTGGGTTCAAGCGATTCTCGTACCTCAGCCTCCTGAGTAGCTGGGATTACAGGCACACACTACCATGCCTGGCTAATTTTTGTATTTTTGTAGAGATAGGGTTTCACCATGTTGATCAGGCTGATCTGGAACTCCTGACTTCAAGTTATCTGCCTGCCTCAGCCTCCCAAACTGCTGAGATTACAGTCATGAGCCACTGCACCTGATCACAAAAAAAGGGGAAATTTGCAGTTTCATTTCGGGTTAATTTTTGTATATGATGTAAGGGTCTGATATGGTTCAGCTTTGTGTTCCCACCCAGATCTCACCCTGAGTTGTACTCCCATAATTCTCACGTATTGAGTGGGATCCAGTGGGAGATAATTGAATCACGGGGGCAATTTCCCCCATACTGTTCTTGCTCTTTGTGAATAAATTTCACGAGATCTGATGGTTTTCGTTTTGTTTTTGAGACAGAGTCTCTCTCTTTGGCCCAGGCTGGAGTGCAGTGACGTGATCTCAGGTCACTGTAACTTCCGCCTCTTGGGTTCAAGCGATTCTCCTGCCTCAGCCTCCCAAGTAGCTGGGACTACAGGTGCCTGCCACCATGCCCGTCTGATTTTTTGTATTTTAGTAGAGACAGGGTTTCACTGTATTGCCCAGGCTGGTCTCGGACTCCTGAGCTCAGGCAATCTGCCTGCCTCGGCCTCCCAAAGTGCTAGGATTACAGGCATGAGCCATCACACCGGGCCAAGATGTGATGGTTTAGTCAGGGATTTCCGCTTTTATCTTCCTCATTTTCTCTTGCTACCACCATGTAAGAAATGCTTTTCACCTCCTGCCGTGATTCTGAGGCCTCCCCAGCCATGGGGAACTGCCAGTCCAATTAAAGCTCTTTTTCTGTCAGTCTTGGACATGTCTTTATCAGCAGTGTGAACATAAGACTAATACAGTAAATTGGTACTGGGAGTGGGGCATTCCTGAAAAGATACCTGAAAATGTGGAAGTGACTTTGGAACTGGGTAACAGGCAGAGGTTGGAACAGTTCGGAAGTCTCAGAAAAAGACAGTAAAATGTGGGAAAGTTTGGAACTTCCTAGAGACTTGTTGAATAGCTTTGCCCAAAACACTGGTAGTGATACGGACAATAAGGTCCAGGCTGAGGTGGTCTCAGATGGAGATGAGGAACATGTTGGGAACTGGAGCAAAGGTGACGGTTGTTATGTTTTAACAAAGAGACTGGCAGCATTTTGCCCCTGACCTAGAGATTTGTGGAACTTTGAACTCGAGAGAGATGATTTGGGGTATCTGGTGGAAGAAGTTTCTTAGCAGCAAAGCATTCAAGAGGTGACGTAGGTGCTGTTAAAAGCATTCAGTTGGGCCGGGCATGGTGGCTCAAGCCTGGAAAAGCCGCAGACACTCAACATCAGCCCAGCACTTTGGGAGGCCAAGATGGGTGGATCACAAGGTCAGGAGATCGAGACCATCCTGGCTAACACGGTGAAACCCCGTCTCTACTAAAAAACATACACAAAAAAAAAACTAGCCAGGCATGGTGGCGGGCGCCTGTAGTCCCAGCTACTCGGGAGCCTGAGGCAGGAGAATGGCATGAACCCGGGAGGTGGAGGTTGCAGTGAGCTGAGATCCGGCCACTGCACTCCAGCCTGGGCGACAGAGCAAGACTCTGTCTCAAAAAAAAAAAAAAAAAAAAAAGCATTCAGTTTTAAAAGGGGAACATGGGAACATCACACACCGGGGCCTACTATGGGGAGGGGGGAGGGGGGAAGGATGGCATTGGGAGTTATACCTGATGTAAATGATGAGTTGATGGGTGCAGCACACCAACATGGCACAAGTATACATATGTAACAAACCTGCACGTTGTGCATAAACTTAAAGTATAATAATAAAAAAAAAAGAATACTACTTTGTGGAAAAAAAAAAAGCATTCAGTTTTAAAAGGGAAACAGAGTATAAAAGTTTGAAAAATTTGCAGCCTGACAATGTGATAGAAAAGAAAATTCCATTTTCTAAGAAGAAATTCAAGCCGGCCGCAGAAATTTGCATAAGTAATGAGGAACCGAATGTTAATCCCCAAGACAATGGGGAAATGTCTCCAGGGCATGCCAGAGGTGTTCACAGCAGCCCCTCCTATCACAGGCCTGGAGGCCTAGGAGGAAAAAGTGGTTTTGTGGGCTGGGCCCAGGGTCCCCAAACTATGTGCAGTCTAGGGACTTGGTGTCCTGCATCCCAGCCGCTCCAGCCATGGCTGAAAAAGGCCAATACAGAGTTCAGGCCATGGCTTCAGATGGTGCAAGCCCCAAGCCTTTGCAGCTTCCACATGGCGTTGAGACTGTGGGTGCACAGAAGTCAAGAATCAAGGTTTGGGAACCTCCACATAGATTTCAGAAGATGTATGGAGATGCCTGGATGCCCAGGCAGAAGTTTGCTGTAAGGGTGGGGCTCTCATGGAGAACCTCTGCTAGGGCAGTGCGGAAGGGAAATGTGGGGTCAGAGCCCCTACACAGAGTCCCTTCTGGGGTACTACCTAGTGGAGCTGTGAGAAGAGGGCCACCATCCTCCAGACACCAGAATGGTAGATCCACCGACAGCTTGCACAATATGTCTGGAAAAGCCACGGACACTCAACATGAGCCCATGAAAGCAGCCGGGAGGGAAACTGTACCCTGCAAAGTCACAGGGACAGAGCTGCCCAAGATCATGGGAACCCACCTGTTGCATCAGCATGACCTGGATGTGAGACATGAAGTCAAAGGAGATAATTTTGGAGCTTTAGGAGTTGACTGCCCCACCGGATTTCAGACTTGCATGGGGCCTGTCGTCCCTTTGTTTTGGCCAATTTCTCCCATTTGGAATGGTTGTATTCACCCAACGTCTGTACTCCCATTGTATCTAGGAAATAACTAGCTTGCTTTTGATTTTACAGGCTCATAGGCAGAAGGGACTTTCTTGTCTCAGATGAGACTTTGGACTGTGGACTTTTGAGTTAGTGCTGAAACGAGTTAAGACATTGGGGGACTGTTGGGAAGACACGATTGGTTTTGAAATGTGAGGATATGAGATTTGGCAGGGGCCAGGGACAGAATGATATGATTTGGCTCTGTGTCCCCACCCAAATCTCATCTTGAATTGTACTCCCATAATTCCCACGTGTTGTGGGAGGGACCTGGTGGGAGATAATTGAATCATGGGGATGGTTTCCCCCTTACTGTTCTCGTGGTAGTAAGTCTCACAAGATCTGATGGTTTTATCAAGGGTTTCCGCTTTTGTGTCTTCCTCATTTTCTCTTGCCACTGTCATGTAAAGAAGTGCTTTTGCCTCCTACTGAGGCCTCCCCAGCCATGTGGAACTGTAAGTCCAATTAAACCTCTTTTTCTTCCCAGCCTCAGGTATGTCTTTACTAGCAGCATGAAAATGGACTAATACATGGTCCAACATCATCATTTTGCTGTGGATATCCAGTTTTCAGCACAATTTGTTGAAAAACACTTGTCCTTTCCCATTTAATAGTCTTGGCATCCTTGTCAAAAATCAACTCACCATGTATTAAGGGTTTATTTCTGGGCTCTCCATGTCTTTTATTGATCTATATGTCTGTCTATATAATTTTGACCTCAAGGTTGCTTGAGATGAATTTAAGAATGGATTTTTCAGGCCGGGCGCGGTGGCTCAAGCCTGTAATCCCAGCACTTTGGGAGGCCGAGACGGGCGGATCACGAGGTCAGGAGATCGAGACCATCCTGGCTAACACGGTGAAACCCTGTCTCTACTAAAAATACAAAAACTAGCCGGGCGAGGTGGCGGGCGCTTGTAGTCCCAGCTACTCGGGAGGCTGAGGCAGGAGAATGGCATAAAAACCCAGGAGGCGGAGCTTGCAGTGAGCTGAGATCCGGCCACTGCACTCCAGTCCGGGCGACAGAGCAAGACTCCGCCTCAAAAAAAAAAAAGAATGGATTTTTCTCTTTCTGAAAAAAACATCGAGATTTTGATAGGATTGCATTCAATCAACAGATCACTGTGGGTACTATAGCCATCTTAACAATATTAAGTCTTCCAATCCATGAACATGGGATGTCTTTCTAGTATTTTTGTCTTTAATTTATTTCAGCAATGTTTTACAGTTTTCAGTGTGCAAGTCTTTCACCTCCTTGGCTAAGTTTTTCTTAAGTTTTTTATTCTTTTGGACACTACCATAAGTGGAATTTTTTCTTATAGTGAGCTGCAATCTTGCAGTGAGCCTCAGTTGTGTCACTTCTGTTTTTTTTTTTTTTTCTTTTCTAAAGCAAATAGCCAGACAGAGTTTACCATTTTTACTTTTAAAAACCCAACCTTGGCCGGGTGCGGTGGCTCATGCCTGTAATTCCAGCACTCTGGGAGGCTGAGTAGGTGGATCACTTGAGGCCAAGAGTTCAAGACCAGCCTGGCCAACATGGTGAAACCCCATCTCTACTAAAAATATAAAAATTAGCTGGGCACCTATAATCTCAGCTACTTGGGAGGCTGAGGTGGGAGGACCACTTGAACCCAGGAGGTGGAGGCTACAGTGGGCCGAGATCGTACCATTGCACTCCAGCCTGGGTGATAGAGTGAGAAAAAAAAAAAAAAAAAAAAAAAAAAAACCCACCTAACCTTAACACTACATATTTTTATTTTTACTTTTTAAAGACAAATTTTCACTCTCTCACTGTCTCTCAGACTAGAGCGCAGTGGCCCAAACTCACTGCACCATGAACCTCTGGGTTTAAGTGATCCTCCCACCTCAGCCTTCCAAGTAAGTGGGACTAAAAGCATGCACCATCACACCTGGTTGACTTTTAAATTTTTTTGTAGAGATGGGGCCCCACTATGTTGCCCAGGCTGGTCTCGAACTCTTGGGCTCAAGTGATCTTCCTGTGTCATTCTCCCACAGTGCTGGGATTATAGGCGAGAGCCACCACACCCGACCTCATATGCCTTTTTCACATCCTGGGGTGAGGCATGTCTCTGCATGCCTAGAACTTAGTGGTAAACCTACATGTTGTAACAGATGGTGGGACCAGGTCCAAGAATGCAGGCAGCCAGTAGTGGGAGGCAGGGGAGGCTGAAGGTGACCCCGGTATCCTCTGGGCTCCTGCAGGGTTGTGCTGGTGGCGATAGTGGTGGAGGTTCTTTGTGCTTTCATTTTTCTCCTTTCTGCAACAACAAACTAGAATTGGTTTCTTTTTACGTTGTTGTTGTAGAGACAGGGTCTCCGTCACAGAGGCTGGGATGCAGTGGTATGATCATAGCTCACTGCAGCCTCAACCTCCAGGGCTCAAGTAATCCTCCAACCTCAGTGTCCTGAGTAGCTGTGACTACAGAAAGCACCAGCATGCCTGGCTAATCCTAAAATTTTTTGTAGAGATGGGGTCTCGCTATGTTACCCAGGCTGGTCTTGAACTCCTGGGCTCAAGTAGTCCTCCTGTCTCAGCTTCCCAAAGTGTTGGAATTACAGATGTGAGCCACTGTACCTGCTCTGTTTGCCTAATTTCCTTTTCAGATTGTTCATTGTTAGTGGTGTAGAAATACAATTGATTTTTTTTTTTTTTTTTTCTGGAGATGGAGTCTCTCTCTGTGGCCCAGGCTGGAGTGCAGTGGTATGATCTCGGCTCACTGCAACCTCCACCTCCCGGTTTCAAGCTATTCTCTTGCCTCAGCCTCCCGAGTAGCTGGGACTACAGGCGTGCACCACCATGCCCAGCTAATTTTTGTATTTTTAGTAAAGACGGGGTTTCCCCATGTTGGCCAGGATGGTCTCGATTTCTTGACCTCGTGATTCACGTGCCTCAGCCTCCCAAAGTGCTAGGATTACAGGCATAAGCCACCGTACCTAGCCAATAAAATTGATTTTTTGGTTTTGTATTCTGCAAATTTGCTCTATTTGCTTATTTTAACAGGTTTCTGTGGATGTGTGTGTAACTTCTAGGATACTCTGTATAAGATCATGTCATCTGCAAACGGGGATCATTTTATTTCTTCTTTTCCAATTTGGATGCAGAAATTTTCAATGTTTGTTTCATACCTAATCACGTTGGCTAAAACTTCATATATATATAATATATTTTTTTTTCATATATAAAACTTCATATGTATGTATATATTCTTCATATATAAAACTTTTTTACTTTTTTAAGACAAATTATATATATATATTAAGATGGAGTATAGGTCTGTCACCTAGGCTGGAGTGCATAGTGTGATCTTGGCTCACTACAACTTCCACCTCCCACGTTCAAGCAATCCTCCTGCCTTGGCCTGCCTGAGTAGCTGGGATTACAGGCATGTGCCACCATGTGTGGCTAATTTTTGTATTTTCAGTAGAGATGGGGTTTCACCATGTTGACCAGGCTGGTCTCGAACTCCTGACCTCAAGTGATTCGCTCACCTTGGCCTCCCAAAGTACTGAGATTACAGGCATGAGCCATCACACCCGGACTGTAGGATGTTTAGCAACATCTCTGGCCTCATCCCACTAGGTGCCAGTAGCACCAGCATCCCCTCTAGTCGTGACAATCAGAATTGTTTCCAGACATGGCCAATGTTCCATGGGGCCTGGGGTGGAGTAGGAGAGCAGAATCATCCTTGCTTGAGGATCATTATTCTGTGCAAAAAAAGAATCAAGAAGGATATGTAGAGTTCCCTTTTCCATAATATATATTTATTATTTTTTAATTTTTTCGAGACGGAGTCTTGCACTGTTGCCCAGGCTGGAGTGCAGTGGCACAATCTTGGCTCACTGCAACCTCTGCCTCCTGGGTTCAAGCAATTCTCCTGCCTTACCCTCCCGAGTAGCTGGGATTACAGGCGCATGCCACCACACCCAGCTAATTTTTGTACTTTTAGTAGAGATGGATTTTCAACATGTTGCTGGGCTGGTCTCGAACTCCTGACCTTGTGATCCGCCTGTCTCAGCCTCCCAAATTGCTGGGATTACAGGCGTCAGCCACCGTACTTGACCTATATTTAATTTTTTTTCCCCCGACATGGAATTTCGCTCTTACTGCCCCAGCTGGAGTGCAATGGTGCGATCTCAGCTCACTGCAACTTCCACCTCCTGGGTTCAAGCGATTCTCCTGCCTCAGCCTCCCAAGTAGTTGAAATTACAGGCACCCGCCATCACACCGGGCTAATTTTTTGTACTTTTAGTAGAGATGGAGTTTCATCATGTTGCCCAGGCTGGTCTCAAACTGCTGATCTCAGGTGATCCACCCGCCTCGCCCTCCCAAAGTGCTGGGATTGTAGGCATGAGTCACCGTACCTGGCCTATATTTAATATTTAAAGTGATTCATTTTTATAGCCAGAAAATAACGTTTTGAAATTATTGCCCAGGTACACTGGCTCATGCTTGTAATACAAAAATATAAAAACTAGCCAGCTGTGGGGGCTTGTACCCATAGTCCCAGCTACTTGGGAGGACCACTTGAGCCCAGGAAGGGGAGGTTGTGGTGAGCCAAGATCATGCTACTATACTCCAGCCTGGGCAGCAGAGTGAGAACTTTTCTCAAAAAGAAAGAAAAAAAGAAATTATTTACATCTATTGAGCATACAATATGTGCCAAGCAGTTTACCCATATTAAAAGTATTGATGGCCGGGCGTGGTGGCTCACGCCTGTAATACCAGCACTTTGGGAGGCCGAGGCGGGCAGATTGTGAGGTCAGGAGATCGAGACCATCTTGGCTAACACGGTGAAACCCCGTCTCTACTAAAAATACAAAAAATTAGCCGGGCGTGGTGGTGGGCGCCTGTAGTCCCAGCTACTCAGGAGGCTGAGGCAGGAGAATGGTGAGAACCCAGGAGGTGGAGCTTGCAGTGAGGCAAGAGGGCGCCACTGTACTCCAGCCTGGGCAGCAGAGTGAGACTCCATCTCAAAAAAAAAAAAAGTATTGATGTTTGCCAGGCATGGCGGCTCACGCCTGTAATCTCAGCACATTGGGAGGCCGAGGCAGGTGGATCACCTGAGGTCAGGAGTTCGAGACCAGCCTGACCAACATGGAGAAACCCCATCTCTACTTAAAAAAAAAAAAAAAAAAATTAGCTGGGCATGGTGGCACATGCCTGCAGGCCCAGCTACTCAGGAGGCCAAGGCAGGAGAATCGCTTGAACCCGGGAGGCAGAGGCTGCAGTGGGCCAAGATTGCGCCATTGCACTCCAGCTGGGCAACAAGAGTGAAACTCCATCTCAAAAAAAATAAAAAGTTTTTGTTTTGTTTTGTTTTTGAGATGGAGTCTTGCTCTGTCACCCAGGCTGGAGTGCAGCGGAGCAATCTCGGCTCACTGCAAACTCCGCCTCCCAGGTTCACGCCATTTTCCTGCCTCAGCCTCCCAAGTAGCTGGGATTACAGGCACCTGCCACCACGCCCGGCTAAATTTTTGTATTTTTAGTAGAGATGAGGTTTCACCATGTTCAGGATGGTCTCGATCTTGTGACCTCGTGATCCACCCGCCTCGGCCTCCCAAAGTGCTGGGATTACAGGCATGAGCCACCGCACCAGGCAAAAAAAAAAGTATTGATGTTTATTGCTGGATTTGGTGGCTCATGCCTATAATCCCAGGGCTTTCAAAGCCTGAGGCAGGAGGATTGCTTGAGGCCAGGAATTTGAAACCAACTGGAAAAATATAGTGAGACCTCCATCTCTAAAAATAAAAAAATTAATCAGGCAGGGTGGTGTGTACCTATAGTTCTAGCTACTCAGGAGGCAGAGGAAGAAGGATTGCTTGAGCCCAAGAGTTCTAGGCTGCAAGGAGCTATGACCATGCCACTGCACTCTAGCCTGGGTAACAGAGTGAAACTTGTCTCTTAAAAAAAAATGTATTGGGCTGGGCGTGGTGGCTCACTCCTGTAATCCCAGCACTTTGGGAGGCCGAGGCAGGTGGATCACGAGGTCAGGAGTTCAAGACCAGCATGACCAACATGGTGAAACCCCATCTCTACTAAAGAATACAAAAATGGCCGGGCGCGGTGGCTCAAGCCTGTAATCCCAGCACTTTGGGAGGCCGAGACGGGCGGATCACGAGGTCAGGAGATCGAGACCATCCTGGCTAACACGGTGAAACCCCGTCTCTACTAAAAAATACAAAAAACTAGCCGGGCGAGGTGGTGGGCGCCTGTAGTCCCAGCTACTCCAGAGGCTGAGGGAGGAGAATGGCGTAAACCCGAGAGGAGGAGCTTGCAGTGAGCTGAGATCCGGCCACTGCACTCCAGCCTGGG
>NC_045454.1:35281505-35311565 GCF_002776525.5 Piliocolobus tephrosceles | reverse complement strand
CACACCTGTAATCCCAGCTACTCAGGAGGCTGAGGCAGGAGAATCACTTGAACCCAGGAGGTAGAGGTTGCAGTGAGCCAAGATCGCACCACTGCACTCCAGCCTGGGTGACAGACTGAGACTCTGTCTCAAAAAAAACTCCAAAACCCTCCTTGCACCCCAGTCTGCCCTAGACAGAGATCATGCCACTGCACTCCAGCCTGGGTGACAAAGCGAGACTCTGTCTCAATAAATAAATAAATAAATAAATAATTCCCCATGGTTAATCTATATTGGTCTTGCTTTTAGCATCTTCCTCAGTTCTATTCATTTTGTTTATTTATTCTTTTTCATTTTCTGTAGATGGTCATATCATCCAGTCTCAATTCTTTTTCTTATCTTATTTCATTGGCCAGCACCTCCCACATAAGCATTAAATATTAGCCATGATTTGAAGCATTCCTGCCTCATCCTAAAATATGTTGTGCATCCTGTTTTACCATCTTTTTTGTTTTGTGTGTGTGGTGGGGGACAGAATCTTGCTATGTCACCCAGGCTGGGGTGCAATGGCATGATCTCAGCTCACTGCAACCTTTGCCTCCTGGGTTCAAGTGATTCTCCTGCCTCAGCCTCCTGAGTAGCTGGGATTACAGGCACACGCCACCACGCCTGGGTAATTTTTGTGTTTTTGGTAGAGGCAGAGTTTCATGATGTTGGCCAGGCTGGTCTCGAACTCCTGACCTCAGGTGATCTGCCCGCCTCTGCCTCCCAAAGTGCTGGGATTACATGCATGAGCCACTGCACCCAACTCTGTTTTACCATCTAACAGGATGCAGGAGGTGATCCTTTCTAATCACCATCGATGCTGATTAGAACTTTTAAGAAAAATTCTAAGAACTTAAAAAAAAAAAAAGAAAAGAAAAGTGGTTTCTGAATGTTATCCATAGTTTTTCCATGGTGAAATGATCACGTGGAATTTTTCTCCTTTTATCT
This sequence comes from Piliocolobus tephrosceles, assembly GCF_002776525.5. NCBI lineage: Eukaryota > Metazoa > Chordata > Mammalia > Primates > Cercopithecidae > Piliocolobus > Piliocolobus tephrosceles. The sequence goes on along the minus strand of NC_045454.1, from coordinate 35,310,593 downwards.
TTTCATTAAATAAAGAAGCGTTCTAAAGCTGAACTTTCCTTGTCTCTTTGGAATAAGACCCTGCATACTCCTAGTATAGTGTCTTTTAAAGCACAGCTGAACTCAATTTGCTAATGTTTTATTTAGCATTTTTGCATCCACCAAGAGCCCTGACCTCTTCCCGGCAGCTCAGTACCCTGCAGCTGAGCCGATTCCACAGGAATCCTGGAACCTCTGCATAAGGTCAACTGGGTGACTTCAACAGAGCAGCTCCAGAGGCCTCCTCCCAGAATCTTCTCTTCCTCTGGGCAACCCTGCTGCCTACCCCAGCACCCTAGGCAGTGCCCTTGCCTCCTGTTCCTCCTCGCCTTCTGAGCCCTATCCTGCAGCCCTGTTGAATGTTCTCCTAAATGACTGTGAGGTGGAGCCCCTCCCCTTCAGGTCCACAGGCTTGTCTCTGTCTCCCCTGCTGATCTTGGTATCTGTAGCTTAAGCTAATACTGAGGCCCCGAATTCCTGTTCTTTCTGGTACAGCGGGAGAGTTGTCAAGAAGCCAGGCAGAGCAGAGGACAAGACCAGGCAGGAAGCAGGTAAGTTTCCACTCGAACGACTCCACTTGCCTCCTACCCAGGCCCAGGGCTGTGTCAGCTTCAGGTGAGGCTGGCTCCAGGCCCACCTGGGGCACAGCACGGCAAGGATGGAGGGTCTCCCCTACATTCTATCCTCCCCAGAGCCAGGTCTCAGACTGGGGCTGGGATTGAGGATCATCCCAAAACTGGTGGCTGTCAGGAGGCAGCTCACCTCATGCCACCTACCCCACCAGGATGGAATCTTTTTTTTTTTTTTTGAGACAGACTCTTGCTCTGTCACCCAGGCTGGAGTGCAGTAGCTAATCTTGGCTCACTGCAACCACTGCCTGCCGGGTTCAAGCAATTCTCCTGCCTCAGCCTCCCGAGTAGCTGGGATTACAGGCTCCCGCCACTGCGCCCAGCTAATTTTCATATTTTTAGTAGAGACAGGGTTTCACCATGTTGGCCAGTCTGGTCTTGAGCTCCTGACCTCAAGTGATCTGCCCACCTCGGTCTTCCAAAGTGCTGGGATTATAGGCATAAGCCACAGCGCCCGGCCTAAGGATGGAATCTTAATGAAATTGCTGTGTGGCCTGCAGCCAGTTGCTGCCCCTCTCTGGGTCATCCACATTGCTTTCTCCAAGTCCTGACCTGGCAAGGGATTGTTCAAGGAGCTGATCAAATCCACAGTTGCCCCAGCAATGCAGAGCCCTCAAACATGAAAAAAAAAAAAATGTAGAGAGGAAGACTTTTTTTTTTTTTTTTCCCCTTGGAAAAATGAGCTGGGTGCAGTGCTTCACACCTGTAATCCCACCACTTTGGGAGGCAGGATGATCATCTGAGCCCTGGAGTTTGAGACCAGCCTGGGCAACACGGTGAAACTGCATCTCTACAAAAAAGACAAATATTAGCCTGGTGTGGTGATGCATGCCTGTGGTCCCAGCTACACAGGAGGCTGAGGTGGGAGGATCACCTGAGCCTGGGAAGTCGAGGCTGCAGTGAGTCATGATCATGCCACTACACTTCAGCCTGGGAGATGGGAGTGAGACCCTGCCTCAAAAATCTAAAAAAAGAAAAACAAAAGAATATTAGATTACAAAATTCACATTACTGTGAAAATTGCTTTTGTCCTTCCAAAAGAAATCATAAAAATGTTTCCTGGTGAATACATACAAATCGTATTAAATCTTCTTTTGAATATATATAAATATTATTAAATCTTCTTTAAATTTATTTTTTTAAATTTGGGTTTTCTTTTTTTTTTTAAATCACAAAATAATTTCAAAAGCCAATGTATCCTGAAGGCCTTGTTATGAAAATCTGCAGCCCCCCGTGGCTCTCATGTTTGATGAAATCAAGAAAAACATCAACACAATCGTTGCAGAAATGTGACCAATGCGGTTGCTTTGCGGCTGAGTATTGGTTTTATTTCAAAACACATTGTAAGAGAAACAAACAAAACACACACCCCACTCAACACTACACTTCTGACACCAGATGTGCGGGTTGTTTTTATTTTTTCCACATAGCAAGCAGTTTTCTAGTGGACACCAGCTGGGATTCCTCTGATGCAATTTGGTTCTGATGCTATCTACTCAGATGCAGCATCAGATCCCACAGGTTAAGGGCTCAATCCCACAAAACGGCCCTGCCTTGAGACACAATGGTCTCTATAGAGTGGGGTACCCCACCCTTGCAACCTGCAGATGTGTTCATCAAGTCGGAAGCTCTTCAAACCCCATCTTTTGGGGATTTTTATGGAGGCTTCATTGTGAAGGCATGATTGATTAGTAACTCTGTCTCCAGCTCCTCTCCGGTCTCCAGAGAACGGGGGTGGGGCTGAAAGCTCCACGCTTCTAATCACGGCTTGGTCTTTTTGGTCCCCAGCCAGGAACCCATCAAGAGTCATCTTTTTAGAACCAAAGGCTCTTGTCACCCAGGAAATTCTAGGGGATTTAGGAGCTCTGTGTCAGACATTCCCATCACTCTGTGTCAGGAACTGGGGTCAAAAGACCAGATATTATTTATTTATTTATTTTTTATTATTATTTTGAGATGGAGTTTCGCTCTGTTGCCCAGGCTGGAGTGCAGTGGTGCGATCTCAGCTCATTGCAGCCTCTGCCTCCTGGGTTCAAGCAATTCTCCTGCCTCAGCCTCCCAAGTAGCTGGGATTACAGAGGTGTGCCGCAGGCCTGGCTAATTTTTGTATTTTTAGTAGAGATGGGGTTTTGCTATGGCCAGCCTGGTCTCAAACTCCTGGCCTCAAGTGATCTGCCCACTTCCGCCTCCCAAAGTACTGGGATTACAGGCATGAGCCACCCTGCCCAGACTATTTATTTATTTATTTATTTATTTTATTTATTTTTTTTGAGGCGGAGTTTCACTCTTGTTGCCCAGGCTGGAGTGCAATGGCATGATCTCGGCTCACCGCAACCTCCACCTCCCAGGTTCAAGCATTTCTCCTGCCTCAGTCTCCCTAGTAGCTGGGATTATAGGCATGTGCCACCAGGCCCAGCTAATTTTGTATTTTTAGTAGAGACGGGGTTTCTCCATATTGGTCAGGCTGGTCTCGAACTCCTGACCTCAGGTGATCCACCCGCCTTGGCCTCCCAAAGTGCTGAGATTACAGGCGTGAGCCATTGTGCCCGGCCTTTTATTTTTATTTTTAAACATTTTTAGAAAGAGAATCTTGCTCTGTTGCCCAGGGTGGAGTGCAGTGGGGAGATCTTGATTCACTGCAGCCTCAAACTCTCAGGCTCAATCCACCCTCCCACCTCAGCCTCCCAAGTACCTGGGACTAAAGGCGCACACCACCATACCCAGCTAATTTTTTATCTTTTGTAGAGACAGCAACTCACTAAGTTGTCCAGGCTGGTCTTGAACTCTTGGGCTGAAGCAATCCTCCTGCTTCAGCTTCCCAAAGTGCTGGGATTATAGGCATGAGCCACCATGCCCAGCCCCATGCCCTGTTTTTCACTGGTGCATATTTTCTACTGGAAATGAGTTTTAGGTATGAATGAAGACTAGTCTGTGTGAAAAGTTGTAATTGTGCTTTTGAAAAAAGATCTCCAGGTCTTCACAAAACTTTGTATTCCCTGAGGATGCCCTGCTGCAAATGCCTGTGACGCTGGAGTGCCAGACACTGAGGCCTGAGGCTGGGGGACACAGAGGCTACCAGCTTGCTTGGACCTCCACAATCTGTCAAACAAATTGGCGTGGGGACCACTGGAGGACCCGAATCTCCCTCTTCTCTGGGCAGTGGGGCTTGTACATGCTGGCCTTGGACCTACTGAAGACTCTTCCAGCCCCAATGCTGTTCTCTGAATTCATGGGGAGCAGAGGTGTTGGAACTGAGTCCTGCTGGAGACTCCAGAAACACTGATGTTTCCTGTTTGGTCCTGGGGGTAGGTAACAATGGCAGTTTCTTTTTTTCTTTCTTTTCTTTCTTTATTTCTTTTTTTTTTTTTTTTGGTGGAGTCTTGCTCTGTCACCCGGGCTGGAGTGCAGTGGTGAGATCTGAGCTCACTGCAACCTCCACCCCTTGGGTTCAAGCGATTCTCCTGCCTCAGCCTCCTGAGTAACTGGGATTGCAGGCATGCACCACCACGCCCAGCTAATTTTGTATTTCTAGTAGAGACGGGATTTCTCCATGTTGGTCAGGTTAATCTCGAACTCCCGACCTAAGGTGATCCACCTGCCTCGGCCTCCCAAAGTGCTGGGATTACAGGTGTAAGCCACCACATCTGGCCAACAATTTATTTTTAGTCACTTGTGTACTATCCTCGGTGGCTCCTGCTAGATTATTCTAAGAATTTCACCATTTGGACAGCTATTAGCCAGCTTTGGTTGGTCATGTGGGTCACCACTGCATTCAACTCAGTCCTAGACTGATCTTCAGTTTCCAGTAATATCATAATGTCATTGAGATAGTGTATTATTACACTTAAGATCTGCATCACATCCAAATCCCACTTGTGACACCAAAAGTAAGAAGAAAACATAAATTAATTTTTTTCTGCTCACATATCACTCAACACAACATTTCTTTCTTTTCCTTCTTTTTGTTTTTCTTTTTTCAGATGGAGTCTCATTCTGTTGCCCAGGCTGAAGTGCAATGGCATGATCTCCGCTCACTGCAACCCTCCGCCTTGCGGGTTTAAACGATTCTCCTGCCTTGGCCTCCCATGTAGCTGGGACTACAGGCGTGCGCCACCACGCCCAGCTAACTTGTATTTTTAGTAGAGATGGAGTTTCACCATGTTGCCCAGGCTGGTCTCGAACTCCTGACCTCAGGTGATCTGCCAGCCTCAGACTCCCAAAGGGCTGGGATTACAGGCATGAACCACTGTGCCCGACCTTAACACACCATTTCTGACACCAGACGTATGGGAAATTTTCCAAACATCAAGTAATTCTCCAGCAGACACCAACTGGGTGCGGTTTTTTTGTTTGGGTGGTTTTTTGTCTTTTTATTTTTTAGCTGGGTGTTTTTAAATTCAATTTAGTTCAGGAGCTATCTACCTGAAGATAGTATCAGATCTCACAGGTTAAGGGCTCAGTCCCACAAGACGGTCCCTACTGCAGATGCCATCTGCAAACAGTAGGTTTTCACCTGTACTTCTAATGCACTGGCTATAAATCAAGACTCCCTTAGGCTGGGCACAGAGTCCCTTCCTGTAATCCCAGCACTTTGGGAAGCCAAGGTGGGAGGATCACTAGAACTCAGGAGTTTGAGACCAGCCTGGGCAACATGGTGAAACCCCGTCTTTACAACAAATACAAAAAATTAGCTGGGCATAGTGGTGTGCGCCTGTGGTCCCAGTTACTCAGGAGGCTGGAATGGTAGAATTGCTTGAGCCCAGGAAGTGGAGGTTGCTGTGAGCTGAGATCGCATCCTTGTACTCCAGCCTGGGCAACACAGCAAGACCTCATCTTAAAAAAAAAAATTGGGGCTGGGCGCGGCGGCTCAAGCCTGTAATCCCAGCACTTTGGGAGGCTGAGACGGGCGGATCACGAGGTCAGGAGATCGAGACCATCCTGGCTAACAGGGTGAAACCCCGTCTCTACTAAAAAATACAAAAAACTAGCTGGGCAAGGTGGCAGGCGCCTGTAGTCCCAGCTGCTCAGGAGGCTGAGGCAGGAGAATGGCAGGAACTCAGGAGGCGGAGCTTGCAGTGAGCTGAGTTCCGACCACTGAACTTCAGCCCGGGCGACAGAGCAAGACTCCGCCTCAAAAAAAAAAAAAAAAATTGGTGGCCAGCTGCAGTGGCTCATGCCTGTAATCCCAGCACTTTGGGAGGCCAAGGCGGGCGGATCATCTGAGGTCAGGAGTTCAAAACCCATCTCTACTAAAAATACAAAAATTAGCCAAGTGTGGTGGCATGTGCCTATAATCCCAGCTAGTAGGAAGGCTGAGACAGAAGAAATCACCTGAACCCCAGAGGCAGAGGTTGCAGTGGGCCGAAATCACACCATTGCACTCCAGCCTGGGCAACAAGAGCAAAACGTCATCTAAAAAAAAAAACTTTAAAAAGTATTATTTTTTCAAAAAGGGGGCATGGCCAGGTGCAGTGGCTCACACCTGTAATCCCAGCACTTTGGGAGGCCAAGGTGGGAGAATCAGTCAAGCTCAGGAATTCAAGACCAGATTGCACAATGTGGTGAAACCCTGTCTCTATGAAAAATACAAAACAAATAGCCAGCTGTTGGAGGCACCCACCTGAGATCCCTGCTACACAGGAGGCTGAGGTAGGAGGACTGCTTGAGCCTGGGAGGTGGACGTTGCAGTCAGCCAAGATCACCCCTGCACTCCAGCCTGGGTGACAGAACAAGACCCTGCTTAAAAAAAAAAAAAAATGGTGGCTAGGCGCAGTGGCTCACGCCTGTAATCTCAGCACTTTGGGAGGCTGAGGCAGGAAATCACCTGAAGTCAAGAGTTCGAGATCAGCCTGGCCAACATAGTGAAATCCCGTCTCTACTAAAAATACAAAAAATTAGCCGGGCATGGTGACACACATCTGTAATCCCAGCTACTTGGGAGGCTGAGACAGGAGAATCGCTTGAACCCGGGTGGTGGAGGTTGCAGTGAGCCAAGATTGCACCGTTGCGCTCCAGCCTGGGCAACAAGAGTGAAACTCCGTCTCAAAAAAAAGAAAGAAAAAGAAAAATAAAAAAGAAAAATAATAATAGCTGCATGCGGTGGCTGACACCTATAATCCAAGCACTTTGGGAGCCCAAAGTGGGTGGATCACCTGAGGTCAGGAGGCAGCCTGACCAACATGGAGAAACCCCGTCTCTACGAAAAATACAAAATAAGCTGGGTGTGGTGACACATGCCTGTAATCCCAGCTACTTGGGAGGCTGAGGCAGAAGAATTGCTTGAACCTGGGAGGTGAAGGTTGCAGTGAGCTAAGATCGCACCACTGTACTCCAGCCTGGGCAACAAGAGCGAAACTCCATCTCAAAATAATAATAATAATAATAATAATAATAACAACAAAATATGTAGGTGAACAGCCAGATGAGGAGATACCTAGAGCAGGGTCTGGAGGGAGACAGGAGCTTCTGCCTCCATAGAGTGGGGTCCACCACCCTCCTGGTACGTGGAAGTGTTTACCAATGTGGAAGCTCTTCAAACTCTGTTGTTGAGGGATTTTTTTTTTTTTTTTTTTTTTTCGAGACAGAGTCTTGCTCTGTCACCCAGGCTAGAGTGCAGTGGCTCATCTCGGCTCACTGCAAGCTCCGCCTCCCGGGTTCACGCCATTCTCCTGCCTCAGCCTCCCGAGTAGCTAGGACTACAGGTGCCCGCCACCACACCTGGCTAATCTTTTGTATTTTTAGTAGAGATGGAGTTTCACTGTGTTAGCCAGGATGGTCTCGATCTCCTGACCTCGTGATCCGCCCGCCTCGGCCTCCCAAAGTGCTGGGATTATAGACATGAGCCACCGCGCCCGGCCAAGGGATTTTTATGGAAGCTTTGTTACGAAGCCATGATCGGTTAATAACTCCATTTCCAGGCCCTCTTCCCTTTCCAGAGAAATGGGGTGAGGCGGAAAGCTCCAGGCTTATAAGCATGGCTTGATCTTCTTGGCCCCCGACCCAGGAACCTCCCAAGTGTCACCTCATTAGAACAAAAGACACTCATGTCACCCAGGAAATTCCAAGGAAATTTGAAACTCTGCATCAGATGTTCCCATCACTCAGGAGATTACAAAGATCTCAGGAGCTCTGTGTCAGGAACTGGGGCAAAGACCAAATATTTATCTTACCATAAATTACAATATCGGCCGGGCACAGTGACTCACACCTGTAATCTCAGCCCTTTGGGAGGCTGAGGTGGGTGGATCACCTGAGGTCAGGAGTTTGAGACCAGTCTGGCCAACATGCAGAAACCCCATCTCTATTAAAAATACAAAAATTACCTGGGCATGGTGGTGCACACCTGTAATCCCAGCTACTCCAGAGGCTGAGGCATGAGAAGTGCTTGAACCCGGGAGTTGGAGGTTGCAGTGAGCCAAGATCCCACCACTGCACTCTAGCCTGGACAACAGGCTGCCTAAAAACAAAACAAAACAAAACAAAACAAGTGTGCCCTTGGCCAGAGGTGGGGCCAGAGTAAAGACCCAAGCCTCAGTTGCTGATGAGAAAGAAGGGAAAACACACCCAGGGTGGACAAAGGCTGCGGGGAGCCCACAGATTCCAGTCTACTGGGGCGAAAGGTCAAGTCCAGAAAGCAAACAGAGGTTTTGTGTCTCTGAAGGGCTTGGCTGCACGTTTACACCGGGTTCCTGCCCCAGCCCACACCGGCCCAGCCATCCTGCACGGAAGCACAGGCTGTTTGCTGAATTCAAGCCTTGCCCAAACATTTGTTGTTTTGAGACAAGATGCTTGAAGGTGCCTCATGCCCTCTAGCCAGGTCAGAGCTCACAGCTGTGGCAGAGGAGGAGAGGCTGCAGAAGGCTGGACCTGTAGGTTTCTCTCCAACTCTGAGACCCCAGGCAGGGAGTCCTGGGGTCAGAGCATGGACAGGGCTCACAGTGTTGGGTCACAGACTCAAGACTCTCCAGATTTCCTCATAAAAAGGAAGGAAGCTGCCGTGCGCGGTGGCTCACGCCTGTAATCCCAGCACTTTGGGAGGCCGAGGCAGGTAGATCACTTGACGTCACGAGTTTGAGACGGTCTGGCCAACAAGGCAAACCCCATCTCTACTAAAAATACAAAAATTAGCCGGGTGTGGTGGCGCGTACCTGTAATCTCAGCTACTCGGGAGGCTGAGGCACGAGAATCACTTGAACCTGGGAGGTGGAGGTTAAAATGAGCTGAGATCCCACCACTGCACTCCAGCCTGGGCAACGGAGTGAGACTGTCTCAAAAAAAAAAGATAGAGAGAATCTAATGCCTGATGATCTGTTACTGTCTCCCATCACTCCCAGATGGAACTATCTAGTTGCAGAAAATAAAGCTCAGGGCTCCCACTGTTTCTACATTATGGTCAGTTGTATTATTACAATGTAATAATAACAGAAGTAGGCCAGGTGCAGTGGCTCACGCCTATAATCCCAGTACTTTGGGAGGCCAAGGCAGGCAGATCATGAGGTCAGGAGTTTGAGACCAGCCTGGCCAACATGATGAAAGCCTGTCTCCCCTAAAAATACAACAATGAGCTGGGCATGGTGGCAGGCTTCTATAATCCTGGCTACTTGGGAGGCTGAGGCAGGAGAATTGTTGAACCTGGGAGGTGAAGGTTGCAGTGAGCCGAGATTGCGAATTTCCCTCCAGCCTGGTCAATAAGAGTGAAACTCTGTCTCGAAAAACGTACATATAATAATAATAATAATAAAGTGCACAATGAACATAATCTGCTTGAATCATTCTGAAACCAGTCTCCTCCCTGCCTCCTGAGTAGCTGGGACTATAGGCACGTGCAGCACACCCAGCTCATTTAAAGAAAAAATGATTTTTTTTTTTTTTTGTAGAAATGGTGCTTTACTATGTTGTCCATGCTGGTCTTGAACTCCTAGCCTCAAGGGATCCTCCTGCCTTGGCCTCAGAAAGCACTGGATTCCAGGCCATAAGCCACCACACCTGCCAAAGACAAACTCTTTTTTTTTTTAAGACGGAGTCTCACTCTGTCGCCCAGGCTGGAGTGCAGTGGCGCGATCTCAGCTCACTACAAGCTCTGCTTCTTGGGTTGAAGCAATTCTCTTGCTTCAGCCTCCTGAGTAGCTGGGATAACAGGATGCACCACTAATCTTTTGTATTTTTAGCAGAAACGGGGTTTCACCATGTTGGTCAGGCTGGCCTCAAACTGCTGACCTCATGTGATCTGCCTGCCTTGGCCTCCCAAAGTGCTGGGATTACAGGCGTGAGCCACCACCACCGGCCCTTTTGCTTATTTATCTAGCATTAAGAAGAAATCCAGAACGAGGTAGCTTCACAAGTTTCTTCTTGGTTGTGGTGGTGGTGGTGGTGGTGGTTGTTTTCAGACAGAGTCTTGCCCTATCTCCCAGGCTGGAATGCAGTGGCCCGATCTCGGCTCACTGCAACTTCTGCCTCCCGGGTTCAAGCAATTCTCCTGTCTCAAGTCTCCTGAGTAGCTGGGACTACGGGCACCCGCCACCATGCCTGGCTAATTTTTGTATTTTTATTTATTTATTTTTGAGAGAGAGTCATGTTCTGTCCCCCAGGCTGGAGTGCAGTGGCGCGATCTTGGCTCACTGCAACCTCCGCCTCCTGGGCTCAAGCAATTCTCCTCTGTCTGAGCCTCCCAAGTAGCTGGGACTACAGGTGTGTGCCACCATGCCCAGGTAATTTTTGTATTTTTAGTGGAGATGTGGTTTCACCATGTTGTCCAGGCTGGTCCTGAACTCCTGACCTCAGGTGATCCAGCAACCTCAGCCACCCAAAGTGCTGGGATTACAGGCATGAGCCACTGCATCTGGCCCACGTTTCTTCTTTACCTGCTCCATGATGCCACAGATTTTCTTTTTTGGTTCTGTCATCTCTAGTGTGTTCCCTTTATCCTCGTGCTTGTTGCCTCTCGTTGCAGAATGGCTGCTGCAGCTCCAGACATCACATTCAAGTCAGAAACAAGGGCTAAGGGGAAAACCACATTCAAGGCAGAAACAAGGGGGTAAGGGGGAAAGCCAGCTGCATTTCCCTTTGATCAGATAAAGGCATAAAAATATTTCCCAGAAATTCCCACAGCATCCTTCCTCTTAGGGCTCATTGGTCAGAACTGGGTCCTGGGCCACCTCTACCTGCAGAGGCGGCTGGGAAACTGGAGAATAGGAAGCCTTTGTCTTTTAAATCTAATTTCAGAAGTGATGGCTCCTTGCTTCTATTGTATAATAGTGATTAAAAGGCAGTCAGTAAAGGCTGGGCACAGTGGCTCACACCTGTAATCCCAGCACTTTGGGAAGCCAAAGCAGGTGAATCCCTTGAGGTCAGGAGTTCAAGACCAGCCTGGCCAACATGGTGAAACCCCATCTCCACTAAAAATACAAGAATTAGCCAGGTGTGGTGGTGGGCGCCTGTAATCCCAGCTACTCGGGAGGCTGAGGCAGGAGAATTGTTTGAACCCGGGAGGCAGAGGTTGCAGTGAGCTAAGATCGCCATTGCACTCCAGCCTGGGTGACAGAATGAGACCCTATCTCAAAAAACAAAAACAAAAACAAAAAAAACGCAATCAGCACACATTCAAAGAGAGGGAATTCTACAAAAGAAAGAATGCCAGGAGGTGGGGATCATTGCAAACCATCTTAAAGGCTTCCCCCATGGCCAAGTGCACTGGCTCATGCCTGTAATCCTGGTGCTTTGGGAGTCCGAGGCAGTAGGATCGCTTGAGTCCAGGAGTTCAAGACCAGCCTGGGCAACACAGAGTGACCCCATCTCCACCTCAAAACAAACAAACAAACAAAAAACAAAGAAAATAAAAATTTAGCTGGGCATTGTGGCCCATGTCTTTGGTCTCAGCTACTCAGGAGGCTAAGGCAGGAGGATTACCTGAGCTCAGGAGTTTGAGGTTACAGTGAGCTGTGATAGTGCCACTGCACTCCAGCCTGGGCAATAAAGCAAGACCCTGTCTCAATAAATAAATAAATGAGTGAGCCGCACAGCAATCCCTTAAGGGAAGCAGTTTTCTTTTCTTTTCTTTTCTTTTTTTTTGAGACAGAGTCTCACTCTGTTGCCAGGTTGGAATGCAATGACATGATCTCGGCTCACTGCAACCTCCGCCTCCTGGGTTCAAGCAATTCTCCTGCCTCAGCCTCCCAAGTAACTAGGACTATAGGTAAGCACCACCACGCCCGGTTAATTTTTGTATTTTTAGTAGAGACGGGGTTTCACCATGTTGTCCAGGATGGTCTCGATCTCCTGACCTCGTGATCTGCCCACCTCGTCCTCCCAAAGTGTTGGGATTACAGGCATGACTGTGCCTGGCCAGGGAAGGGGTTTTCTAAGGTCAGTTAAACAGTTCCTGCAGTGGCTAAGGTGTCCCTAAGAACATATTGACTATTACAATAAGGATAATACCAATATTTGTTTCCACTCTTGATGGGCTGGGCTTCCTGATAGGGTTGCAATGACTTCAGCAGAAGCAGTTTGTGGACATAGCATTAAGATCCAATTTTGAAAGATGAAGGTTAGAATTAAGTATGTGAAGAAGGCCGGGCGCGGTGGCTTAAGCCTGTAATCCCAGCACTTTGGGAGGCCTAGACGGGCGGATCACGAGGTCCGGATATCGAGACCATCCTGGCTAACATGGTGAAACGCCGTCTCTACTAAAAAATACAAAAAACTAGCCGGGTGACGTGGCGGGCGCCTGTAGTCCCAGCTACTCGGGAGGCTGAGGCAGGAGAACGGTGTAAACCCGGGAGTCGGAGCTTATAGTGAGCTGAGATCCGGCCACTGCACTCCAGCCTGGGCGACAGAGCAAGACTCCGTCTCAAAAAAAAAAAAAAAGTATGTGAAGAAAACGTACATTCTAGGAGATTTACATTACAGAAGTAAATCTTTGACGTGAGGTTCCTGAGGCTGATGTACAAACTAGGCGGCTTAAAGCAGCAGAAAAGGCTGGATGTGATGGCATATACCTGTAATCCCAGCGCTTTGGGAGGCCGAGGTAGGAGGATTGCTTGAGCCAAGGAGTTCAAGACCAACCTGGGTCACGTGGCGAAACCCTGTATCTAAAAAATAACAAAAAGTTAGCCAGGTATGGTGGTGCACACCTGTAGTCCCAGCTACTAGGGAAGCTGAAATGGGAGGACTGCTTGAGCCCAGGAGGTGGAGGTTGCAGTGAGCTGAGATTGTGCAACTGCACTCCCGCCTGGGTGACAGAACAAGACCCTGTCTCAACAATTAACAACAACAAAAAGCAGAAAAACAGAAAACTGCAGAAATGTATTGTCTCACAGCACTAGAGGCCAGAAGTCTGAAATCAAGGTGTGGGCAGTGCTGGTTCCTTCTGGAGGCTCTGAGAGAGAATCCATCCCAGGCCTCTCTCCTGGCCTCTGCTGGCTTCAGCCGTCCTTGGCAATTCCTTGGCTTGTGGCCACATCTCTCCAGTCACTGCCTTCTTTACATGGCCCCATGTTCCAAATTCCCTCGTCTTTGTTTTTTGTTTTTTTATTTTATTTATTTATTTATGAGATGAAGCTTCACTCTTGTTGCCTGGGCTGGAGTGCAATGGCATGATCTCGGCTCACTGCAATCTCCGCCTCCCGGGTTCAAGCCATTCTCCTGCCTCAGCCTTCCGAGTAGCTGGGTTCACAGGCTCACATCACCATGCCCAGGTAATTTTTTTGTGTTTTTACTAGAGGTGGGGTTTCACCCTGTTGGCCAGGATGGTCTCGAAATCCTGACCTCAGGGTGCCTTGGCCTCCCTAAGTGGTGGGATTACAGGCATAAGCCACTGTGCCTGTTCTGATTTTTTATTTTTTAGACAGAGTCTCGATCTGTCGCCCATGCTGGCGAGCAGTGGCACAATCTGGCTCACTGCAGCCTCAACCTCCTGGGTTCAAGCAATCCGACCACCTCAGCCTCCTGAGTAGCTGGGACCACAACTATGCACTATCACACTCGGCTTTTTTTTTTTTATTTTAGATGGAATCTCACTCTATCACCCAGGCTGGAGTGCAGTGGCGTGATCTCGGCTCACTGCAACCTCTGCCTCTCAAGTTCAAGCGATTCTCGTGCCTCAGCCTCCCAAGTAGCTGGGATTACAGGCGCCCACCACCATGCTGGGCTAACTTTTGTATTTTTAGTAGAGACAGGTTTTTACCAGATTGGTCAGGCTGGTCTGAAACTCCAGACCTCAAGTGATCCGCCCACCCCAGCCTCCTGAAGTGCTGAGATTACAGGCATGAGCCACAGTACCCAGCCCCACACTTGGCTAATTTTTTAAATTTTTGTGTAGATGGAGTCTTGCCATGTTGCCCAGGCTGGCTTTATTTATTTTAAGCCCTTCTTTTTTGCCCAATTCATTTAGCACTTTATTATTTTTGAAATCTTTCTATTTTTATTCATATTTTAAAAAGACAGTGTCTCACTCTGTCATCCAGGCTGGTGTGTACTGGCATAATCAATGCTCACTGCAGCCTCAACTTTCTGGGCTCAAGTGATCCTCCTGCCCCAGCCTCCTGAGTAGCTGAGACTACAGGTGCATGCCACCATGCCTGGCTAATTTTTTGTATTTTTTTTTTTTTTTTTTTTTTTTGAGACGCAGTCTTGCTCTGTCGCCCAGGCTGGAGTGCAGTGGCCGGATCTCAGCTCACTGCAAGCTCCGCCTCCCGGGTTTACGCCATTCTCCTGCCTCAGCCTCCCAAGTAGCTGGGACTACAGGCGCCCGCCACATCACCCGGCTAGTTTTTTGTATTTTTTAGTAGAGACGGGGTTTCACCCTGTTAGCCAGGATGGTCTCGATCTCCTGACCTCGTGATCCGCCCGTCTAGGCCTCCCAAAGTGCTGGGATTACAGGCTTGAGCCACTGCGCCCGGCCCAATTTTTTGTATTTTTAGTAGAGACGGGGTTTCACCGTGTTAGCCAGGATGGTTTCTATCTCCTGACCTTGTGATCCGCCCACCTCAGCCTCCCAAAGTGCTGGGATTACAGACGTGATCCACCGTGTCCGGCCCTGGCTAATTTTTAAAACTTTTTTTGGATAGAGACATGGTTTCTCTATGTTGCCCAGGCTGGTCTTGAACTCCAGAGATCAAGTGATCCTCTGGCTTTAGCCACTCAGAGTGCTGAGATTACAGGCATGAGCCACTGTGCCTGGCTGTTTTGTAGAAATGGTATCTTCTTGCATTACCTAGGCTTGTCTCAAACTTCTAGGCGCAAAGCAATCCTCCCTCCTTGGCCTTCCAAAGTGCTGGAATTACAAGTGTGAACGACCACGCTTGACCCTAGACATTTCTTCTTCTTCGAGACAGAGACTCACTCTGTCACCCAGGCTGGAGTGCAATGGCACAATCTCGGCTCACTGCAACCTTCGCCTCTGGGGTTCAAGCGATTCTCCTCCCTCAGCCCCCCAAGTAGCTGGGATTACAGGCACCACCACCACACCCAGCTAACTTTTGTATTTTTAGTAGAGACAGGGTTTCACCATGTTGACCAGGCTGGTCTCGAACTCCTGACCTCAGGTGATGCGCCTACCTCGGCCTCCCAAAGTGCTGGGATTATAGGTGTGAGCCACCATGCCCGGCCATGACCCTGGACATTTTTATAAATGGAATCAGACACTCTATGGTCTTTTGTGCCTGGCTTCTTTCACTCAGCATCGTGTTTTCAGGGTTCATCCGTGCTGTAGGATGGATCAGTGCTTCATTCCTTTATATGGCTGCATAGTAATCCATTTCATGGATTGACCACAGTCTGTTGATCCACACATCCTTTAAGGAACAGCTGAATTGTTTCCACTTTTTGGCGATCGTGAACAATACTGCTATAAATGTGTGTCTTTTAGCCCTTTTTGAATAGTTAACTGGAGTGGATACTCCTTTTCTTTCTTTTCTTTTCCTTTTTTTTTTTTGAGATGGGGTCTCCGGCTGTCACCCAGGCTGGAGTGCAGTGGTGCGATCTTGGCTCACTGCAACTTCTGCTTCCCACGTTCAAGCAATTCTCCTGTCTCAGCCTCCCGAGTAGCTGGGACTACAGGTGTGCACCACCACACCTGAGTTTTGTAGTTTTAGTAGAGACAGGGTTTCACTATATTGGTCAGGCTGATCTTGAACTCTTGACCTCAGGTGATCCACCTGCCTCGGCCTCCCAGAGTGCCGGGATTACAGGCGTGAGTCACCGCGCCCGGCCATGAAGTGGACACTCCTATTCTGGACATAGAATGACAATGATTTTTCCGCACAGAATGATTTTCTGCACATAACGATGATTTTTCCTTTTCTTTCTCTTTTTTTTTTTTTTTTTTTTTTGAGACGGAGTCTGGCTCTGTGGCCCAGGCTGGAGTGCAGTGGCCCGATCTCAGCTCGCTACAAGCTCCGCCTCCCGGGTTTACGCCATTCTCCTGTCTCAGCCTCCCGAGTAGCTGGGACTACAGGCGCCCGCCACCTCGCCCGGCTAATTTTTTGTATTTTTTAGTAGAGACGGGGTTTCACCGTGTTAGCCAGGATGGTCTCGATCTCCTGACCTCGTGATCCGCCCGTCTCGGCCTCCCAAAGTGCTGGGATTACAGGCTTGAGCCACCGCGCCCGGCCTCTTTTTTTTTAATTGGAGACAGGGTCTCACTTTTGTCGCCCAGGCTGGAGTGGTGTGACTGTATCTCACTGCAGTCACTCCTGTGGTCAGGAGATGGGGAGGTTTGGCCATGTCTGTGGTTTGGACAATGCTCTTATATTCATCTGTAGTAAGACTCAGTTGCGGAAGGGTTTTCAGTTTTGTCTGGTTTCATCCTGGACAGAGTGGCCCTGTTTGATGTGGTCATTCCTTGAAATTGTATATGTTCAACCAAAGAACTCCTCGGCTTCGCTGTGACTACCAGCCCAACTCCCAGTTGACCAGAACCTGGGGCCAATTTTTCCTTCTTTACTTTACATTCACCTTCTCGCCTTTGCATATGCTGTTCCTTCTGCTCAGAATGCCTTTCCCTCCCTGTCTTCACTCAGCTCTTTCCTTCTCAAGTTTCAGAGCGCTGCTTAAATGCCACTTCCTCTGAGAAGCCCTCTTTGATCACCCAGGCTGTGGGCCTCTATAACCCATATCAACACCAGACACATGTTTTGGTCACAGTTAGGATTTTTTTTGTTGTTTTTTTTGAGAGAGGGTCTCACTCTGTTGCTCAAGCTGGAGTGCAAGCAGTGCAATGGTGGCTCACTGCAGCCTCCAACTCCTGGGCTCAAGCAATCGTCTTGAGTAGCTATGAAGATGAGCTCGCCACCACACCAGCTGATTTTTTTGTTGTTGTTTTATTTTTGTAGAGACAGAGGTCTCTCTGTCTTGCCCAGGCAGGTCTCAAAACTCCTGGCCTCAAATGATCTTCCCACTTTGGTCTCCCAAAGTGCTAGGATTACAGGCATGAGCCACTGTGGCTGGCCTGTCATCTTTCAAGTTTCCCAAGTGAGGAGAAAAGGGAGGGAGAAGGCCAGAAAGAAATAAGTTAGAGGAACAGTTCTTGCTGTGGGTCTCAGTATGTTGCCATGTCCCTATGAAAGAGAAAGAGAGAAAGAAAAGGAAGGAAGGAGAGAGAGAGGGAGTCCAGAAAGAAAAGAAAGGGAAAGGAAGGAAAGATAGAAGAAAGGAAGGAAAGAAATAGAAAAGAAAAGAAAAAGGGAAAGGAAGGAAGAAAAAAGAAAAAGAACGGAGATAAAGGGGGCTCCAGACAAACATAAAAACTGGACCTTCAAAAGACAATTGGCCAGGTGCAGTGGCTAACACCTGTAATCCCAGCACTTTGGGAGGCTGAGATGGGCAGATCACCTGAGGTCCCAAGTTCGAGACTAGCCTGGCCAACATGGCAAAAACCCATCTCTACTAAAAACACAAAAATTAGTCAGGCATGGTGGCTCACACCTGTAGTCCCAGCACTTTGGGAGGCCAAGGTGGAAGGATCTCTTGAGCTCAGCAGTTCGAGACCAGCCCGGGCAACAGAGCGAGACCCTATTGCAATTTTTAAAAAAACGTTTCAAGTAGCCGGGTGTGGTGGTACACACCTGTAGTCTGAGCTACTCGGGGAGCTGAGGCAGGAGGATTGCTAGAGCCTGGGAGGTCGAGGCTGCAGTAAGCTGTGATTGCACTACTGCACTCCAGCCTGAGCAGCAGATTGAGACCCTGTCTCAAATAAATAAATAAATAAATAAATAAATAAATAAATAAATAGCACAACAGATGATCGCCTCATGAGAATTTGATCTTTCCATTAAAAGTCTCCTCTCCAGTGGAAAAGTCTCACAGTGGCCACTCAAATTCTAAATTGTCCCCAGTGGAAGGTACCATTGGAGAGAGACACATTTTGTTTTTTTGAGACAGGATCCGGCTCTGTCACCCAGGTTGGAGTGCCATAGTGTGATCATGGCTCACTGCAACCTCTGCTTCCCGGGCTCAAGTGATTCTCCTGCCTCAGCCTCCTGAGTAGCTGGGACTACAGGCGCACAACACTGTGCACAGCTTCCTTATAAGATTTTGAAATGGTGAAAAGTTTCCCAAAGGACAGTGGTCCAAGGAGATCTTTGGAACACTTTGGCCATCATCACTGACTCAAGGGTGACTTACTGAGTCTAGACTTGTCCTCTCTCTATCGACATTTCCCCCGATGGACCCACAGTGCAATCCCAGCACTTTGGGAGGTCAAGACAGGAGGATTACTTGAGCCCAGGATTCAAGACCAGCCTGGGCAACATGGTGAGACCTCGTCTCTACAAAAAATACAAAAATTGACAGCGGACACCAGGACTCCAAGATGGCCAGTGAAGGACAAGAAACTTCTGGAGGTCAAACTGGGGGAGCTGCCAAGCTGGATCTTGATGTGGGACTTCAGCCCTAGTGGCATTTTCGGAGCATTTCGAAGAGGTTACTACCAGTACTACAACAAGTACATTGACGTGAGGAAGGGGAGCATCTCGGGGATTACCATGGTGCTGGCATGCTACGTGCTCTTCAACTACTGCCTTTCCTACAAGCATCTCAAGCATGAGCGGCTCCGCAAATACCACTGAAGAGGACACACTCTGCACTACCCCCTGACCCCATGACCTTGGCCCGAGCCCCTCCGTGAGGAACACAATCTTGATCATTGCTGAAGCCTTTCATGCCCTAATGGGAATTAACCTCCAAATAAAAGATGACTGGTAAAAAAAATTTTTTTTTTAAATACAAAAATTGGCCAGGTGCAGTGGCTCACACCTGTAATCCCAGCACTCTGGGAGGCTGAGACGGGTGAATCACAAGGTCGAGAGATCAAGATCATCCTGGCCAACATGGTGAAACCCCGTTTCTACTAAAAATACAAAAATTAGCTGGGCGTGGTGGTGCACACCTATAGTCCCAGTTACTCGGGAGGCTGAGGCAGGAGAACTGCTTGAGCCCAGGAGGCAGAGGTTGCATTGAGTCATGATCACACTACGGCACTCCAACCTGGGTGACGGAGCATATCCTGTCTCAAAAAAACAAAAACAAAAACAAACATGTCCCTCTCCAATGGTACCTCTGTCACTGAGGACAAGGAGAATCACTTGAACCCAGGAGGCGGAGGTTGCAGTGAGCCAAGATCGCAGCACTGCACTCCAGCCTGGTGACAGAGTGAGACTCCATCTCAAAAAAAAAAAATTAGCTGGACTTGGTGGTGAGGCCTGTAGTTCTAGCTACTTGGGAGGCTGAGGCAGGAGGATCACTTGAGCCCAGGAGGTCAAGGCTGCAGTGAGCCAAGATTGCACGACTCCACTCCTCCCTGGGCAACAAAGTGAGACCTTGATTTTAGACTTGAAGCCTCCAGGACTATGAGAGAATTGATTTGCATTGTTTCCTTTTTTTTTTTTTTTTTTTTTTTTTTTGAGACAGAGTCTTGCTCTGTCTCCCAGGCTGCAATGCAGTGGCACTATCTTGGCTCACTGCAATCTCTGCCCCCCAGGTTCAAGAGATTCTTCTGCCTCAGCCTCCTGAGCAGCTGGGATTACAGGCATATACCACCATGCCTGGCTAATTTTTGTATTTTTAGTAAAGATAGGGTTTCACCATGTTGGTCAGGCTAGTCTCAAACTCCTGACCTCAGGAGATCCACCTGCCTCGGCCTTCCAAACTGCTGGTATTACAGGCATAAGCCACCGCGCCCAGCCAATTTCTGTTGTTCTCAAAACCACTAGTTTGTGGTCATTTGCTACTGCAGCCACCAGAAACTCACACAGGCCTGCACAAGAGACAGACCACAGGAGGAGGTATCGAGAGAGAAAACAATTTAATCAAGGAACAGAGTGACTGAACAGAAAACCAAAAAAAAAAAAACCCGGAGAAACTCATTCCTAGAATAGCAAATGAAATAAACCCTGCATGGAAGGGCCCTAATGAGATCATAACTGAAATTCCATTCAGCATTAACTTACCTTCGGCCGGGCGCGGTGGCTCAAGCCTGTAATCCCAGCACTTTGGGAGGCCGAGACGGGCAGATCACGAGGTCATGAGATCGAGACCATCCTGGCTAACACAGTGAAACCCCGTCTCTACTAAAAAATACAAAAAAAACCTAGCTGGGCGAGGTGGCGGGCGCCTGTAGTCCCAGCTACTCGGGAGGCTGAGGCAGGAGAATGGCGTAAACCTGGGAGGCGGAGCTTGCAGTGAGCTGAGATCCGGCCACTGCACTCCAGCCCGGGCGACAGAGCGAGACTCCATCTCAAAAAAAAAAACAAAAAACAAAAAACAAAAAAAAACCTTACCTTCCAGTCATAGGCAGAATCACCTTAAGCAGATAGAGACACAAAGGTCTCAGATGTGCACACTTTTCTTTTTTTTGAGACAGAGTCTTGCTCTGTCACCCAGGCTGGAGTTCAGTGGCGTAGTCTCAGCTCACTGTAACCTCTGCCTCCCGGGTTCAAGCGATCCTCCTGCCTCAGCCTCCTGAGTAGCTGGGATTAAAGGCGCACACCACCGTGCCCAGCTACTTTTTGTATATTTAGTAGAGACGGGGTTTCACCCTGTTGGCCAGGTTGGTTTTCAACTCCTGACCTCAGGTGACCTGCCTGCCTTGGCCTCCCAAAGTGCTGGGATCACAGGCGTGAGCCACCGTGCCTGAACTCAGATGTGTGCACTTTTGCTGAGTCCAGGTTACTGATTGGTGGCAGGGAGGGTCTCAGCCCAATCTCAGTAGGACGTCCAGTCCTGTTGATGTCAAATACCACCAGAAAAACAGCTACAGTGAAACCCAGCTGGGTTTATGGATTAATGCATTGAAGGAAGAAACACCGGAAGGGGTTCTGTTTATCTCAGAAAGAGAAAGTGAGAAAGAGCATGTTATAGAACTAGGGCAACTGTGGGGTGATTTGAGAAGAGTTCAAGGGAGTGGGATCCTGCCTTGGATTGCCTGCAAACAGCTAATGGGGACAATCCTCTAAGTATTTTAATAATCTTTTTTTTTTTTTTTTGTGAGATGAAGTCTCGCTCTGTCCCCCAGTGCTGTGGCTCGATCTTGGCTCACTGCAAGTTCCGCCTCCCGGGTTCACACCATTCTCCTGCCTCAGCCTCCTGAGTAGCTGGGACTACAGGCGCCCACCACCATGCCCGGCTAATTTTTTTGTATTTTTAGTAGAGATGGGGTTTCACTGTATTAGCCAGGATGATTTCAATCTCCTGACCTCATGATCTGCCTGCCTCAGCCTCCCAAAGTGCTGGGATTACAGACGTGAGCCACGGCGCCTGGCCTTTAATAATCTTTTTACTTAGAAGGCAGGGGAACCTGCTGGGAATTGGCGAAAACTAGCAGTCACACCCTTTGGCCAGGAGATGGGGAGGTTTGGCCATTTTTGTGGTTTGGACAATGCTCTTATATTCACCTGTGCTAAGACTCAATTATGGAAGGGTTTTGTTTTTCTGTGGCCAAGTGTCACTGGTTTGAGTCTCCCTGTCTGAGGTGGACATTCCATGAAATTGGTTTGGTCAATCAAAAAACTCCACAGCTTAGCTGTGATTGCCAGGCCAACTGCTAGCTGACAGTGGTCCGGGGCTACTTTTTTCTTCCTCACTTTATATTCACTTCCTCACCTTTGCATATGCTGTTCCCTCTGCCCAGAACCTTTCCCTCTCTTTTTCATTCAACTCTTTCTTTCTGAAGCTTCAGAGCTTTGTTTAAATAACAGCACCTCTGGGAAGCTCTCTTTGATTACCCAGGCTGTGGGCCTCCACAACCCTGTTTCAACCCCAGGCACATCTCTTAGTCATGATTAGGATCATTGTTATTATTATTATTGTTGTTATTACTCTTGAGACAGAGTCTTACTCTGTCACCCAGGCTGGAGTGCAGTAGCATGATCTCAGCTCACTGCAACCTTCGCCTCCCAGGTTCAGGTGATTCTCCTGCCTCAGCCTCCCAAGTAGCTGGGATTACAGGCGCGATGCCACCATGCCTCGGTAATTTTTAGATGGGGTTTCACCATGTTAGCCAGGCTGGTCTTGAACTCCTGACCTCAAGTGATCTGCCCACCTCAGCCTCCTGAAGTGCTGGGATTATAGGCATGAGCTACAACGCCTGACCTTTATTATTATTTATTTATTTATTTTGAGATGGAGTCATGCTCTGTAGCCCAGGCTGGAGTGCGATGGCATGATCTTGGCTCATTGCAACCTCTGCCTCCTGGGGTCAAGTGATTCTCCTGCCTCAGCCTCCCAAGTAGCTGGGATTACAGGCATGCGCCACCACGCCCAGCTAATTTTTGTGTTTTTAGTAGAGACAGGGTTTCGCCATGTTGGTCAGGCTGGTCTCGAACTCCTGACCTTAGGTGATCTGCCTGGCTCGGCCTCCCAAAGTGCTAGGATTACAGGCGTGAGCCACTGTGCCTGGCCTTTATTATTATTTTTTAAGAGACAGGCTCCTTTGCCCAGGCTGGCTGGAGTGCAGTGGCGCTATCATAGCTCACTGCAGCCTCCAACTTCTGGGCTCAAGTGAGCCTCTTGAATGGGAGGATGAACAAGCCACCAGGCCAGTGAATATTTTTGTTTTCTGTAGAGATGGGGTCTCATCATGTTGCCCAGGCTGCTCTCAAACACCTGGCCTCAAGCGATCCTCCTATCTTAGCCTTCCAAACAGTTGGGATCACAGGCATAAGCCACTGCAACCAGCCAGGATAATAATCTTTCATGTGATTTTCCGACTTTGATCAAGCCCCCTGCAACCAGAGCCCTTTCTGTCTCATCCTGCTGTGTGGTACCAGCTGTGGCGCACAGTAGGACCTCAATACTTGAGAACGCGCACATCTAAAAGTTATAGAATGTTAGAACAATACAAGCTGTACAGTTCTGGGCACTGTACTCCGTGGCAGGGTGCCTTGGAGACACCAGAAGTCACCTTACCGAAGACGTGGCTTGTTCTGGATTGAAATTCACTTGACCTACACCCCTAAGTTATGTCAATATGAAGGAAGAGGCTATCTTATCACACTTAGGAAAGTGTGACAAGCCTGGTCGGGAAGGCGCGACAGGCCTGGTTCTTTATCAGTGGAAGGTTAATTACGGTGCCTTTGGCACCTTCCAACGCCTCCCCCAACACTGACAATACATGGTTATATGGAGCCCCTTCTTCTAAGGGCCAAACACCATTCCAGGTGCAGCAACTTCACCTCTGGACATCGAAGCCAGGGGGAAGACGAAAACTAAACAGGTCCACAAAATGTTACAGCAACTTGATATTACAAAAGAAAAAAAAGAAAGAGGGGCCAGGTGTGGTGGCTCACACCTGTAATCCCAACACTTTGGGAGGGTGAGGCAGTTGGATCACCTGAGGTCAGGAGTTCAAGACCAGCCTGGCCCACATGGGTGAAATCCCCTCTCTACTAAAAAAAAAAAAAAAAACAAAAATTAGCCGGGCGCAGTGGCACGTGCCTGTATTCCCAGCTACTTGGGAGGCCGAGGCAGGAGCAGGAGAATCGCTTGAACCCGGGAGGCAGAGGTTGCAGTGAGCCTAGATCGCGCCACTGAACTCCAGCCTGGAAGACAGAGCAAGACTGTATCTCAAAAAAAAAAAAAAAGGAAGGAAGGAAGGAAGGAAGGAAGGAAGGAAGGAAGGAAGGAAGGAGCCTGGAGAAGGGCGTGTCCATTTTGCCTGGTGGCGGGGGATGGGGGGATCTGGGAGAATCTCTCTCAGGAAGGGATATTTAGGGCAAGGCCTGAAGGAAGGGAGGGAGCTGGGCCATGGAAAAACCTGGGAAATTCCTGGGGGAACTCCCTGAGGCAAGACTGCGCCTGGCAATTTGTAAGACGGGGCTGGTGCCACCTGAGCTGAGAGCTAACAGAAGGATGAGAGGGAGGGCAAAGGAGATGGGGTGGGAAGTGGGAGGAGTCTTATGGGACAACGGGAACCCAGGGGAGGTGTTAGAGCAGGGGAGGTGCATCACGCACTGTGATTTAGGTCCCAGCGGGGTCGCTGAGGGGATGCCTTTTAGGGAATGGACTCTGTGGTCAACTACTCCTACCCGAACTGCCCCAAAAGCATTTGCTTTTCCCTCTCCAGTCAGGACCAGTGTAACCATCCTTAGACACCTACTACCGCCATTTTTACTGATGAGGACACTGAGAAATAGTAAATGCACAAAATCTAAAGTATAGTGCCCAAGACAAATTGGTGCCCCGAACCTAATTTCTAAATAAAATTAATAAATAATATTGCAAAAGTGGGGAGCGGGTCAGCAATCCAGGGGGAGGCACTGGCAGGAGCTGTTAGGCAGGAATCTGGACCCAACATGGCGGTGTTACCCCACCTAGCAGGCCTTTTGTTAAAGACTCCCTTCACCCTTGTACACACCCGCAGACTTACATGCGTCACAGTTCTGGCTGGGCAACCACACTCCCCCGTGACCTGCAGCTCACCTGCATTCCACAAGTTGGTAAACAGCAATTTCGATTGACAGTTTCCAAAGACCCCTTCCTCATGACCCTTACTCAACTCTAGCCCTACTAGTTTCAAGACCCCCCCAGGCCCTGTTTGCACAACCAGCTTCCCTACCTCTCAGGCTATAAAAAGCCCCTACCCTCCTCCCTCAACGCGACTTCCTAGGCCCACGCCTTTGGACCGAGGAACCTCGCCCGCAAGCCCTAATAAAAGGCTATTCTCACTGCCATTTGCCTTGTGTCTTCGTTCCCGGTTCGGCTGCAGCCTCAGTTTACCTTTACAGGAGCAAGAGACGGAATTTGAGCCTACTCGCGGTTACATTTTGGCCAAACTCAATTCCTGGTCTCTCTGAACCTCAGTTTCCCTACCTGGCCTGCTTGGTGTGTGTTAATTTCTCTGCCCCATTTATCTCCCCTCTCCCAGCTCCGCCCCAGAGTCACAAGTGGGACGCAGAGACTCACGACTAGGAAAGCAATTTTAAAGCGCTAAGGATTGCAAAGAGCTACGGAGAGACTTCCACAGGGCTCTGTCATCGGGTACACCTCCCCTCACGGACCGCAGGCGCGCTCTGGCGGCCGGGCAGCTCCTGGCTTAAAGGGCCGGTCCACGTGTGTAGTCGCAGCTGCCATCTTTCATCCGGGCATCGGCCATCTTGGTAAAGGCAATGTTCTAGATTTTCGCCTCTCCCCGCCCCTCCTGGTTCGTCAATATATAAAGCCAGCGTAGGGAATGAGGGCGTATTAAGTGTCCTCTTTTTGAAGAGACAAAGAAGTGGCTGACTACCCTGGCTTGGGTCCGAGGCCCGGCCATCCTTTCCTTTACCAAGATGGTGGCGGTACCGAGGCGCAATGAGCGCGCGCCACCAGGAGCTCAGCGCGCAGGCCCTGCGGTGACGTCACGGAGGCGCGACCGGGCCGGCGCTGGGGTAAGGAGGTACGAGTGCCTGCGGCGCGAGCGGAACCTGGGTTCGGGGGGCAGAGGCGCGGGGCGGGGGCTGCTTGGGCTGGGACCATCCCCTGGGAAGGCTGGAGGAGGGATGTTGGGAGGCGGGAGCACTTCCGGCATCCAGTCTGAACCACACCTAATTGGGGGCGATGCCCATTTCCAGACCAGACGACTGAAGCCCGACGCGACAGCGTAGTGTTCGAGGCCCCCTGGCCCCGGACTGTCCCAGGGCAGCTTCCGGTCTCGAGAGGGACAGAGTTGGGTGCGGACGACCCCGGCCTCTTGTAGGGGGATTAGTGGTGGGGAACCTCAGAAGTGATAGCCGGAGGGCTGCTTGGAGGAGGCATTGTTGAGCTTCGTATTCTGTTCTTTTACCTTCAAATCCATGGGGTCTTGATCCCCGTGGATCTTGATTCCCTCCTAAGTGTGCCCCTCGCCCAGCCTGAGCCACTCTCTGGGTCCCGCCTGGGCTCCCAGCTCCTGCCATCTGGGGAGTCCACCTCCTCACCAACCCCAGAGGGCTTGTGTGACCCACAGATTGGGCCTCCCGGGTCTAACGCCCTCCACACCTTCCCATCTCCCTGGAATACAAATCGCCCCTTTTTCCAGCCTATCTCCTGCATCCCCCGTGCAGGCTGGGATCTCCCCGACTCATTCAGACTTTTCCTTAGATGTCTCCTCTAGGAAGCCCTTTGACCCAGGCTGGGTCAGAAGCCCTCCCTGGGCTTCCCTAGCGCCCTGTGTGCCCTTGTTAGGACTCTGACTGCATGTGGTGGCTCTTGTCTGGGAGTCCCAGGCAGGCAGGAAGCTCATTTGTGCCACCTCTTTCCCCAGCATCGCACACGTATTAGGTGCCCAGTACATATTTGTTGAGTGACGTGGTGTGTGTGAGTGTTTACCACACAGAGAAGAGTGTCTGTATTTTTCAGCGTGGACTGTCATAACTACTAATACCACAGACTGGGTGGATTAAACAGCAGAAATTGCCAGGCACTGTGGTTTATGCCTGTAATCCAGCTCTTTGGAAGGCGGAGGCAAGCGGGTCACTTGAGGTCAAGAGTTTGAGACCAGCCTGGCCGACATGGTGAAACCCCATCTCTACTAAAAATACAAAAATCAGATAGGCATAGTGGCACATGCTTGTAGTCCCTGCTACAGGGGAGGCAGAGGCGGGAGAATCACTTGAACCCAGGAGGTGGAGGTTGCAGTGAGCTGAGATCATGCCACTGCACTCCAGCCTGGGTGACAGAGCAAGACTCTGTCTGAAAATAAAATAAGAAGAGTGCTGAGTCTTATGCCCTGGATGGCACAGCACTGGCTCCTCAGTACCCTGGTGGAGTGCTATTTCTCAGGTGGTGGCCTTCTCCCCCTTCATCTGAAAACAGACTTTTGAGATAAGGCTCCAGGCTCAGCCCTGTGTGTCCTGACCAGAGACCTCGGCTTCCCCTCTTTAGAATGGGGATAAATGACAGTCCCCACGTTTAAGGTTTTGGGGACATTCCATTGTTTTGGTCCTTGTAAAGCACTTCACCAAGGGCCAGACATTTGGTGAAGGGTGGTGCCTACCATTTGTGTGTGCCTTGTCATTCCCTGGCTTCTAACGTGGGCCTCACACCAGATAGGGACCAGGTGCCCAGGGGCCGGAAGCTTTAGGATTGTTATAACATCTCCCAGCGGTGCAGGCCCCAAGCCATCAGGGGCAATTTATGTTGGCTTTATTGTTCACCCAGCTCTAGGAAATTTGGGGACTGAAGTCTCCCAGGGTGCAGACAGGGGAGGGACCCCACAAAGACTGTCACATGGTCACAGAAGCATGACTTGCAAGAGACCTAATGGGGCCAGGCGCGGTGGCTCACACCTGTAATCCTAGCACTTTGGGAGGCCAAGGCGGGTGGATCACCTGAAGTCAGGAGTTCGAGACCAGCCTGGCCAACATGATGAAACCCCATCTCTGTAAAAATACAAAAATTAGCCAGGCGTGGTGGTGGGTGCCTGTAATCCCAGCTACTCAGAAGGCTGAGGCAGGAGAATTGCTTGAACCTGGGAGGTGGAGGTTGCAGTGGGCGGAGATTGTGCCACTGCACTCCAGCCTGGGTGAAAGAGCGAAACTCCGTCTCAAAACAAACAAAAAAAAAGAGCCCCACTGTGGAAATAGCCCAGATGTCTAGCTGTGGATAAATGGATAAACAAAATGTGGCATATCCATGCAGTGGAGGAGTATTCTGCCACAAAAAGGAAAGAAGGGCCAGGCACAGCGGCTCAGCCCTGTAATCCCAGCACCTTGGAAGGCCCAGGCAGGAGGATCACTTGAGCCCAGGAGTTCAAGGCCAGCCCGGGCAACATAGTCAGACCCTGCCTTAAAAAAAAAAAAAAAAAAAAAAAAAAGGCATGGTGGCCTGCACCTATAGTCCCAGCTACTTAGGAGGCTCAGGTGATAGGATCTCTTGAGCCCAGGAGGTCAAGACTGCAGTAAGCCGAGATCTTGCCACTGCACTTCAGCCTGGGCGACAGAGTAAGACCCTGTCTCCAAAGTAAATGAATAAATGTACTCTCACACTGTGTGGCCTTTTGTGTCTGGCTTCTTTCACTCAGCATTGTGTTGTTGAGGTTCAACCACATTGTATCATGTATTGGTGCCTCGTTTCGTTTTTTTTTTTTTCCTTTTAAGAGACAGGGTCGTGTTCTGTTGCGCAGGCTGGAGTGCAGTGGCACGATCAGCTCACTGTGGCCTCAGCCTCCTACGCTCAGGTGATCCTTCCACCTCAGCCTCCTAAGTAGCTGGATCTACAGGCACATGCCACTGTGCCTAGTTATTTTTTATTTTGTAGAGATGGAGTCTTGCTATGTTGCCCAGGCTGGTCTTGAACTCCTGGCCTCAAGCAATCCTCCTGCCTCAGCCTCCCAAAGCATGGGGATTACAAACGTGAGCTATTGCACCCAGCCTATGATTCCGTTGATATGGACTGAAATGTCCAGAACAGGCAAAGCCATAGAAACAAAGCAGATTGGTGGTTGCCAGGGGCTAGGGGAGAAGGAACAGGAACAGGGAGTGACTGCTAATGGTGATGTGGCTTCTTTTGGGGGGATGCAAGTGTTCTGCAACTAGACAGAGGTGGTATTTGCACAACGCTGTGAATATACTCAAACACTGAATTGTATACCTTTTTTTTTTTTTGAGATGGGGTCTCGCTCTGTTGCCCAGGGTGGAGTGCAGTGGTGTGATCTCAGCTCATTGCAACCTCCGCCTCCTGGGTTCAAGTGATTCTGCTGCCTCAGCCTCCTGAGTAGCTGGGATTACAGGCATGCGCCACCACACCCAGCTCTTATTTATTTATTTTTTTGAGAGGGAGTCTCATTCTGCCGCTCAGGCTGGAGTGCAGTTGCACGATCTCGGCTCACTGCAGCCTCTGCTTCCCAGGTTCAAGCAATTCTCCTGCCTCAGCCTCCCAAGTAGCTAGGATTAAAGGTGCCCACCATCTGTAATCCCAGCACTTTGGGAGGCCGAGATGGGCAGATCACGAGGTCAGGAGATCGAGACCATCCTGGCTAACATGGTGAAACCCC
>NC_045454.1:35253975-35281405 GCF_002776525.5 Piliocolobus tephrosceles | reverse complement strand
C
The DNA here is from genome assembly GCF_002776525.5 of Piliocolobus tephrosceles. NCBI lineage: Eukaryota > Metazoa > Chordata > Mammalia > Primates > Cercopithecidae > Piliocolobus > Piliocolobus tephrosceles. The sequence goes on along the minus strand of NC_045454.1, from coordinate 35,281,404 downwards.
TCAAAAAAAAAAAGGTGCCCACCATCACAACCAGCTAATTTTTTTATTTTTAGTTGACGTGGGGTTTCACCCTGTTGACCAGGCTGATTTTGAACTCCTGATCTCAGGTGATCTGCCCACCTTGGCCTCCCAAAGTGCTGGGATTACAGGCATGAGCCACCATGCCTGGCCTGAATTGTACACCTTTAAATTGGTTCTTTTTCCTTTCATTGAGACGAAGTCTCGCTCTGTCGCCCAGGCTGGAGTGCAGTGGCATAATCTTCGCTCACTTCAACCTCCACCTCCTGGGTTCAAGCTATTCTCCTGCCTCAGCCTCCTAACTGGCTGGGAATACAGGTGCACACCACCATGCCCAGCTAATTTTTGTAGATTTAGTGGAGATGGGGTGTTGCTGTGTTGGCCAGGCTAGTCTCGAACTCCTGACCGCAAGTGATCCACCCGCCTCGGCCTTCCAAAGTGCTGGGATTACGGGTGTGAGCCACCAGACCTGGCCCAAATGAGCTCATTTGGTGTCATGATGTGAATTTTGCCTTAATAAACTTTTACAAGGAGAGCGCTAAGTCCAACGCCCTTGTTTTATACAGAGAAGGCCATGGAGGCCCAAAGAGGGTCCTGGCCGCCCAGGTGTGAGTCTGGGGGTGCTGAGTGCCGATGTCCCCACCAGCCCCTGTTCCCCTGCCCCCATCCTCTTCCCACAGCCTGCTGAGGGATGCCCAAGAAGTTCCAGGGTGAGAACACCAAGTCGGCAGCGGCCCGGGCACGGAGGGCAGAGGCCAAGGCGGCCGCTGATGCCAAGAAGCAGAAGGAGCTGGAGGATGCCTACTGGAAGGACGACGACAAACACGTCATGAGGAAGGAGCAGCGTAAGGTGCGTGTGCCCCAAGTCCCCGCGGCCCGTGTACCCTGTGGCTGAGGCCAGTGGTCTTTATGTCAATGTGGGTGAATAGCAAGAGGCCCCTCTGACCTTTGGTCTGAAAGGCCAGGAGGGACCGGACACGGTGGCTCACGCCTGTCATCCCAGCACTTTGGGAGGCCAAAGAGGGCAGATCACCTGAGGTCAGGAGTTCAAGACCAGCCTGGCCAACATGGTGAAACCCTGTCTCTACTAAAAATACAAAAATTAACTGCATGGTGGCGCATACTTATAGTCCCAGCTACTCTAGAGGCTGAGGCAGGAGAATTGCTTGAACTGGGAGGCGCAGGTTTGCAGTGAGCTGAGATTTCCCTGCTGCATTCCAGCATGGGCAACAGAGCGAGATTCCATCTCAAAAAAAAAAAAAAGAGGCCGGTCCGTGTGCCTCATGCCTGTAATCCCAGCACTTTGGGAGGCCGAGGTGGGCGGATCACCTGAGGTCAGGAGTTCAAGACCAGTCTGGCTAATATGGTGAAACCCTGACTCTACTCAAAATACAAAAATTAGCTAGGTGTGGTGGCACGCTCCTGTAATCCCAGCTACTCAGGAGGCTGAAGCAGAATTGCTTGAACCCGGGAGGCGGAGGTTGCAGTGAGCTGAGATTGTGCCGTTGCACTCCAATCTGGGCAACAAAAAGCAAAACACCAGGAGGCACTGGAAATGGCAGAGGGGAGGGAGGCAGAGGAAATGGTGTGTGCAAAGGCCCTGGGGTGGCACGGTCTTGCTTGTTTGTGGACAGTAAGGCTGTCATTGCTCTCTGTGGACGTTTTTCTCCTTCGAGTAATGCCAGGGGTGGGCTAGATGGTCATTCTCACCATGGAGCCACTCTGCCCCGAGGACGCTTGGCAATACCTGGCGATGTGTTTGGTTGTCATAACTCGGGGAGAGGGCGTGTTGCTGGCATCTAGAAGGTGGAGGCCAGAGATGCTGACACCCTAGAATGCACAGGATGCCTCCACAGCAAAGAACGAGCCAGCCCCAGATGTCAGCAGTGCCGAGACAGAGAAACGCTGTGATCAGGCCCCTGTTTCCAACCTGCTGACCCAGGTCCACAGATTCTTCTAGGTGTTTATTTTTGTTGTTGTTGTTGAGACGGAGTCTCGCTCTGTTGCCCAGGCTGGAGTGCAGTGGCCCAATTTCGGCTCACCGCAACCTCCGCCTCCCGGGTTCAACCAATTCTCCTGCCTCAGCCTCCTTAGTATCTGGAATTACAGGCATGCGCCATCACACCCAGCTAATTTTGTATTTTTAGTAGAGATGGGGTTTCTCCATGTTGGTCAGACTGGTCTCAAACTCCCAACCTCAGATGATCTGTCCGCCTCAGCCTCCCAAAGTGCTGGGATCATAGGTGTGAGCCCCTGCATCCGGCCCAGGTGTTTATTTTTTAAAAGCTGTGGTTTGGCGTAGTGGCTCATGCCTGTAATCTCGGTACTTTGGGAGGCTGAGGTGAGAGGATTGCTTGAGGCCAGGAGTTTGAGGCCAGCCTGGGCAACATAGCAAGACCCCATCTCCACAAAACATGTAAAAATTAGCCATTCATGGTAGTGCATGCCTGTCGTCCCAGCTACTTGGGAGGCTGAGGTGAGAGGATCACTTGAGCCTGGGAGGTCAGGGCTGCAGTAAGCTATGATCGTGCTACTGCATTCCATCTTGGGCAACAAAATGAGAATGTGACCCAAGATCCATCAAAAAGCCTTGGCCGGGCGCGGTGGCTCAAGCCTGTAATCCCAGCACTTTGGGAGGCCAAGACAGGCGGATCACAAGGTCAGGAGATCGAGACCATCCTGGCTAACACGGTGAAACCCCGTCTCTACTAAAAATACAAAAAACTAGCCGGGCGAGGTGGCGGGCGCCTGTAGTCCCAGCTACTTGGGAGGCTGAGGCGAGAGAATGGCGTGAACCCAGAAGGCAGCAGAGCTTGCAGTGAGCTGAGATCCGGCCACTGCACTCCAGCCCAGGCGACACAGCGAGACTCCGTCTCAAAAAAAAAACAAAAAAAAACAAAAAAAAAGGCCCAGGGCCAAGCACATAGTGCTTGCTTCATTGGTGTCTGGGTTGTGGTTTAGGGCTGATGCTGATCTGCTTAGCCCAGTAGGTGGCGCCAGTGACCCATGCTAGCTAGCCACAGCTCCTGGTTTCCACCCGCTGGGGTAGCTGAGACACCGGCTCCCTAAGCAACCCCCCAGTTTAGGGGCTGCTATCCTGACAACATGCCCAGTTCTTGGGGGGATTCTGGACATTTCCATGTACTTTACCCGTCATCATTTTTTTTTAAAGACGGTCTTGCTCTGGCGCCCAGACTGGAGTGCAGTGGCATGATCACAGCTCAATGCAGTCTTGACCTCCCGAACTCAAGCAAGCCTCCTGCCTCAGCCTCCCAAGCAGCTGGGACTACAGGCATGCACCACCATGCCCAGCTATTGTTTGTATTTTGTGTAGAGAAGGGGGGTCATCTTACTGTGTTGCCCAAGTTGGTCTCAGACTCCTGGGCTCAAGTAGTCCTCCCACCTCAGCCTCCCAAAGTGCTGGGATTACAGGTATGAGCCACTGCGCCTGGCCTCCCATCACCTTTCTGTGAAGGGGTAGATCCTGCCTTGTTTTTAGCACACATTGACTGTCCCTGGCTTTCTTCCAGCCCCACCCCTACCCACCCTGCTGCACTGGGTCCATGAAGATATTTATAGTTTGGGGTGGGGGGATCATCAAAATTTTGACGCTATAGGAAAGTTGAAAACTCAAAAGGAAAAACAATGTCAAAGATCCAGTATCCATCCGGGTGCGGGGGCTCACGCCTGTAATCCCAGCACTTTGGGAGGCCGAGACAGGCAGATCACCTGAGGTCAGGAGTTTGAGACCATCCTGGCCAACATGGTGAAACCCCATTTCTACTAAAAATATAAAAATTAGCCAGGTGTGGTGGCACACACCTGTAGTTCCAGCCACTCGGGAGGCTGAGGCACAAGAATCGCTTGTACCTAGTAGGCGGATGTTGCAGTGAGCCGGGATCGCGCCACTGCACTCCAGCCTGGGCAACAGAGCAAGCGTCTGTCTCAAAAAAATAAAATAAGCCTGGGTGTGGTGGCTCATGCCTGTAATCCCAGCACTTTGGGAGGCTGAGGTGGGTGGATCACGTCAGGAGATTAAGACCATCTTGGCTAACATGGTGAAACCCCGTCTTTACTAAAAACACAAAAAAATTAGCCGAGCGTGGTGACGGGCGCCTGTAGTCCCAGCTACTTGGGAGGCTGAGGCAGGAGAATGTCGTGAACCCGGGAGGCGGAGCTTGCAGTGAGCTGAGATTGCGCCACTGCACTCCAGCCTGGGCAACACAGCAAGACTCTGTCTCAAAAAAAAAAAAAAAAAATAGTAGTAATAAAATAATAAAACAAAAAGATCCAGTGTCCAGATAGAGAATCCAGAGACCTTTCCGCCCATAGAGTCAGGATCATTGGCCTAGCCCTCCCTGTGGCCGGCATCTTGGCCACTGGTGTTGGCCTCATCCTCTGGGAAGAAACAGGCAGAGAAGGCAGAAAAAGCCCAGATCACATGGCTATGAGGAAGAGCTGGAGCCAGACTGGGACCTTCTTGTTTGTTAAGTGGTGTTTTTTTTTTTTTTGAGGCAGTTTCACTCTATCACACAGGCTGGAGTGCAGTGGTGCGACTTTGGCTCACTGCAACCTCTGCCTCCCAGGTTCAAACCACTCTCTTGCCTCAGCCTCCTGAGTAGCTGGGATTACAGGTGTGTGCTACCACACCAGGCTAATTTTTAGTAGAGATGGGGTTTCACCATGTTGGTCAAGCCAGCCTCAAACTCCTGGCCTCAAGTGATCCGTCCACCTTGGCCTCCCAAAGTGCTGGGATTACAGGTGTGAGCCACTGCACCTGGCCTTGTTTTGTTTGTTTGTTTTGTTTTTTGTTTTTTTTAGACAGTTTCTGTTGCCCAGGCTGGAGTACAGTGGCGTGATCTCAGTTCACTGCAACCTCCGCCTCCTAGGTCCAAGCGATTCTTTTGCCTCAGCCTCCCGAGTAGCTGGGATTACAGGCATGGCACCACGCCTGGATAATTTTTGTATTTTTAGGAGAGATGGGGTTTCACCATGTTGCCCAGGCTGGTCTCCAACTCCTTACCTCAAGTGATCCGCCCACCTCGGCCTCCCAAAGTGCTGGGATTACATGCATGAGCTACTGCCTCTGGCCTGTTAAGAGGTTTGATTAAGGGACAGCAAAGCGTGCCTGTCCTAGGAGTGTAGGTCAGAGAGCATGTACCTCTGAGCACACCTGTATTGCATGTATCCGGGACAAGGTATAGAGAGGGGTTGGACAGGCAATTGGGGCCAGGTGGTGAATAGCTTAGACTTCACTTAGGGGTCAGACAGGACGCCAGTAGACCTTACCATTGAGCATGAAGGCCACCACTGACAGTAGGTTAGCAAATAGGTGTGGCTGCGTGCCCATTAAACTTTACCAAAGGGGCTGGACGTGGTGGCTCTTGCCTGTAATTCCAACACTTTGGGAGGTCAAGACAGGTGGATCACGAGGTCAGGCGTTCGAGACGAGCCTGGCCAACATGGTGAAACCCCATCTCTACTAAAAGTACAAAAAATTAGCTGGGCATGGCGGCGGGCGCCTGTAATCCCAGTTATTCCGGAGGCTGAGGCAGGAGAATCAGTTGAACCTGGGAGGCGGAGGTTGCAGTGGGCTGAGGTCGCACCACGGCACTCCAGCCTGGGCGACAGTGCGAGACTCTCTCTCAAAAAAAAAAAAAAAAAATTTACCAAAGCAGACAGTTGGCTACAGTTTGTCAACCCCTGCTCTCTAGAACATTCCTAGCCCCGTGAGTTTCCCTCATATCCATCCTGGTCAGTCCCCTACCAATGATACCTCTCCTCACTTCAAACATCATGCATTGGCCAGGCACAGTGGCTCACACATGTAATCCCAGCACTTTGGGAGGCCAAGGCAGGCAGATCACTTGAGGTCAGGAGTTCGAGACCAGCCTGGGCAACATAGTGAAATACCGTCTCTACTAAAATTACAAAAGGTTAGCCAGGCGTGGTGGTGGGCACTTGTGATCCCAGCTATTTGGGAGACTGAGGCATGAGAATTACTTGAACTCAGGAGGCAGAGGTTGCAGGGAGCCGAGATCGCACCTCTGCACTCCAGTCTGGCTGACAGAGACTTTGTCTCAGGAAAAAAAAAAAAAGCCTCATGCGGGGCCCTGTCTGAGGCAGAATGTGTGTGTGACATGCATCAGTCAGGGAGCCTCAGGATGTTGCCTCTGACCGAAGGGGAAACAGCCTCCTCAGCACAGCAGTGGGAGCCCAGTTTGTGCGCTCTAACATCCTTGACTTTAACACCCCCTCCAACTTTCCTGCTGTGCAGGTGGGGGTGGGGGTCAGGCCCTGGTGGTGTCTTAGGTGCGTCTACCCCTATTCTGTGACATTTCTTTCTGTCAAATCTATCTGGAGACGCAGTGGTAGTGTCCCAGGGGGACGCTGTAGGTGTGGGGCTCATCCCTGGGTAGGCTGAAGGTGTGAGTCAGATGGTGGAGTCTCAGGCAGTGAGCGGGCAGGCAGGGGTGTCCAAGACCAGGGCCCTGCGGGAGTGCCAGGCAGCGGACATAGTACTGCCCTGAGCCTCCAGCAGCACTATGTATAAACCATGGGCTCACTGGGCCCCCTAGGGTAGGTGCAGGACAGGGCAAGTCCAAGTCCCCTAGCCCAGATGTCCCTCATCCAGCCAGCATCAGGGCTTCCCTGGGTGGCCAATGTGGGATCAGTTTCAGCTTCAGTGACCCACGTCAGGGAAAAGTGGACAGTGCTGCCCGACTCATAAGGACAGAGCCCCTGCCCTAGCCTGAAACGGGTCCAGGCCTCCCACCGCTCTTAGAATCCAACATGAACCCCTCCCTGGCCTCCAGAGGCTCCCCGTGGCCCAGCCATCTCCCTCCTGACCTCTTCCCCGGCCCCCTTCACTCCCACTTCAGCCTCCAAGCTGTTCCTGTTATAACAAATGGCTCCTGCCTCGGCGCCTTTGTACTGGTACCCCTGCCTCTAAGGACGCCCCTGTTCCCCAGCTCTCCCCCTTGGCCGGCCCTCTTCGGACCCAGGAGCGTCACTTCTTCAAGAGCCACCCACCCGCCCTGTCCAAGGTTCCCCTGCTGGCCTCACATCTCCCGCCCAGGGCAGCCCCAGGACCCATCTGGTTCCTGGCATGTCCCCTGCACCCAGCACAGAGTCTAAATCTTTGTTGGCTGAGATGAAAACTCAAACCCCAGGCTAGTGGGTGCCGCGGGGGTGTGGGGGCCTCTGCCTGACCATGCATGCGGCCCCCGCAGGAGGAGAAGGAGAAGCGGCGCCTCGACCAGCTGGAACGTAAGAAGGAGACACAGCGCCTGCTGGAGGAGGAAGACTCCAAGCTCAAGGGCGGCAAGGCGCCGCGGGTGGCCACGTCCAGCAAGGTCACCCGGGCCCAGATCGAGGACACGCTGCGCCGAGACCATCAGCTCAGGGAGGCCCCGGACACAGGTGGGGCGGCATCCCGCTCTGGAGCTGCACTTTTGCCCACTGCAGAGGCAGGGGACTTTGAGTCCATTAGACCCCCCTCCTGGCCCCCAGAGAAGCTGCCGGGGCTCCGCGTGGTGCAGGGTGGGTGGGTAGGCCGCCTCCTGGTAAGCCTGGCCGTGAGCACAGACAACCTCTGGGCTTGGGCCCCCTGGGGTCCTCTTGTTTGCAGGGCTGCCGGAAATGAAGGCCGAGAACTGGGCGCCGGGAGGGTGGGACCTGTCCCAAGAGGGCTTACCAGCTCAAGTCGGTTCCATACCCCCTCATGTCTCCCGCCTTCCTCCCGCCTCTAGCTTCTCCTGCCAGTCTCTATCTCATCTCCTTGGAACTGTGCATCTTTGCTTATCTCTCTCTGTCTCTGTCACCCCCCCCCCCCCCCCCCCCCCAAAAGCCAAAGCCCCCCGGGGGGGGCCCCGGGGGGGGGGGGGGAACGCCCCCGGGGGGGGGGGGGCTCCCGGGGGGCGGGGCCGGGCTTTTCGGGGCGAGGCTGCGCCCAAGGCCCCCTGACGTGCATGTCCACCCCGACTCAGCGTGGCAGAGGAGGCGGCCGACCGGCACCCAGAAAGACGCATGCGGGCAGCCTTCACAGCCTTTGAGGAAGCCCAGCTGCCGCGGCTCAAACAAGAGAACCCCAACATGCGGCTGTCGCAGCTGAAACAGCTGCTCAAGAAGGAGTGGCTCCGCTCTCCCGACAACCCCATGAACCAGCGGGCTGTGCCCTTCAATGCCCCCAAGTGAGCCCAGAACTGGGGGAGCCAGTTCACCCACGGGTGGTCCAGGTCACGACTCTGCATGCCCTTATGCCAGGTCAGCTTCAGGGGTCACAGAGCGTTCCGGGGGGCCAAGGCGTCGGGCCCCGGGGCCATGGTCTTATCACCAGCCACCCGTCCTCCCGCCATAGGATCCCTGTCCCAAGTGACACCCCACCCCCTCCCATCCCCCAGCGCGTGTGTGTAGAGCCTCAGGGCTGAGTGCCCAATAAAGGTGGCGGCAAGGCTGCAGTGAGGCACTTGAAGCCTAAGTGAGTGGGTGGGGAGAGGTGGGCGGAGATGGGGGAGAGGGAACAGCTTTGGGGACCTGTTGTGAACCGCACTGGGACCATAGCTAGAAAAGACAAGAGCCCCAACAGCGCACTCCTTCCTGCTGCCAGCTATACCTCATCGGCTCCTGCCATCACCCCTCCTTGACTGCCACTGGTCCAGTGAGGGACCTGCTCCGCTATCCCCTGCACACGCTCAGAAAGGTGGAAGTGGAGGTGCTGGCCACACTTCAGGGGCAGACCTAGAGAAGAGCTGGAGGCTGTCTGCCTCCTGAGATTCTAGTTCAGGGTGGGCCCTGGGACTTGATTGGGGGTTCCATGCTGTGTTTGGGGTCAGGAAATGCTGGCGGCTGTGGTGTTATTCCTACAGGGGAGGCATCTGGGCCAAATCCTTCTGTGATGAATCCTGGGCAGGCTTCCCAGTGGAGGATTTCTTCCTTAGTGGGGGATGAGTCAGATCTCATCGCAGAGGGAGGAGGAAGGCACTGGGCCGGGAAAGGCCTGGAGGCTGCAGTGAGCAGGTGGATTGGAGTGGGTGTGAGCAAGCGTCCTGTCGGAGACTGCACGTCTGGGAAGGGTGGAGTGGGATTTGAACCTAGTTCTGGCTTCCTAGAGCTTAGCCAGCCCTTAAGAACAGAGGAAGGGCAGCTGGGAGATGGGCCTATGAGGCTGTGTGGGCTGAGCAAATTGCTTAGACCCAGGAGGGCGAGCAGGGGAAGGAGGTGCCCCCAGAAGTTGCAGTGGTCAGGGCTGGGTGCGGTGGCTCACGCCTGTAATCCCAGCACTTTGGGAGGCCAAGGTGGGCGAATCACCTGAGATCAGGAGTTCGAGACAAGCCTGGCCAACATGGTGAAACTCCATCTCTACTAAAAATACAAAAATTAGCTGGGTGTGGTGACGCATGCTTATCATAATCTCAGCTACTCAGGAGGCTGAAGCACAAGAATTTGCTTGAACCCGGGAGGCAGAGGCTGCAGGGAGCCAAGATCACAGTTCCGCACTCCAACCTGGGCAACAGAGCAAGACTCTGCCAAAAAAAAAAAAAGTTGCAGTAGTCAGATCATCTGCAGCACTTACCTAGTGGGCAGTGGGCCTGGGTAGAGGTCGGAGCAGCCCCTGGTGCCAGAAATAGCCATCAAGGCCCCACTGTGTGCCTGGCCTTGGACAGCCCTGCTGTCCAAGGTCATTTGTAACAGTGGGGGGAACTGAGGCACAAGGGTAGAGGGTAGGGTTGAAGGACTTACCAGGCCACTGCTATGGCTCTTGCCCAGGTGACACCCACTCCCTATGCCCACAGGGCTATCCCCTGACTCCCCATTACCCTCTCAGCTCAGTACTTCCGGCCTCCTTACTCTTGGCTCCTCAAGCCTCCAACACAGCAGGCTTGTTCCCTCCACCAAGAACGCTGTCCTGCCAGGCACGGTGGCTCATGCCCGTAATCCCAGCACTTTGGGAGGCCGAGGCGGTCGGATCACCTGAGCTCAGGAATGCGACACCAGCCTGGGCAACATGGTGAAACCCTGTCTCCACTAAAAATACAAAAAATTAGCCAGGCGTGGCGGCAAGTGCTTGTAGTCCAAGCTACTTGGGAGGCTGAGGCAGGAGAATCACTTGAACCCGGGAGGCGGAGGTTGCAGTGAGCCACTGCACTCCAGCCTGGGCAACAGAGGAAGACTCCATCTCAAAAAAAAAAAAAAAAAAGAAAAGAAAACACACCATCCTCCCAGATCACAAGTCTTAGGTGCATGCAGGTCCCCACAGAGGTCCTCAGCTCTGTGTAGTCAGGGCTGGGCAGGCTGGAGGGGGCTAGGCTCTGCCCAGAGGTGGGAGACAAAATGTATCTTTCAGGATGCATAGGAGCTCTCCACACAGACAAGGGACAGAAAAGTCAAAGAAATCACATGTGCAAAAGTCTGGAAGTCACACCACTTCCTGTTCAACGGAGGGTAAAAGGTGCCAAGAATAACTAGGTACAGGTGAGGCACCGTGGCTCATGCCTATCTATGATCGCAGGACTTGGGAGGCCACAATGGAAGGATATTTTGAATCCAGCAGTTTGAGACCAGCCTGGGCAAGAAAGCGAGACTTTGTCTCTACAGAAAAAGTTTAAAATTAGGGCATGATGGCATGTGCCTATGGTCCCAGCTTCTTGGGAAGCCGAGTTGGAAGAATCCCTTGAGGCTGAGTTGGATGTTGCAGTGAGTAGGTTGCAGTGAGCCTTAACTGTGCCACTTACACTGCAGCCTGGGCGACGGAGCGAGACCCTGTCTCAAAAAAATAAACTGGGTACAGCTGAAGTTGACATAAAAACTAACCAATATATGTTGGGCACTAGCTTAGTTTGGAGGTCCCCCAAGAACCAACCCTGAGACAGTGACTGTAGGAAATGTGCGATATCTGGGAGAGACCTTTGTTGAGGGTTAGGGAAAGGAGAGGAAGGTAAGGCATCCTGCAGGGAGCACCAATGTGCAGCGTCCCCCACGTGGGAGGAGAAAGGTACTGGCACTACTGGGTACCAGGCCTTGGCCAAACAGGTGGCAGCAGCCCCTCAGTGAGCCCTGGGGACAGCCCCTATGAGATATTGATCGTCTTTGTATATAAGAAAACTAAGGCTGGGCACGGTGGCTCACGCCTGTAATCCCAACACTTGGGAGGCCGAGGTGGGTGGATCACCTGAGGTTGGGAGTTCAAGAGCAGCCTGACCAACATGGAGAAACCCCATCTCTATTAAACATACAAAACTAGCCAGGCGCGGTGGTGCATGTCTATAATCCCAGCTACTCGGGAGCCTGAGGCAGGAGAATCGCTTGAACTCGGGAGGCAGAGGTTGCAGTGAGCCGAGATCACGCCACTGTACTCCAGCCTGGGCAACAGAGAGAGACTCCATCTCAAAAAAAAAAACAAAAACAAAAAAAAGCCGGGCGTGGTGTGGGCATCTGTAATCCCAGCTACTCTGGCGGTTGAGGCAGGAGAGTCGCTTGAACCCGGGAGGTGGAGGTTGCAGTGAGCCGAGATCGCACCATCGCACTCCAGCCTGGGCAAGGAGAGCAAAACTCTGTCTCAAAAAAAAAAGGAAAAGAAAAAGAAAACTAAGTCACCTGCCTATGTCACATAGCCAGGAAGCACCCAGAGCCGCCAGGAAGGCAGCAGGGGTAGTTTTGGGGCCCAGAATCGGGGCTGAAGGTGCCAGCCAGGAAATGGGTGGAATAGCCCACATAGTTCCCCACAAATGGAGGCCTAGGTTCGAATCACACCTCTGCCTCTTCTGAGACCTTAGACAAGGTTCTGAATGATTTAAGCCTCAGTTTCTCCTGTAAAATGGGACTAAAAACCGCGCCCAACCCCAGGCTATCTGGAGAATCAAGGCAATGGTACCTGGGAGGGTACGACGGGAAGGGCTTGGCCCACATGACCATGTTAGGGTCTTTGTGGCTGGGGATGAGAGAAGGTCGGGGACCAATGGTAATCGACCCGAGAGAAGAAGCCGACGGGAGGGCCAGCCAGCCACGACTGGGCACAGAGGGCCTCGGACGCCAGGCAAAGGAGTGGGGCTTCACCCCAGGACGATAGGGATCCCCGGTGGGGTTGTGAGCAGGACAGGGAGCGGATCAGAGCGGCGCGCGACAGGCCCTTCCGGGCCCCTGCAGAGGGACAGCCGGTGGACAAGAGTGAGGATGAAACTCAGGACAGGAGCTGAGAGGGTGGTCGTTAGCCCTCGGGCACAAAGACAAGGTAATAACGTTCGTTCCCTGTTACAGAAAGGCCCTTACTCGCTTCGGCCCCTGGCCCCGGTCCCGGCCCCGCCTCCGCCTCCACCCCCGCCCCCGCGGAATCCCGAGCCCGCGCGTGCGCATTGGCAGCAGGGAATCCCCAGCTCCGCCGCAGAGAGCAGGGGGGGCGTGAGAGGGGAGTTCCGTGCGCGTCCCGCCTGCCCCGCGTGCGTTGCCAGGACGACCGGGCGGGGCCGCGGGGCCACCGGGCGCTCACTGCGCCTGCGCGGAGGTGCTCGCCTTTTGCGCCGGGGCTTTCCCGTCGCGCGCCAGCCGAAGAGGGGAAGCCGCGCGCAGCGCGCATGCGTCTGCCCCACCCGACCCCCCCCCCCCCGCCACGTCCACCCACCCGCCCACCCTGAGGGCCGGGGAATCCTCACCCGCCGCGGTGCGGGTGGGGGCTGGGCGGGGAAACCGGCTCAAACCGGAGTGGGGTTTGCCGAGGAGGTGGCGGGGGAGGGAGCGAGAGCGGGGTCTTCCGGAGGTTCCCACTCCGGCCCCCGTCGTTGCCTTAGCAACCGGGCGCGCGGGCCGCAGTGCGCGGGCGGCGGCGGCCTCGGGGAAGCCGGGTGGCTCTGCGCCTGCGCGGGGCTCCTCGCCTGCAGCCGGGGTTCCCCCTCGAGCACCGGGGGGCCGGCGGGGGAGTAGAGGATGGGCGCGGGGGAGCGAGTGCTGGGGAGGAAGAGACCGTGGGGGAAGAGACGACGCTGGAGAGGCGCGGGAGGAGAGAAGGAGAGGAGGGGTGCGTGCGGAGGAGGGAGCGGTGGGGGAAAACGCAATGGATAGGGACGATAGGGAGGGGTGCAGGGAGAGGCGAGCCTGGGGGTGCGCGCCAGGGAGGGGGTGACGGGGGAGAGCGTAGAGGGAGGGGGACGACAAAGGCGGAGGGGGATGGGAGGGGGAGTTTAGGGAGTAGAGAAAGGATATGGACAAGGAGAGGGGTACATTGGGGCAGTGGGGGCGATGGGAGGGGGCGCTGGAGGACACCTTAGGCTCCTGCAGCCTCCCGCCCAGCAGATTGGTCTGCGAGGGTGGGGGTTGCTGTGCCAGAAAGTCAGGATCTTCGAGTCCGAGCTTAAGGTTTCCAGATTTAGAAAAAAAAATTAAAAAAAAAAAACAAAAATACACGGCGCCCACTTAAACTTGACTTTCAGATAAACGAGCAATTTTTTTATTATAAGTACGTCCCATTCCGTGTTCTCTACTTTATCCAGCAGCACTAATCTTGGCTATTGTTGTTCCCCCCCACCCCCGAAATTTACACACCACCTGTCCCTATCCTTTCCGAAAACCGTGCGGACCCTCGCGGAAGACGCCTTTGTCTCCCGCCTGCCTAGCGCCCCACAGCCCGGCATGTGGGGTGTCCCCCCGGACCTCGCCATCCCCTCCCCCAGCCATCTGCCGTCCTCCTGGCCTTGAACAGCAGCCTGAAGTCGAGTCCGGGCTAGGCAGGGGAATGCGCAAAGGCGCAGCGCACACCCTCGGGGATTTTCTAAGCGCTCCTCCACCCACCACGACCCCCAGACCCTCCCCTATGGGCCTGGCCCTGCCAAGGCCACATCGCCCCGCGGGCCCTAGACACCCGCACATTCTCCTTCTCCAGGAACCTCCAGGGCTCTACTTTCGGGCAGCCTCCCTCACTCTCTGGGCACATAAGCACACAGGCACGTAGTAGGTGCTCACGAAAAAAACATTTGAGGGTGATTTTATGGGGGCAAGTCCTGGGGGGGGGAGTGTTGCATTTCTCGACACGGACAACTGCGTCCTCATCCCACGGGGATATATGCCCTCTCTGGGCCTTTGTCCCCTCCAACAAAGCAGTTTCCCTTTTATCCTTCCCTTTGGTTTCAAAAAGTGTAAGATAACAAAACACTTTGTTATCAAAACAAAATCAAAGGGGGAAAGGTCAGCCCCCAGGGGTCCCTGGCCCTGGGCTGCCCCCAGCGCCTCCCCCAACACTTCCCCCAACACTTCCCCCACTTGCCATGTTCTCTTTTTCTTATTCGCCATCGGAACTGTGGAAGAGTTGCGCCTCCGGCCTGGCTTGTGCTCAACAGGCCGGGAACTCGGTCCCTGCGGATCATTTTCCCCAGGGGCATATTATTCCGGAAACGGGCTAAGCGGTCCCGGGTTGGGGACACGTGGGCGCCTGTGTTTTTAGTTTCGTTGACCTAGGTGACGCCCCTGCAGAAGCCGGCCGTGGATCTGCTGTGCCATGTCTTGGAGGCATTTATAGGGCGGCTAGCTGGGCAGAGGGTGGTGCTGTCCCTTTATTTGAAGCTGGGTAGTTCCTGGGGTGGTGCTGGGTCTGGAGCGGCCCTCTCCTCCCATCAGCCAGGACCAAGTTGCACCTGGGCCCTCATTCCCAGGGGTGGGGAGAGGAGAAGATGAAAGAGCAAGCAAGTTCACACCAGGAGCTGAGGGCAGTGAGAACAGTAAACCAGGGCGACGTGCCCAGAGAAGCGGCGACTCTAGGGAAGAGGAGATCTTGGATGGAGCCCTGAAGACCACGGGTGGGGATAAGGGGTGAGGAGAGCCAGGGAAGGGCGATCCTGGCCCAAGGAACCGCAGATGGAAAGGCGCTGAGGCTGAACCGGTTAGGGGGAGACGCTGGGCGTGTCCAGAGTGTGGTGGGCGGTCCAGGGAGACCGCGGAGGGACTGGAACAAAGGGTGGGCGTTGGGGGAGCAGAGCGCGCCGGCCCGTGAGGAGTCAGGGTGCTCCTCTTGGTTCAAGAAGAGAAGGGAGGTGGGGGGAGGACGGTCATGCGGGACAGGGACGTGACCTGTCACACGGGTGAGGACTGAAGTCTGTGGCTGCGTCAGGGAGAAGGACTGTGGCGGGGACAGGAGGAGCCGCGGGACTGGGGAGGGTTTTCGGGCTCCACTGGGCGATTGTGGGGTCCACGGGGCATGAGGGAATCCCCTGATCGTGGGTGTCCTTGTCACCTCTGCAGCCTGACTCTCCTTCACTGTGTCTGACTAAAGCGTGGGTCGCAGCCTTCCCCAACAGGGGTGGGAAGTCCCCCCAGGAAGGCTGCTGGGTGGCACCCCTCGTCCCCGGCTCCTGCGAACCCACCGGCTCTCTGCCTCCACAATGCAGACCCGAAGGCCTCCTTCCCTTTGTTCTTTTTCCCTCCACACGGTCACGGTCACGGTCACACCGGCGGCTCCCTCTGAGCGCATCTCACACACAATGAGGCGGGGGCGCGCTCCCAATTTCCCCTCCCCTCGGTATCGGCGTCCCCGAGCCCCGCCCGCGCCTCGGAATCCCGGCCTCCAGACCCCGCCTGGGAAACTCGTTACCTTTAAAGAGAGGCTCCCCGCCGGGGGGCTGGGGAGGGGGGAGGGCTATTTTTAGAATGAATGGAAGAAAAGAGAGGAAAAAAAACAAAAAACAAAAACCAGAATGGAGGTTTGTAGAAGCCTCCCTGCTTCCAAGAGGAACCCCCCTCCCCGTCTCCCACCCCAGACCAAGGCTGAAGTTGGGTGGGGGTTCAGAGACGGGGCGGGGCAGGGGGCTTCGAGGAGGAACACTGTGGTCTGAGCTGGAGCCACGCTTTCTGTTGGAGGGGGACAGCTGAAGGAGAACAGCAAGACATATCCGGCGGCCCCACGGACTCGGAGAGCTGGAGGGACCCCGGAGGTGGGCACTTGTCCATTCGCTGGAGGGAAACTGAGGCTCAGAAAGGGGCTTGGCAGGGCCGAGGTCATGGGCGGTGCTTGCCCCTGGACTTCTCCCTCCCATCCCCTACTGAGCCAGACCCCGGGAGCCACGTTGTTCTAAGGTGGCAGAGTGACCTTCACAACTCTGCCACCCAAGCCCTGGCCAGTCAGGCTCCAGGGGTCCCTAATCGCGCAGGTTGGGTGGAGGGTGTCACCAGCCCAACAATGAAATAGAGAAGTTTTCTGTGGTTTGGTTCTGGCCACCCAGTCTCCCCCTTCCTATCTGGGACCTTCCAGCCCAGTCAACGTTGCCAGCTGCCCGAAGCCCCTGGGTCCCCCGATCCTCCCCAGTCGCGTGGTGGGGAGGCTTTAATTGTCTTCCTTCCTCTCTCCCTGACTCTCTTCTTTCCTGGGTCTGGGAGAGCGGCCCCCCAGAGTGAGGGGAGCAGCATCTGTTCCGTGCTGTTGGGACACTGGGCCCTGGCCAGGGGCTTCCGCTCTCTGGGCCTCAGTTTCCCCATCTGTAAGATGAGCACCTTGGGCCAGAGGCGGCAGAGGGTCCTCCCATCTCTTTGACCGTTTTCTAAGATTTGCTGTCACGCCCCTGGGTGGAGGGGGGAGAGTGGGCTTTGGCGAGAGACCTGGAGGGGGATTCCATCCCGGCTCTAGAGGAGACGCCTTGCGGGGGAAGGGCCCAGGCTGCCTCCCTCGGCCTGCGGGGTCCGCGCCCCCTCCCCGGGCGGCGGGGCGGGGCCCAGGTCGGCGGGGAGGGGGTCGGCTCTGCGGCGGCGCGCGCACACCCTCCCGGCTCACACGCCCTTGCCCGGCCGTGCACTTGTCTTCGCGCTCGGGCAGGGCGCAGGGACTCCGGCTGCGGCGGCCGACTCCGGCCGGTGAGTGGCAGTGGGGGGCACGGCGGGGAGCGTTCGGTCCCGGCGGCGGTCCCCTTCTCTTTGGTGGGCGGATCGGTCAAAGCTTGCCCGACTCTGGGAATTCAAAAGGGAGCTGCGGGAGGAGGGGGGCATCCCTTCTTCAACCCCTGCCCTCCAACACCGATCCCGGGAGTCAGCTCCTGACCCCACCCCCATGCCCTGTGAGGAGGGTGTTCCTGCTTCCAGGTCTGGGGATGCGCAGACATCCCCCTTCCTCCGCGAGGTGAAGGTGGGGACATTGGGACCCTCCACGCCTGCACCTCCTCAGTGGTGGGGGGAAAGGAGCGCTGGTTCGCGTTGCCCCCTCCTCCCTCTCTGTCCCCCCATGTTTCTCCCTTTCTCCTTGCGTGGTGGCGGGGATTCCCTGTGCTGGCCCGGCTGCACAGTGGGAGGGAACCCCCCCACCTGCCAGCCTACTGTGCGCTGGGCTCCGGGCTCCTGTTCTTTTCCCTAAGCTCTCTCCCTTCCCTCCTCCCCTCTCCCGGACAGGAGGAGGGGCTGAGGCCCAGAGAGGGTTACCACTAGCCCAAGGTCACCCAGCTGGGCTGGGGCAGAGCGGGTTTCTGGTCAGATCCACAAATCCCAGGACCCAGCTGGTGAGGTCAGCTCAGAGATCCGCTGCCCCCGCCGCCGTTTAACCCTGAGCGTGGGGTGCCAGGGCCTCAGAACTGGGGGGATTCCTTACTTTCTTCAAGTTTCTCCTCCGGCTGGAGACCCAGACAGGACTGAGCCAAGAAGCTCCGGCCTCGCTCTCTTCCGGGGCTCCCAGATCTCACCTCCTCTTGTCCCCGCTCTTCCCCCGCTCCCAGCCTCCTCAGGCTGCCCAAGATCTCATCAAAGGAAATCCCTGGGGGGAGGGGGCTTCTAGATGGGGAAGCCAAAGCTTCTGGAGCCATAGAGGAGAGAATTTTTACTCCGACGCAGCAACCGGCTGAGTGACCTTGGACAAGGCCCTGCCCTCCCAAGGCTAGGGTCAGCATCAAGGTCCCCCTGGCTGGAACAGGTGGTCCCTGAGCCATCCAAGGTGACCATTGCCCTGACTCAAGGTCCTGGTGAGAGAAAGGGCAGCTGAGTGTTCCCCTTCAGTCCTGTTCTGGGGTCTGGCATTGCCCCTGCCCACCATGGGATGTCCCTTTCTGCCCCCTTCTCCAGGATCGGACTTGGGTAACATGTGCTTCTATAAGCCCTCTGCAGACAGCACTATATAGATGAAGGGAGTACCCCAAGGGAGCTACAGGCCCCCAGGGCAGCTTCAGAGCTGGGAAGTAAGAGATCAGCTGGTCTGCCAAGCAAGGTGGTTCACAAGTGTAATCCCAACACTTTGGAAGGGCAAGGCAGGCTCAGGAGTTTGAGACCAGCCTGGGCAACGTACTGAAACCCTGTCTCTACAAAAAATTAAAAAATTAGGCAGGTGTAGTGGTGCGCACTTGTAGTCCCAGCTACTTGAGGGCCGAAGGTGGGAGGATTGCTTGAGCCCAGGAAGTGAAGGCTGCAGTGAGCCGTGTTCATAAGGCTGCACTCCAGCCTGGGTGAGAAAATGTTCCCTCCCTGAATGTTACCCACCTAGATCTCCCTGTGGCGAAGGAACTAGGGGCAATGTGGGGGGTGAGCAGGAACGGCATTGGAAAAGACAGATAAAGCATTCAGTGTCTAGTGTCCGGAACCCAGTGAAAGGAGGAGTGGCCTTAGGGAGGGGACATGGAAGAGGTGGGGCTTGCCCAGGGCCCCTTTGGAGCAATAAAGCCACTGTTCTTAAGCTTCCTGAAAGCTCAGGAGATGACCTAGCTCAGCAACACCAAGCCGGGATCACAGATCTCGCAGATCTGCTCTAAAGACCATTGTATGTAATAGGCTGAGGCAGGTGGATTGCCTCTGACCAGGAGTTCGAGTCCAGCCTGGCCAACACAGCAAAACTCCATCTCTACTAAAAATACAAAAATTAGCCGGTCATGGTGGCAGGCACCTGTAATCCCAGATACTCGGGAGGCTGAGGCAGGAGAATTGTTTGAGCCCTGGAGGCGGTGGTTGCAGTGAGCTGAGATCACATCACTATACTCCAGCCTGGGTGACAGAGCAAGACTCTGTCTCAAAAAAATAAAATATAAAAAAGACCATTGTAGTCCAGGAGCTGTCTGCACCCTACTCTTTTTAGGTCCCCGGCTCTACCCTGCACCCCCTGTCTGATCATTACAGATCTCAAAGGGACAGGAAAGGCAGCAGCAGCCACCCTCTCTCCCAGTCAAGTGGTCACCAGCAGGACTGAAGGGGACAGCCCCTTTGCAGTGGCTCAGCGAGGAGACTCCTGCACCCTAGGGTGAGTGAGTCCCAGACTTGGGTCACCTTTGGGGGTGGGGGTGGCTCAAGGGTTGGATAGAAAAATTGGTAACTGGGCAGGCTAGGTGGCTCACGCCTGTAATACCAGCACTTTGGGAGGCCGAGGCATGTGGATCACTTGAGGTCAGCCTGGCCAACACGGCGATACCCCATCTCTACTAAAAATACAAAATTTGCCCAGGCATGGTGGTGGGTACCTGTAATCCTAGCTACTTGGGAGGCTGAGGCAGGAGGACCACTTGAATCGGGAGGCAGAGGTTGCAGTGAGCCAAGATCGCGCCACTGCACTCCAGCCTTGGCGACACAGCAAGGCTCTGTTTCAAAATAAATAAATAAATAAATAAATAAATAAAAGGGTGACCTGAGGAAAACGTGCCAGCTTTTGAAATAATAACAAGCTGGGGGCAGTGGCGTGCACCTGTGGTCGTAGCTACTCGGAAGACTAAGGTGGGAGTATCAAGAGTCCAGGAGCTTGAGGCTGCTGTCAGTGATGATCATGCTTGTGAATGGCCACTGCACTCCAGCCTAGGCGACAGAGCGAGACTCCCATCTCTTTAATTAAAAAAAAAAAAAAATAGGCCGGGCACGGTGGCTTATGCTTGTAATCCCAGCAGTTTGGGAGGCCGAGGCGGGCAGATCACCTGAGGTCAGGAGTTCAAGACCAGCCTGGCCAACAGGGTGAAACCCCTATCTCTACTAAAAATACAAAATTAGCCAGGCATAGTTCTGCATGCCTGTAACCCCAGCTACTTGGGAGGCTAAGGCAGGAGAATCGCTTGAACCCAGGAGGCGGAGGTTGCAAGCCAAGATTGCAGCCTGGGCAACAAGAGCGGGAAACTCCATCTCAAAATAAAAGAAAGAAAAATAATACTAATATAATAATTTTTATTATATCATGTATATCATGATGATGATAATAGCAAGGACTATGCTTTCTAGACCCTCCGGGGAGTTACTGTCCACTTTCTCTGATCGCTGGAGTTAGGGAACCTATTCAGAGAGACCAGATGACCTAGAAGTGGGGTGTTGAGCCAGGTTGGAATGCTCTGTCCCACCACTCCCGCTCCCACACACAGCCTCTACCTCCCAGCTCTCGTGGTCTCGCTGGAGACAGTCCCCAGGGTAGGCCAGCTCTGTGGAAGGCAGCTCCTGTGCTCCTTTCTCCAGTGAACTTTTTTTTTTTTCAGTTTAGTTTTGTTTTGTTTTGTTTGTTTTGAGACGGAGTCTGACTGTGTCACCCAGGCTGAGTGCAGTGGCGTCATCTTGGCTCACTGCAACCTCCGCCCCCAACCCCCGGGGTTCAAGCAAATATCCTGCCTCAGCCTCCCAAGTAGCTGGGATTACAGCCATGTGCCACCACGCCCAGCTAATTTTTGTATTTCCACTAGAGACGGGGTTTCACCATGTTGGCCATGTTGGTCTCGAACTCCTGTCCTCAGGTAATCCACCTGTCTCAGCCTCCCAAACTGCTGGGTTTATAGACGTGAGCCAACGAGCCAGGACTCCTTGGTGAACATTGACTGACATCCAGGGTCAGCACTAAGCTGCCCATGGGGTTGTGGAGAAAGCAGAGGTGGTGGTCATTTAGTCAATCAACAAAGGCCAGCCCAGGTCAGCCCTTGTGGAATTTCATGGGGCATGAATTAAGCAAGTGTTATGTGCTGGATACAGGTGCTCACGCCTGTGATCCCAGAACTTTGGGAGGCCAAAACAGGAGGATAACTTGAGCTCAGGGGCTTGAGACTAGCCTGGGCAATGTAACAAGACCCCATCTCTACAATTTTTTTTTTTTTTAATTAACCAGATGGGGTGGTGTATACCTGTGGTCCCAGCTACTCTGGATGCTGAGATAGGGGGATCACTTGAGCCCAAGAGGTCGAGGATACAGTGGGCTATGATTGCACCACTGTACTGTAGTCTGGGTGACAGTGAGACTCTGTCTCAGAAAGAAAGCGAGAGAGAAAGGGGATCGGGTGTGGTGGCTCACGCCTGTAATCCCAGCACTTTGGGAGGCCGAGGTGGGCGGATCACGAGGTCTGGAGATAGAGACCATCCTGCGTGGTGAAACCTCATCTCTACTAAATACAAAAAATTAGCTGGGGTGGTGTCGGGAGTGCCTGGAATCCTAGCTACTTAGGAGGCTGAGGCAGGCAGGAGAATCCCTTGAACCAGGAAGCTGGAGGTTGCAGTGAGCCGAAATCGCGGCACTGCACTCTAGCCTGGTGACAGAGGGAGACTCCGATACTCTGTCTCAAAAAAAAAGAAGAAAAAAACAGAGAAAGGGAGGGAGGGAGAGAAAAAAGAAAGGAGAAGGGAGGGGGGGGGGGGGGAGGGGGAGGGGAAGGGAAAAAAGGGGGGGGGGGGGGGGGGGGAGACAGAAAAAAAAGGAAGGAAGGAAGGAAGAAAGGAAAGAAAAAGAAGAAAGAGGAAGGGAGGGAGGGAAGGAAGGAAGAAAAGTGTTTTGTATGAGGAAGAAAATAGAATATGAGGATGTATTAGTGACCAGAGGAGCAGGGAAGCCTCTTGTAAAAGTCAGAGAGGCTTCTCTAGGGCAGTGGGCATGAGCTGAGACCTTAAGGAAGAGGAGGAACTGGCCCGCTGAGAGCTGGGGAACAGCATACCCAGCAGAGGGAACCACATGTGCGAAGGTCCTGAGGTGGGAAAGAGCTTGGCATGTTTGAGGAACAGTGAGGCTGCTGTGGCTGGAACCAAGTGAGTGGGAGAGAGGAGGAAGATGAAGGCCGGCAGGCAGGAGCCAAGCTACAAGGAACTCAGGGGCCGCGGTGAGGGTGTGGACTTCAGAGCAATGGGGAACCGTGGCAGGTGTGGGAGCAGGGGAGAGGCATGGTCTCAGTTAGGATTTTCAGAAACTCTGTGGCTGCTATGGAGAGCAGGGCAGGAGTGGAGGTGGCAGGAGCCCAGAGTGGAGACCCGGGAGATGTCTGGTGGTTTCAGCCCGGCTGGTACTAGGGTACGGCCTCGGATGGAAAGAAGTGGGCACATTCTGGGACTGGGTTGGGGATGGAGGATGAAATGTGGCTAGGTTTCCATCTCATGCCAAGGAGCCACTGGGAGGGAAGGGAGCACTCATTGTGCCTGGGGAAACCTGGGAAGGCATCCTGGAGGAGGTGCTCATTGGGCTAAGTCTGGAAGATCAAGTAGGAGTTTGCCAGCAGCTAAGGCTGGGATCATGTGGGATCTAATTGCTCAGATGCCAGGGGATTGCTGAGCACCCAGAATCTGGGGTGACATGATCAGATTTGTAACCGAGAAAGATCCCTGTAATCCCAGCACTTTGGGAGGCCAAGGAAGGAGGATCACTTGAGGAAAGGAGTTCAAGAATAGCCTCAGCAACATGGCAACACCCCATCTCTACAAAAGGAAAAAAATAGCCAGGCATGGTGGCACACACATGTAGCCCCAGCTACTCGGGAGGGAGGATCGCTTGAGGACAGGAGATCAAGGCTGCCAGTGAGCTACGACTGCACCACTGCACTTAAACCTGTTACGAGACAAAGGGAGACCCTGTCTCTCTCTCTCTCTCTCTCTCTTTTTTTTTTTTTTGATGCAGGGTCTTGCTCTGTCACCCAGGCTAGAGTTCAGTGATGCAATCTCAGCTCACTGCAACCTCCACCTCCCAGGCTCAAGTGATTCTCATGCCTTAGCCTCCTGGGTAGCTTGGGACTATAGATAGGTGCCTGCCACCATGCCCGGCTAATTTTTATTTTATTTTTTTTTTATTTTTTTAGTTTTATGTATGTATGTATGTATGTATGTATGTATGTATGTATGTATTTAGTTTCGAGATGGAGTCTTGCTCTGTCACCCAGGCTGGAGTACAGTGACGTGATCTCAGCTCACTGCAACCTCCACCTCCCAAGTTCAAGCGATTCTCCTGCTTCAGCCTCCCGAGTAGCTGGGATTACACGTGTGTGCCACCATACCCAGCTAATTTTGTGTATTTTTAGTACAGACAGGGTTTCACCATGTTGGCCAGGCTGGTCTTGTTTTTTTTTCTTTTTCTTTTTCTTTTTTTTGAGACAGAGTCTCGCTCTGTTGCCCAGGCTGAAGTGTAGTGGTGCAATCTCAGCTCACTGCAACCTCCGCCTCCTGGGTTCAAGTGATTCTCTGTCTCAGGCTCCTGAGTAGCTGGGATTACAGGCGCCCACCACCACGCCTGGCTATTTTGTATTTTTAGTAGAGACAGGGTTTTACCATGTTGGCCAGACTGGTCTTGAACTCCTGACCTCGTGATCCGCCTGCCTCGGCCTCCCAAAATACTGGGACTACAGGCGTGAGCCACCACACCCAGTTATATTTTTAAAATTTATTCTTTATTTTAGTACAGACGGGGTTTCATCATGTTGCCCAGGCTGGTCTTGAACCCTTGAGCTCAGGCAATCAGCCCAACTTGGCTTCTCAAAGTGCTAGGATTACAGGCGTGAGCCATGGGACCCTGTCTCTTAAAAATAAAAAAAGATTCCCTGTGGGTGGGGGGTTCTGGGGGAGGTTAGACCTGAGTGAAAGAGTTCAAGAGGTGCTTTTGAAATAGTCCAGGTCAGCCGGACACGGTGGCTCACGCCTATGATCCCAGCACTTTGGGATGCCGAGGCAGGCAGATGATGAGGTCAGGAGTTCGAGACCAGCCTGGTCAACCTGGTGAAACCCCGTCTCTACTAAAAATATAACAATTAGCCGAGCATGGTGGTGGGCACCTGTAATCCCAGCTACTCAGGAGGCTGAGGCAGAAGAATCACTTGAACCCAGGAGGTGGAGCTTGCAGTAAGCTGAGAACTGTGCCACTGTACTCCAGCCTGGGCAAGAGAGTGAGACTCCATCTCAAAAAAACAAAACAAAACAAAGGAAAAAGTAATAGTCCAGGTCATGGTCAGGCCAGTAGCAGCTGTAAGCATCCATGGAGTGCTAGGACATTTGATGGAAATTACCTTCTGAACCTCATGCCACTGGCCTCCAAAGAGGCCCTATCATTGCCTGCAGAGGAAATGGAGGCTCAGAGTTACCAGTCCCTTGTCCACAATCACGGCCTTCATTCCTGTGGCTGCCGCCACAAATGACCATGAGCTGGATGACTTACAACCACAGAAAGTTAGCCGCGTGGGATGGCTCACGCCTGTAATCCTAACACTTTGGGAGGCCGAGGTGGACAAATCACCTGAGGTCGGGTGTTCAAGACCAGCCTAGCCAACATGGTGAAACCCTGTCTTTACTAAAAATACAAAAATTAGCTGGGCGTGGTGGCGGGTGCCTGTAATCCCGGCTACTCGGGAGGCAGAGGTTGTAGAGAGCCAAGATCTCACCACTGCACTCCAGCCTGGGTGACAGGAGCAAAACTGTCTCAAAAAAAAAAAAAAAAAAACCACAAAAAACAAGCAAACAACAAAAAAACACACAGAAAGTTGTGCTCTCACAGTTCTAGAGGCCAGATGTCCAAAATCAAGGTGTCAGTGGTGTCGCCTTCCCTCTGAAGGCTCTCAGGAAGATCCTTTCCTACCTCTTCCAGCCTCTGGTGGCTCCTGGTGTTCTTTGGCTGTGTCACCCCCATCTCTGCCTCTATTTTCACATGACCTTCTCCCCGTTTGTCCATCTGTATCCTCACATGGCCTTCTTATAAAAAAACAAAAACAAAAACAGTTGTTAGATCAGAGCCGGCCCTAATCTACCATGAGCCCCTCTTCATCGGGTGGGCCAAGGCGGGTAGGTAGATCACTTGAGGCCAGGAGTTCGAGACCAACCTGGTCAACATGGTGAAACCCCGTCTCTATTAAAAATATAAAATTTAGCCAGCTCTGTTGGTGCGTGTCTGTAATCTCAGCTACTCAGGAGGCTGAGGCAGGAGAATTGCGTGAACCCAGGGGGCGGAGGTTGCAGTGAGCTGAGATTGCACCACTGCACTCCAGCCTGGGCAACAGAGTGAGACTCTTGACTCAAAAAAAGAAAAAAACCCAGAAACCAGTTATTAGATCAGAGCCAGACCTCACCCACTATGACCCCCCTCTTCATTTAAGTACATCTTCGAAAACCTTATTTCCAGGCCAGGCACAGTGGCTCACGCCTATAATCCCAGCACTTTGGAAGGCCAAGGTGGGACCCTCACTTGAGCCCAGGAATTCGAGAGCAGCCTGGGCAACATAATGAGACCTCGTCTCTACATTTAATAACAAAAAGAAAAAGAAGCAGGAGGATCTCTTGAGCCCAAGAGACAGGCTGCAATGAGCACGATCGCGCCACTGCACTCCAGGATGGGTGAGAGAGCGAGACCCAGCTTCAAAAACAAAAGAGATGAAAACAAAACCCTATTTTCTTTCTTTTTTTTTTGAGACGGAGTTTTGCTCTGTTGCCCATGTCGGAGTGCAATGGCACAATCTTGGCTCACTGTAACCTCTGCCCCCTGGGTTCAAGCAATTCTCCTACCTCAGCGCTCCCCAGTAGCTGAGATTACAGGTACGTGCTACCATGCTCAGCTAATTTTCATATTTTTAGTAGAAACAGGGTTTTGCCATATCGGCTAGGCTGGTCCTGGTCTCAAATTCCTGACCTCAGGTGATCCACCCGCCTCAGCCTCCCAAAGTGCTGGGATTACAGGCATGAGCCATCGCGCCTGGCTGAAAAACCCTTTTTTTTTTTTTTTTTTTTTTTTTTTGAGACGGAGTCTCGCTCTGTCACCCAGGCTGGAGTGCAGTGGCCAGATCTCAGCTCACTGCAAGCTCCGCCTCCCGGGTTTACACCATTCTCCTGCCTCAGCCTCCCCAGTAGCTGGGACTACAGGCGCCCGCCACTTCGCCCGGCTAGTTTTTTGTATTTTTTTAGTAGAGACGGGGTTTCACCGTGTTAGCCAGGATGGTGTTGATCTCCTGACCTCGTGATCCGCCCGTCTCGGCCTCCCAAAGTGCTGGGATTACAGGCTTGAGCCACCGCGCCCGGCGAAAAACCCTTATTTTCAAATAAGGTCTGAGGTTCTGGGGAGGACTCAAATTTTGGGGGGACACCGTTCAAACCAGTCTGCCTGTGTAGCAAGACACTGGGCTTTGGAGTCAAACCTTCGCTCCTCTAGGGGGCTGCCACAGTCGGGAGAGAGGGTTGCCCTGGAGCAAATTCATGGGATTGGTTGAACCCCTCTGGATGTGAGCGTGGTAGAGGAAGGAGGCTAGAGCCTTCTAGCCGGAGAGGGAGGGAGGGAGGGGGCGCTCATGTCTGAATGGACAGGACAGGACAGTCCCAGGGTGGGGCCCCTGATGGGCATGACAGGGCCTCCCTGACAGCCTTGGATGCTTTTAGGGACTCCTTGCTTAAGATGGAGCTGCTACCCTGCCTGCCTGTCACCCTTGGGCTCCCACCTCCTCCTCTAGGGCTGAGAACACAGCAGGCAGCCCATGGGGAGGACCCGGAAGGATCAGGCCCAGTTCCTCCCCTCCCATCCTGGGCCCCTTTTTCCTCCGTGTTCGTCTGCAGGGCCCTTGTGTGTTTATCATATCAAAGCCGGTCTTGTCTTCTGGCCTGAAACTGGGAGTTTGGGGGACTTTATGTGTCTTTATCACCACAGTGTCCCTGCCTTAGAGTACAACTCCTGCATACAGGAGGTGCTCCGTAGATACTGATGGAAGGAATCCCAGGTCCCTGAATCCCGAGAGCTCAGGAACAAACCCTCTGCGACACCTGCCCCAGCTCCCACCCTGGTCTTCCCACTTCCCTTCCTGCCCCTGCAGTTCCCAGGAGCCCGAGGGAGCCAACACTCCAGATCTGGTTTTGTTTTGGTTTGGTTTTTATTGAGATGGTGTCGCCCAGGCTGGAGTTCAGTGGCATGATCTCAGCCCACTGCAACCTCCGCCTCCTGGGTTCAAGGGATCTCCTGCCTCAGCCTCCTGAATAGCTGGGATTACAGGCACCTGCCACCATGCCCGGCTAATTTTTTTGTGTTTTTAGTAGAGACGGGGTTTCACCATGTTAGCCAAGATGATCTCGATCTCCTGACCTCGTGATCCACCCTCCTCGGCTTCCCAAAGTGCTGGGATTACAGGCATGAGCCACCACGCCTGGCCTTTTTTTTGTTTTTTTTTTTTGAGCCAGAGTCTCTCTCTGTCGCCCAGGCTGGAGTGCAGTGGTGCAATCTCGGCTCACTGCAAGCTCTGCCTCCCGGGTTCATGCCATTCTCCTGCCTCAGCCTCCCGAGTAGCTGGGATTACAGGCGCCCGCCAT
>NC_045454.1:35237513-35253575 GCF_002776525.5 Piliocolobus tephrosceles | reverse complement strand
GGATTACAGGCTTGAGCCACCGCGCCCGGCCCGGCTGCCTTTTTTTTTGAGGCAGAGTCTCACTCTGTCACCCAGGCTGGAGTGCAGTGGCATGATCTTGGCTCACTGCAACCTCTACCTCCCAAGTTCAAGCGATTCTCCTGCCTCAGCCTCCCAAGTAGCTGAGATTACAGGCGCCCATCACCACACCCGGCTAATTTTTTGTATTTTTGGTAGAGACAGGATTTTGCCATGTTGGCCAGGTTGGTCTCGAACTCCTGACTTCAGGAAATAGAGTCAGGATCTATTTGTCCTCCCAAAGTGCTGAGATTATAGGCTTGAGCCAGCACACCCACCTCAAATGATTTCTATTCTAAGACGCCTCCCGACCACCCTAACTCAAGTCTCCCTGTCCTCATTCTTAGTTCTTTCAACTTGATTGAATCTAAAATTTTTGTAGAGACAGGGTCTCACTATGTACCTAGGCTGGACAGTACTTTTGTGTATCTAAAATTCTCAGTTTTATTTCTCTTTTTAGAGAGGGTTGTCCCCCTCCTCTAGAAAGCCAGCTTCAAATGGGGGCACAGTTTGTATCTCTCTAGGGCGCTGCATTCCCCAGCACCAGGCTCAGAGAAGGGGCTCTGGGGATATGTGAATGAATGAATGAATTAGTGAATGAATGAATGAATCAGTGAATAAATAAATGGCTGAATGAGTGAATATCTTACTCACCCTTGCCATCCTTACACTCACTGGAGCCCAGGTTCCAGCCTCCATCCAGGCAGCCAGGGCTGGGTCCAAGATTTCAGTAGATGCACATGTGGAGGGGTGCTGGGGATGGAGGTGTAAGGATATGCTTGTGTGCCCGGCTGCTCCCTGCTTAGGCCACTACCTTTATGTCCCTCAGCTCCTGTAAACGTCTTCCAGTTCTCCTGCACCCAGACCCTCAGCCACTGCCCAGAGATGAGTGGCCCAGCCCTCAGGGCCCCCCCAGGTCCCCTGTGGAGGGGCTTGCTGTCCAGCCGCCTCCTCCATGCCTGACGTTTGCAGAGGACACAGCCTGTGCGCAAGGCAGTTTCCCAGGGCATGAGTCCCGGGGGCGTCTTGGCTGGCTGACAGGCTTACTTGCAGGCTTCTTGGGTCTCTTCCAGCCAACCATGGGCTGGTGAGAGGCTCTGCCTGGAACGGAGACCCAGACGGCCCCCACCAGAAGCCCCACCTCCATCCAACCTTGACTCCCATTCACGCTGCCCGCTGCCGACCTTGTCTCTGAGGGGTGGGATTCCAGCAGGTGGCAGGACTGACTCAGGTGGGAGGCAAGGCCGTTGATCACCAGATTGACTGTCCAAGTTCCACTTGATGGGGGCGGTCCCCAATCCCTCAGGGCAGGTAGATGCACAGGAGAGCAAGCAGAGGTCTCTTCAGAGGGAAAAGGTAGGTACAGGGTCTTTAAGGCGTGGGCAGGGATGCAGGGGATCGGAGGCAGTGGTGTGCTGTGACTGATGCTTTTGTGAATTTCAGGACAGTTACATGTTAGATTGGAATTCAAAAAGCGTCAGGCTGGTCGCGGTGGCTCACACCTGTAATCCCAGCACTTTGGGAGGCCGAGGCGGGTGGATCGCTTGAGGCTAGGAGTTCGAGACCAGCCTGGCCAACAAGGTAAAACCCCGTCTCTACTAAAATTACAAAAATTAGCCAGGTGTGCTGGTGCACGCCTGTAATCCCAGTTTCGTAGGAAGGCTGAGGCATGAGAATTGCTTGAACCCAGGAGGTGGAGGTTTGGAGGCTGTGATGAGTGGAGATTGCACCACTGCACTCCAGCCTGGGTGACAGAGTGAGACTCTGTCTCAAAAAAAAAGAAAAAGAAAAAAAAAGCATCTGATGCTACAGCCTGTGCAAGCAGACCAGGGTCAGCCTGTGGGCGTAGTATGCTTCTCGTGGCTCAGGGACCTGTGTAGGGGCTGAGTTGAGCTGTCAGGGGCCAGGAGCATTGAATGTGGTACAGGGATGTACCCGATCCTGAGGGAGCTGTGGGTGGCTCCAATGTTGTGCTGTAGAAAGGGCTCCCGGTGGTCCAGGCAGGGGAACGGCAAGTGCAAAGGCCTGGAGATGGGAACCGTGGTGAGGGGAGACTGAGGAGGCTTGACTAGAGGCTGGAGTGCTGGTGAGTCAGTGGAGAGATGCAAGAGGGGTGGCTGGTTCTCAGGCGTGGCTGAAAACCCACCCCTTCGGGGTCCCCATGACCCCTTTCTTGCTCTGCAGTGACTCTCAAAGCTGCTTGTGTCTGGTCAGGTCACTTGTAACAGCACCCTGTTACTGATCCTATCTGGCCCTGCCTGGTACCTCTGTGGATATGACTGGGACCACCCAGGCCTCTATTTCCTGATTGTCACAGCCCTGGGCATTGCCACCACGGCCAGGCCTTGTGCAGAGCAGTCTGGACAGGCTGGGATGAGGAACAGGCTCTCCAGGAGGGAACAAAGGTCCTGTCTGCAACTTTGAGCCATCACCTGGCCCCTCTGTGACTCACCGCCACCCCCAACCCATGCAGCTATCCCTCATTCATGCATTCCTTCCTTCCCTCATTCATTCGGTCCAACTGTTTTCTGAGCTCCGCAGAGGAAACACAGAAGACCAGCCTCCCTCAGGAATAAACGCTCAGATGTTCCTGACCTGGGCCAAAGCTCTGGGCTGGGAAGAAAACAGATGGAGGGTGTGGGAGAGAGATAGGGGGGTGGGATCTGCTGGCTCCAGGAAACCCCCAGGCTGGTGGGGGACAGAACTGAACGCAGTTACCTCAAGCCTGGTGGGAACAGGGTGAGGCAGAGGCAGAGGCAGAGGCAGTAAGACTGTCTGGAAGAGGAGGAGGGAAGAGCTCCCTACCCACTGATCCCCAAGGCTCCCTGGAGCCGCCATTAACTTTAATGAATGAGTCGGCCAAGTTCAGCCTGGGTGCTGGGGGAAGGAGCACTGTTTTGGGGACCCCCAGCCCTGGTGATTCCAAACTCCCTGGGGCTCTGGCTTCCTGTCATCCTGGGCATGGGTGTTGGGGGTTAGGACTGGGTGGCCTGGTCCAGATGGGCATCTCTCCTTCCAGAGAAGGTGGCCTGTGACCGAGTGCCCCAGCATGTACCCAGTCCCACCCCTGGAAGCCCCTACACAGGGCTCCCAGGCACCCCCCGCACTTGCAAACACCCTAATCCCTCCAAGGCTCCCCTGTGCAGACCTAGACCCCGGAGGAGGTCGTTTGAGGGGCAGGCATTGAGTCGCTTTGAAAGTTGTCTTCCAGCTGATGCTAACGGGGAGGACGGTCCCAGGCGTGCAAAGGTTGACAGAGCGCCTGAAGTTTGGGACCTAATTTTGGGGAGGGGGTATAGTTAGGAGGTCCGGAGGGCTGTTGGGGGCGGCGGTTGGAGATTCACCAAGGTCCTCTCCGTCGCACCGGGCAAGAGGGGGAGTTCGAGGTCCAGTCGCACGCTGAGGGGTTGGTTGCAGGGGGCGCCGGGGAATGTGGGATCTTTAAATATGGGCGGGGCTTGCGGGGTCGTCGAAGGCGGTACCAACCCGGGCTCGGCCAATCGGCGGCGGCTCCCGCGTCGCACCGCCCCCTTCTCTCCCGGCCCGGGCGGGCGCCCGCCCCCCGCCGGGCCCGTGGACTGGGCGGCGGGGGACGCGCCTGCTGCCGCCCCCCCCGGCCCCGCCGCCCCCGGGCCCTGCGCCCGCCCGCTGCTGCCCGCCCCGTCCGCGGCCCCGGCTCCGGTCCCCGACCGGGGGTCCGCTGCCGCGCGGGCCCCTCTCCCCTCCAGCCTTGTCCGCCCGCCCGGGCCGAGCCCAGCAGGTACTGGGTGGGATGGGTGAGGGTGCGGGAGGATCCGGAATCTGCAGCTCAGTGCGCCCGAGGAGGGAGGCACGTCCCGGAGGGGGACGCGGTTTGGGGCAGGGGCCAAGAGGGAGGGTCTCCGTGCGGTCCGGAGCCTAGGGAACAAGGAAAGGTGGGGGGAATGAATGCATGTACATTGCCCGAGTGAGTGAGGATCCACGCACCCTCATCCTGGGAGAGGGAGGTTGCAGGGTTCACTTTGGGGGAGGGCAGAGCTGTGAGTCTCCAAACTCCATAGATAGGGTTGGAGGTCGGGGAGCTCTCAGGGATGGACAGTGACCCACAATGACTTAGGAATGGAAAGGAGGTGACCCACCACTGGCCCCTGGATCCAGGGGTTGGGGCACTCAGGGAGGGGTCAGGGAGCCGGGTCTTCCAGCTCTCCCCGGACAGAAGTCCCGGACCCAGCTCGGGGCACTGCCCCTGCTGTTCTGGAGGGCTGGTCAGCAGATGGGAGTTCCCGAGGCTGGGGTCTGAGCGGAGAGGCTGATGGAGATGCATCAGAATGGAGGGCCCCCGAGGGAGGCAGCCTCCGGGAGGGCAGGCTAATTGCACCCTGCTGGCTGCTGGCAGGCTCCTGGCGGGTGGTGATGGGGGGATCGGGCCGGCAGCCAGCGCCTTGCTGCACTGGCTCCTGGGCGGCCCATGGGACGGGAGGGCAGGCAGTGCCTGTCTGCCCTGCAGAGCTAGGGCCCTAGGAGTATTGGGGGAGGGGAGGGGTGGTGGTGATGAGGAGAAGGGGGATCCTCAGAGACCTTCCTCAACCTCAGCAGGGACACCCGGACTCTGGCTGCGCCCGCTGGGGACCCACAACAGGGCCACATGTCCCAGAAGTTTCTGTTGTGTGCTGATCTGGTTGTGGTACCCGGAAACCCCTGGGTGTGCATCTGGGGGCCAGGGGCGGTCTGCCTTGGGGATTGAGGGGCAGGGGGCACCTTCTGTTGGTCCAGTTCTCAAGAACAGAAATCAATGGCACCGAGCTCTTACAGCCTGCAAAGCATTTGCCATGCAAGATCTCACTCTGTTCTGGACACCAACCCTCGTCGCGGGGGTGGGGTGGGGGGGCACCACGGGGAACCTTTACAAAGCAGGTGGCCGAGGAGTGGGCAGTAACTTGCTCCCTGGAAGGGGTGCCTGAGGGCCCCTCCTCAGTGGCTGCCTCAACGAACCTGTCATTTGTAAAAATACTCACTGGAGGGCTCTGGAGGCTTGGCTGGGATTCTGTCTCTTCCCATGTCCTGTTGGGTAGGGAATCTAAGGAGCCATCAGCCCTGCTCCCTGCTACCCTCTTCCTCTCCTGAAGAGCTCTCTTGGGTCCCCCCCAGGCCCACCAGATTCCCCCGGAAGTGTGTGTCTCCAGGGGAGGGTGTGGAGGGGGGAATCTCTGCTCATCCCCCCTACCCCAGGCTTCAGGGAAGGGAGATCTCATGACCAAACAGAGTAGTAAAAGTAAGGCAATACTTTCCGGCCCAAATACACCCTGTAGGATGTTTTTTTGTTGTTTGTTAGAGATGGGATATTCCTGGTTGTTCAGGCTGGTCTTGAGCTCCTGGGCTCAATCGATCTCCTGCCTTGGTCTCCCGAGTAGATGGAACTATAGGTGCATACCTGGCTAATAGGGTGGTATTCCTCACTTGCAAACCCGGGACTATTACCCAGAAAAACATACCCTTTC
The DNA here is from genome assembly GCF_002776525.5 of Piliocolobus tephrosceles. Lineage (NCBI taxonomy): Eukaryota > Metazoa > Chordata > Mammalia > Primates > Cercopithecidae > Piliocolobus > Piliocolobus tephrosceles. The sequence goes on along the minus strand of NC_045454.1, from coordinate 35,248,041 downwards.
ATGGACATCCAAACCTTGGCTGAGGGTTCCCAGGGGCTCCTGGGTCTCTGGGAATCCCTGAGGGTCCCAGGGACTCCACTGTTAGGCCCAGATTGCAGTGGGGGAGGGGATGTATACCCAGGAATGGGGAAGGCCCAGGCACTCATCAGTTCTGTGCTCCAAGCTCGTGGCTTCTCAAGGGCAGGACCAGGCTGGTTCCCCTCCCAGAAAGCAGACCCTGCCACCTGCCACACCTGGATGGCACTAATTTAGTCCCTGCCTTTCCTGGCTGGATGACCTTGGGCAAAAGGTGCTGAGCTTCTCTGAGCTCTGTCTCCCGTCTGTAAAATGGGAACGGGAATGCCACCTTGCTCACCAGTGGTGATAGGGATTAAATGTGATCCTCCTGATCTCAGGCTCAAAACACAGTAAGAGCCTAGTCCACGGTAACGTGCTAGATGCTGGGAAAGCCCTCCATCCCTCCACCCCTCCACCCTCTTGGAAGCCACCTGCCATTTCCCTCCTCCTCCCCACCCCCTCCCTGCCCAGGGCACCTTAGGACGCGGCTGCCAGGCAAGGAGGAACATGGCAGACACACGGCTGAATTTGGCCCATGCGTCGGGTGGCTGAGTCACATCCCCAAATTGCATCTTCATTGGTGCGTTTCAGAAGGTCGTTTGCAGAGGCCCTCAGAGGCCCATACCCCCTCTGGGTTCTGTCTGCCCGGCCACCCTCTTCTCTTCCCTCTGTCCCCCGTCCCCAGCTGGGGAAGTTTTGCACCCTCAGGGGGATGGTGGAAGGGGTGCCTGGGTTTTCCTGGGCTCCCTGGATGAGGGCACGATCTGGGGTCCCTGTGTGCACCCTAGTGCAAGCTCCCAGCCCCACCTGGCAGCCAGCGGACATTCAGGCGGTAGGCAGGGGTTTGAGCCTCGGAGCAGAAGCCCCACCTAAGTATATGTGAGGTTAGGGAAAGATCAGGGCCAAGGTCAGCCTCGCAAACTGTCAAATGCTGGGCCCACAGGAGGCCAGGCCTTATAGGCTGTAAAGTGCTGGGCCGGCAGGAGTTCAGGCCTGATAAACTATGAAGTACCAGGCCACATGAGGCTAGGCCTGATAAACTGGGAAGTGCTGGGCCTGCAGGAGGTCAGGCCTTATAAGCTGTGAAGTGCCTGGTTATAGGAAACCACAGCCTGATTGATGTGATGGGTGAGGGTGGGATGGGGCGGGACAAGTTCCTCATGAGACTCATGAGGTCACCTGACCATCAAAGGAATAACTTTTTTTTTTTTTTTGAGACAGGGTCTCACTCTCTCACCCAGGCTGGAATGCAGTGGCGTGATCTCGGCTCACTGCAGCCTCCACTTTCCGGGTTCAAGTGATTCTTGTGCCCCAGCCTCCCAAGTAGCTGGGATTATAGGCACCCACCACCATGCCCAGCTAATTTTTGTATTTTTAGTAGAGACAGGGCTTCACTATGTTGGCCAGGCTGGTCTCGAACTCCTGACCTCAGGTGATGCACCTGCCTTGGCCTCCCAAAGTGTTGGGATTACAGGCGTGAGCCACTGTGCCCAGCAGTTTTTGCCATGTTGGCCAAGCTGGTCTTGAATTCCTGACCTCAAGTGATCCACCCGCCTCAGCCTCCCAAAGTGCTGAGATTACAGGCGTGAACCACCATACCCGGCCATGAAGGAATGATTCTTGCACTCCTGTGTGCTGACATCAGTATCTGGAGACACATGGTGAGGGACAGACACAGTGTAGGGGGTGCGGGACAAAGGCACAGGTGGTCCTGCAATGTGTGCGGTGACCAAAGTCATCCAGCAGTGTAGCTCCTTTTATTTTTTTTTCTTTGAGACAGAGTCTCACTCTGTCGCCCAGGCTCCAGGTTGGAGCGCAGTGGCATGATCTCAGCTCACTGCAGCCCCCACCTTCTAGGTTCAGGCGATTCTCCTGCCTTAGCCTCCCGAGTAGCTGGGATTACAGGTGCCCACCACCACACCTGGCTAATTTTTGTAGTTTTAGTAGAGACAGGGTTTCTCTATGTTGGCCAGGCTGGTCTCAAAACTCCTGACCTCCAGTGATCCGCCCACCTCGGCCTCCCAAAGTGCTGGGATTATAGGTGTGAGCCACCGCGCCCAGCCAGTGTGGCTCATCTTGCTGTGTCCTTGAATGACAGTCTCTTAGTCTGTCACCCCCAGTGGGGGTGGGAAGTGTCCTGCCTGTGCACACAGCTGCCCCCCCAACCCTCCTCCCAGGCCTGGCACACAGGGGACCCCCCCCCCAGCGCACGCTGTTGTGATCATTTCAAAGGGGATAACACTTGGCCTTCCACCCACCCCTGCCCAGCTTGTTAGGAAAATCTCACAAAGGTGTCGGGTCCAGAATCTTCCTTGCAGGGAGAAGGTGTGTCTTCAGGCAGGTTATTTTATTTTACTTTCATTTTTATTTTATTTTATTTTATTATTTTATTTTATTTTTTTACATGGCGTTTTGCTCTTGTCACCCAGGCTGGAGTGCAGTGGCATGATCTTGGCTCACTACAACCTCCACCTCCCAGGTTCAAGTGATTCTCCTGTCTCAGCCTCCTGAGTAGCTGGAATTACAGGCATGGGTCACCACGCCTGGCTAATTTTTTGTCTTTTTAGTAGAGACGGGGTTTCACCATGTTGGTCAGGCTGGTCTCGAACCCCTGACCTCAGATGATCTGCCCACCTTGGCCTCCCAACGTGCTGTGATTCCAGTCGTGAGCCACCGTGCCCGGCCCAGGCAGGTTTTTTCTCTCTTTTTTTTTTTCTCTTTTTTCTTTTCTTTTTTTCTTTTTTTTGTGACAGAGTCTTGCACTGTCGCCCATGCTGGAGTGCAGTGGTGCAATCTCTACTCACTGCAAGCTCCGCCTCCTGGGTTCAAGTTATTCTCCTGCCTCAGCCTCATGAGTAGCTGGGACCACAGGTGCCTGCCACCACACCCGGCTAATTTTGTTTTTGTATTTTCAGTAGAGACGGGGTTTCACTGTGTTAGCCAGGATGGTCTCGATCTCCTGACCTCGTGATCCGCCCGCCTCGGCCTCCCAAAGTGCTGTGATTGCAGGCGTGAGCCACTGCGCCCGGCCCCGAGGCAGGTTCTTTCACAACATCGTGCCGCAGTTTCCCCATCTGTAAAACTGGCCAAATCCCAGGACCCACTTCTTGGCAGTATTAGGATTCAGGAGAACATTTACATAAAGAATGGAGCCTGGGACCAGGCGCAATGGTCCATGCCTGTAATCCCAACACTTAGGGAGGCCAAGGAGGGAGGATCACTGGAGCCCAGGAGTTCAAGACCAGCCTGGGCAATGTAGCAAGACCTGATATCTACTAGAAATAAAAATAAATCATCTACAGCCATACCACCTTGAACACGCCTGATCTCATCTGATGTTGGAAAAATAAATCATTAGCTGGGTCGGGGGGATGGTGCATACCTGTAGTCCTGGCTACTTGGGAGGCTGAGGTGGGAGGATCCCTTGAGCCCAGGAGTCCGAGGCTGCAGTGAGTTAGGATCGCCTCACTGCACTCCAGCCTGGGCTACAGAGCAGGTAGGGAGTGCATTTGAGGGTCTGAGATACTGGGCTGGGCAGGGCAGGGGAGAATCTAGCAAGTTGGATCCAGAGACTCAGACAGCCTCATCGGTGCCTTGGTGAGCATGACTGTGTCACCATCAATTGAGGTCCCTGCTCTCACACATGATGCCACAGGGCATTGCTCTGTAATCACACAGGATGCTCTTCAAATAGCCTGGCAGGGAAACTGAGGCTGGCCTGAGGTCATAGAACACAGCCAAGCATGTCTTACATTTTACAAAGCCCTGCAGAATCGATTCCAGATCTTGGAGTTAAATCCTGCATTGCCACACTGGTCCTGGAATCTGCTTAGAGATTATGGATCCCCACCTGCCCAGGCAGGAGGGAGCCTCAGAATCGCTGTAGCCACAGCCAGGGTCCCTAATGTCCCATAGGCCACAATGCAGGAGCCTACAAATGCAGCAGGCACAGTGAGGTGAGGTTAACTCATCCAGGAGTCTGAGGTTGGAAGAGGATAAGTGCAGATGAAAACCACCTTCTAAGCATACCATTGGCCACCCCTATCCTCCCAGGCAAGCCCGTTGGTAGATTTCACCTTCCAGCGTTCAGCAAGTGTTTCCTGAGTGTCATCTGTTTGCTGGGCATTGTTCTAGGTACTTGGATACACATAAAGTCAGCAGGCAGGGGGCTGGTAGCTAGCGGGGGGCATTTCAGGCAGAGGGCACAGCCTGTGCAAAGGCTCAGAGAAGGATGAACTTGTTGGAATCTGGTGATCGGGAGACCATTGTGGCTGGAGGGGTTGGGTCTGGGAAGAGTAAGGATGAGATAGGTGGGAACCAGATATAGAGGGCCCCTTGGCCATAGTGAAGAGGTTGGTGTTTTATTTTATTTGTTTTTGTTTTTGTTTTAGAGATAAGGTCTTGCTATGTTGTCCAGGCTGGATTTAAACTCCCAGGCTCAAGCAGTCCTCCCGTCTCAGCCTCTAAGTAGCTGTGATTACAAGTGTGCACCACCGGGCCCAGCTCTGGAGTTTCTTTGTTCTGTTTCTTTTTTCTTGAGACATAGTCTCACTCTGCCACCCAGGCTGGAGTGCCATGGCATGATCTTGGCTCACTACAGCCTCTGCTTCCTGGGTTCAAGCCATTCTTCTGCCTCAGCCTCCCAAGTAGCTGGGACTACAGGCGTGTACCATTACGCCTGGCTAATTTTTGTACTTTCAGTAGAGACTGGGTCTCGCCATGTTGGCCAGGCTGGTTTCAAACTCCTGACCTCAAGCGATCCTTCTGCCTTGGCCTCCTAAGTAGCTGCAATTACCAGAGCTATACCACTGTGCCCGGCTCTCTGGATTTTTTTTTTTTTCAATGAGACAGCACTGGGGAGCCATGGGAGGGCTTTGAGCAGGGGAGGGATTCAGGCTGACTCAGATGTTTCTGGGATGGTAAACCCACGTGCCAGCACTCTGGGCCACTCCCAAACTTAGAACGTTCTGGGATGGGTCCTTGCCTTTCTGGTCGGTAAGCTGGACCCTGCTGTGACCACGTCCCTCTGTCCCCTTGCAGGACAGTGCAGGAGCCCAGCCGCTGAGCCATGCCGGGCCCCAGGCGGCCTGCAGCGAGCCCAACCCCTGCACCCAGGTAGTCATGAACAGCCACAGCTACAATGGCAGCGTGGGGCGGCCGCTGGGCAGCGGGCCAGGAGCCCTGGGACGAGACCCTCCGGACCCCGAGGTCGGCCGCCCCCCACAGCCCCCGCACAGCCCGGGCCTCCAGGTGGTAGTGGCCAAGAGTGAGCCAGCCCGGCCCTCACCCGGCAGCCCCCGGGGACAGCCCCAGGACCAGGACGATGACGAGGATGATGAGGAAGATGAGGCCGGCGGGCAGAGGGGCTCGGGGAAACCCTCAAATGTGGGCCACCGCCTGGGCCACCGGCGGGCGCTCTTCGAGAAGCGGAAACGCCTCAGCGACTATGCCCTCATTTTTGGCATGTTTGGCATCGTCGTCATGGTGACGGAGACCGAGCTGTCCTGGGGGGTGTACACCAAGGTAGGTGCGGTCCTCCCCCAGGCGCTCTAGGGAGGTTCCACCGGGCCCACCTGGCTTTCTTGACATGGGGTTGGGGGTGGCAGGGCCCCCCAAGAGGTAGGGAGTGTTAGGGGGCTCCTGGAGGTGAGGACTCCCTGGCCTTCTGCATACCCACCTCCGGGAAGGTAGCAGGAAGGCTGCACGTGGAGAGGGAAGGTTCCAGCCTATTCCCTGGCCAGGTGGCTTAAGGCGGAAGGGGGCTTCCCCCCAGGACAGGGGGTCCCCAGAGTGGGCCTGCTCTGGAGAGCAACAGAACAGCTTCCTCCCCTTCCGAGAGTGAGTGCGTCCAGGTTACAAGCCTCATGCCACCTGGAGAGAGATCAGGGCTGTGTCAACCTATAAACTGTGAAGTGCTGAGGCTGGATGAGGTCAGGCCTTGTGAACTGTGACATGCTGTGCCCATGTGAAGCCAGGCCTTATAAACTGTGATGTGCTGTCCCCATGTGAGGCCAGGCCTTATAAACTGTGATGTGCTGTCCCCATGTGAGGCCAGGCCTTACAAACTGTGAAGTGCTGTCCCATGTGAGGCCAGGCCTTATAAACTGTGAAGTGCTGTCCCATGTGAGGCCAGGCCTTACAAACTGTGAAGTGCTGTCCCCATGTGAGGCCAGGCCTTATAAACTGTGAAGTGCTGTCCCCATGTGAGGCCAGGCCTTACAAACTGTGAAGTGCTGTGCCCATGTGAAGCCAGGCCTTATAAACTGTGAAGTGCTGTCCTCATGTGAGGCCAGGCCTTATAAACTGTGAAGTGCCGTGACCATGTGAGGCCAGGCCTTGTGAACTGTGAAGTGCCGTGACCATGTGAGGCCAGGCCTCATAAACTGTGAAGCACTGGACACATTTTGCTGTCAGCCCGGTCCCTAGGAATAAGGACAGGAAAGCACCACTTCCTGAACACAGCACCTGCTGCACGCCCAGCCCTGATAAGCTGTTTCACACACAGTGGCCCCAGGACTGGGGAACTAGCAGAAATTTGGGGTACAGTGGGAGAAGCCACTGGGAAGAGCCCCATTTGGCTGACTCCCATGCCCAGGAGCCAGGGTAGGGGGATGGGAGGGCCGCCGGCCCGCCGCCTCCAGCATCCACCCAGTTGTGTCCTCTCTCTTTACCCAGGAGTCTCTGTACTCATTCGCACTCAAATGCCTCATCAGCCTCTCCACGGCGATCCTGCTGGGTCTCGTTGTCCTCTACCATGCCAGGGAGATCCAGGTCAGTGCTGAATGCTGCCAGGAAGCAGCTCCTCTCTTCAAACCCCCGACACCAGCCCACCTTTAATTTTCATTGATTATTTACAAAAAAGAACAGGTAGTGAGAAAGTGAGGGGCCGAGCTGGGACTCTGGGAACACACGGGTTGTTTCCAGGCTGGAGTGCAGTGGCGCGATCTTGGCTCACTGCAACCTCCGCCTCCTGGGTTCAAGCGATTCTCCTGCCTCAGCCTCCCGAGTAGCTGGAATTACAGGTGCATGGCACCACACCTTGCTAATTTTTGTATTTCTAGTAGAGATGGGGTTTCACCATGTTGGCCAGGCTGGTCTCGAACTCCTGATCTCAAGTGATCCACCTGCCTCAGCCTCCCAAAGTGTTGGGATTGCAGGTGTGAGCCACTGCTCCTGGCCTATTTGTTTAGTTTTTGAGACGGGGTCTCACTTGTTGCCCAGACTGGAGTGCAGTGATGCGGTCATAGCTTTGACCTCCTGTGTTCAAGAGATTTTCCTGCCATAGCCTCTGGAGTAGCTGGGACTACAGCTGCACACCACCACACCTGACTAATTTTTCTATTGTCTTGTCGGTGTCTGGCCATATTGCCCAGGCTGGCCTCAAACTCGTGGGCTCAAGTGATCGGCCCACCTTACTCTCCCAAAGTGCTGGGACTTTACAGGCGTGAGCCACCATGCCCGGCCGCACATGCATGTTGATAACAGCACTGTTCAAAATAGCCAAAAATCACACCTGTGATCCCAGCACTTTGGGATGCCAGGACGGGTGGATCACTTGAGGTCAGCAGTTCAAGACCAGCCTGGTCAACATGGTGAAACTCCATTCTACAAAAATACAAAAATTAGACAGGCATGATAGCGGGTGCATGTAATCCCAGCTACTCGGGAGGCTGAGGTGGGAGAATCACTTGAACCTGGGAGGCGGAGGTTGCAGTGAGCTGAGATCGAGCCATTGCACTCCAGCCTGGGCAACAGAGCAAGACTCTGTCTCAAAAAAAAAAGCAAAGTAGCCAAAAAGCAGAAACAACGTCCAAGTGACCATCCAGGCATGAATGGATAAATAAAATGTAGTGCATCTATACAATGGACAATTATTCAACCTTTTTTTTTTGAGACGGAGTCTCACTCTGTTGCCCAGGCTGGAGTGCAGTGGTGCAATCTTGGCTCACTGCAACCTCCGCTGCCTGAGTTCAAGTGATTGTCCCGCCTCAGTCTCCTGAGTGGCTGGGATTACAGGTGCCTGCCACCATGCCTGGCTAATTTTTGTATTTTTAGTGGAGATGGGGTTTCACCATATTGGCCAGGCTGGTCTCGAACTCCTGACCTCAGGTGATCCGCCCACCTCGGCCTCCCGAAGTGCTGGGATTACAAGCATGAGCCACCATGCGCAGCCTATTCAACCTTAACGAAAGAATGAAACACCACAACAACAGAAATATATTGTCTGAAAGTTCTGGAGTGTGGAAGTCTGAGATCAAGGTGTTAGCAGTGTTGGTTCCTTCTGAGAGCCATGAGACAGAATCCGTTCCAGGCCTCTCTCCTAGCTTTTGGTTGCTGCTGGCAATTTGGGGGGTTCTCGGCTTAGGAGATGTGTCACTCCAATCTATGCCTTGAAGATCACATGATGTTCTCCCTTTGAGAGTGTCTGTGTCTAAATTTCTTCTTTTTTAGATAAGAACACCAGTCAGTATTGGATTAGGGCCCACTGTAATTAGATGATTCCACTTTTTTTTTTTTTTTTTCCTTTGAGACAGAGTTTCGCTCTGTCACCCACACTGGAATGCAGTGGCTTGATCACGGATCACTGCAGCCTCGGCATCCCGGGATTACACAGTCCTCCCACCTCAGTCCCCAAGTAACTGGGATTACAAACACTTGCCACCATGCCCAGCTAAGTTTTAATTTTTTTTGCTTTTTTTTTTTTTTTTGTAGAAAGGGGATCTTACCATGTTGGCCAGACTGGTCTTGAACTCCTGGGATCAAGAGATCCTCCCGCCTCAGCCTCCCAAAAGTGCTGGGATTTCAGGCGTAAGTCACTATTATGCCTGGCCTGATTCCAGCTTAACTTCATTTTAACTATCTGACCTCGTTACAATGACCTCATTTAACAACATGACTTCTATAAAGACCTTATCTCCATACAAGAGCACATTCCAAGGTACTAGAGGTCAGGATGCCAACATGTCTTTTTTAGCAGAACACGAATCAGCCCGTAACAATTTCTGATACTGGACATGGATGAACCTTAGAAATACGACGCTCAGTGGAAGAACCCAGGCATAAAAGGCCACAAATCTTATGCTTTCATTTATGTGAAATTTTCAGAAGATGCAAATCCGCAAAGACAGAAAGGAGACTAGTAGTTGCAAGGGAGTGGGAAAGGGAGCGACCGCTAATGGGGACAGGGCTCCCTTTTGGGGTGATGGAAGTGTTCTGAAATTAAATAGAAGTGGTGCTCTCACAACACTGAATGTACTAAATGGCACTTAATTGTGCACTTTAAATGGGAGCATTGTAGGGTTTGTGAATTTCATATATGTATACTTGTGGGGGTTTTTTTGTTTTGTTTTTTGAGATGGCGTCTTGCTCTGTCACCCAGGCTGGAGTGCAGTGGTGCAATCTCAGCTCAACGTAACCTCTGCCTCCTAGATTCAAGTGATTCTTGTGCCTCAGCCTCCTGAGTAGCTGGGATTACAGGCACCTGCCACCATACCTGGCCAATTTTTGTATTTTTCATAGAGAAGGGGGTTTCACCATGTTGGCCAGGCTGGTCTTGAACTCCTGACCTCATGATCCACCCGCCTCGGCCTTCCAAAGTGCTGGGATTATAGGTGTGAGCCACCGCCCAGCCTTTTTTAAAAAAAAAACAAAAACAAAAACAAACAAACAAAAAACACAGGATCTCGTTCTGTTGCCCAGTCTGGAGTACAGTGGTGCAGTCAGAGCTCACTGCAGCTTCCGCCTCCTGGGACCAAGCAGTCCTTCTGCCTCAGCCTTCCAAGTAGCTGGGACCATAGGCACAGACCACTATGCTCAGCTAAATGTAAAACCTTATATATATAGATATATAGAGATATATAAAATCATATATCTATAAAGACAGGGTTTTCCTGTGTTGCCCAGGCTGGTCTCAAACTCCTGGGCTAGGGTGATCCTCCTGCCTGAGCCTCCCAAAGTGTTGGGATTATAGGTGTGAGCCACAGACCTGGTTTTTTGGTTTTTGTTTTTGTTTTTAACTGTAATTCAGGCTGGATACATTGGCTCATGCCTGTAATCCCAATACTTTGGAAGGCCTAGGCAGGAGGATCACTCGAGCCCAGGAGTTCGAGATCAGCCTGGGCAACATGGGGAAACACCGTCTCTGCACAAACATTTTTTAAACAATTGGCCAGGCATGGTGGTACACATCTGTAGTTCCAGCTACTTGGGAGGTTGAGGTGGGAGGATCACCTGAGCCCAGAGAGGTCAAGGCTGCAGTGAGCCATTATTGTGCCACTGCACACCAGCATGGGAGACAGAATGAGACTCCCTCTCAAAAACAAAAACAAACAAACAAAAACCGGAGGCAGTATGGATGACAACATAGCAAGACCCCCTCCTCTTGAAAAAAAAAAAAAGAAGGAGTTAGAGGCTGCAGTAACCTATGATCCCGCCAGAGCAGGACCACTGCGTCTCAAACAAAAGGGTGGGG
>NC_045454.1:35235280-35237413 GCF_002776525.5 Piliocolobus tephrosceles | reverse complement strand
ATATTCCTGATGATACCTTTTGCCTCCAGCTCCAATATGATTGGTCCCGGCTCCGTAACTGACAGATGTTATACACCTTGGCGCTTGCTCCGCTCACCTCCCCTAGGACTGTCCCTGGACATGGCCAGGGTACCCCATGGAGGGCCTGGGGGAGCAGTGGCGCTGCAGGGTGTCCTTTATGTCAATGCTTTGCGGATGTGCGAGCGGAGGAGGCCCCTAGAACGCACGGCCGCCACATTTTAAGGAAGTGACTTTTTTTTCTTTTTCTTATTTTAGAATGACTTTATTGCTTCTTATTTTTAAAATGACACGTGAAAAAGGAAAAAAATGATACTTAGGAGTTATACACACGTTCAGAAGGAAGAGAAAAGTACAGTGAAGGGCTGGGTGTGCACACCTGGAATCTCAACACTTTGGGAGGCTGAGGTGGGAGGACTGCTGGAGCCCAGGAGTTCAAAACCAGCCTGGGCAACAGAGCGAGTCCCCATCTCTGCATACATTTTCTTTTTCTTTTCTTTTCTTTTCTTTCTTTTCTCTGTTGCCCAGGCTGGTGTGCAGTGGCGCAATCTTGGCTCACTGCAACCTCTGCCTCCCAGGTTCAAATGATTCTTGTGCTTCAGCCTCCCAAGGCTGAGATTACAGGCATGTGCCACCACACCTGGCTAACTTTTTTGTATTTTTAGTAGAGATGGGGTTTTGCCACGTTGCCTAGGCTGGTCTCAAACTCCTGGCCTCAAGCAGTCCTCCTGCCTCAGCCTCCCAAAGCACTGGGATTACAGGCAGGAGCCACTGCACCCATCCTGTTTCCACTTTTGGAGGTTGTGAATAGTGCTGTTGTGAATGTGTCTGTCCAAGGGTTTGCTTAAACACTTGTTTTCATTTCTCTTGAGTCTGTCTAGGAACGGGATTGCTGGGTCATTAGGAACTCTATGTTAAACTTTTTGGGGGAACATTCATCTGGTATTTCGTTAGAATTGTGGCCAGTGCTGAGAACTACAGAGTTTTGCATATGAGGTCACATTTCTGACTTCTCTTGGAAAAATTTGAAGCTGGTGCGGTTGCTCACACCTGTGATCCCAGCACTCTGGGAGGCTGAGGCAGGAGGACACTTGAGGCCAGGAGTTTTAGACCAGCCTGGGCAAAATAGAGAGACCCCATCTCTGCAGGAAATTTTTAAAATTAGCTAGGTGTGGTGTTGCATGCCTGTAATCCCAGCTCCTCAGGAGGAGGCTGAGGTGGGAGGATCACTTAAGCCCAGGAGGTCAAGACTGCAGTGAGCTGTGATTGTGCCACCACACTTCAGTCCAGGCACAGAGCAAGACCTTGTCTCCAAAAAAAGGAAAAAGAAAAGAAAAATCCTCACCAGGCACAGTGGCTCACACCTGTAATCCCAGCACTTTAGGAGGCCAAGGTGGGTGGATCACTTGAGGTCAGGAGTTCAACACCAGTCTGGCCAACATGCTGAAACCCCGTATCTATTAAAAATACAAAAATTAGCCGGGCATGATGGCAGGCGCCTGTAATCCCAGCTATTTGGGAGGCTGAGGCAGGTGAATTGCTTGAACCCGGGAGGCAGAGGTTGCCAAGATCGTCTTCATGGCACCTGAGCCAAGTGAACCAAGATTGTGCCACTGCACTCCAGCCTGTGCAACAGAGCGAGACTGACTCAAGAAAAAGAAAAAGAGGGGCGGGCGCGGTGGCTCAAGCCTGTAATCCCAGCACTTTGGGAGGCCGAGACGGGCGGATCACGAGGTCAGGAGATCAAGACCATCCTGACTAACATGGTGAAACCCCGACTCTACTAAAAAAATACAAAAAAAACTAGTAGGGCGAGGTGGTGGGCGCCTGTAGTCCCAGCTACTCGGGAGGCTGAGGCAGGAGAATGGCGTAAACCCGGGAGGCAGAGCTTGCAGTGAGCTGAGATCCGGCCACTGCACTCCAGCCCGGGCGACAGAGCGAGACTCCGTCTCAAAAAAAAAAAAAAAGGAAAAAAGAAAAAGAGGCCGGGAGCGGTGGCTCAAGCCTGTAATCCCAGCACTTTGGGAGGCCGAGACGGGCGGATCACGAGGTCAGGAGATCGAGACCATCCTGGCTAACACGGTGAAACCCCGTCTCTACTAAAAATACAAAAAA
>NC_045454.1:35210977-35234880 GCF_002776525.5 Piliocolobus tephrosceles | reverse complement strand
CTGGCTAACACGGTGAAACCCCGTCTCTACTAAAAATACAAAAAAAAAAAAAACAAAAAAAACTAGCCAGGCGAGGTGGCGGGCGCCTGTAGTCCCAGCTACTTGGGAGGCTGAGGCAGGAGAATGGCCTAAAACCGGGGAGGCGGAGCTTGCAGTGAGCTGAGATCCGGCCACTGCACTCCAGCCCAGGCGACAGAGCAAGACTCTGTCTCAAAAAAAAAAAAAAAGAAAGAAAGAAAAGAAAAAAAAAAAAAAAAGAAAGAAAAGAGGCTGGGCATGGTGGCTCACGCCTGTAATCTCAGCACTTTGGGAGGCCGAGGCGGGCGGATCACGAGCTCAGGCGATCACAGTGAAACTCCGTCTCTACTAAAAATACAAAAAAATTAGCCGGGCGAGGTGGCGGGCGCCTGTAGTCCCAGCTACTCGGGAGGCCGAGGCAGTAGAATGGCGTGTACCCGGGAGGCGGAGCTTGCAATGAGCAGAGATCGAGCCATTGCACTCTAGCCTGGGCGACAAGAGCAAAACTCCATCTCAAAAAAACAAAAGAAAGAAAAATCCGAGCCTGTGGGGTTTCAGACCAGGCTGACGTCACTCTCTGGGGTTGGGCGGGGAGCGCGGCGCGTGTCTGACACCCATGGCTGGCTCCCTCCTGCCCTCCACAGCTGTTCATGGTGGACAACGGGGCTGATGACTGGCGCATCGCCATGACCTGCGAGCGCGTGTTCCTCATCTCACTGGAGCTGGCGGTGTGCGCCATTCACCCGGTGCCCGGCCACTACCGCTTCACGTGGACGGCGCGGCTGGCCTTCACCTACACGCCCTCGGTGGCCGAGGCCGACGTGGACGTGCTGCTGTCCATCCCCATGTTCCTGCGCCTCTACCTGCTGGGCCGGGTGATGCTACTGCACAGCAAAATCTTCACGGATGCCTCGAGCCGCAGCATCGGGGCCCTCAACAAGATCACCTTCAACACGCGCTTTGTCATGAAGACGCTCATGACCATCTGCCCCGGCACGGTGCTGCTGGTCTTCAGCATCTCCTCCTGGATCATCGCAGCCTGGACAGTGCGCGTTTGTGAGAGGTGCGACCCCGCCCCCGGAGCCCCCCCATGCCCCCGGCTTCCGTCTCCCTGGACCTCCGTGCCCATTCATGATTTCACTGACCCTGGGCTCCTCCCGACCCTGGCCATTGCTTCTGTCTCCCCGACTGCAAGACACCCATGGTGCCTCCTGTCTCCCAGTTTGTGGCTTCAGTAATCATCCTCTCTGGGGAGCTAGTCCTGTGTCCCCAGCTGCCCTCAACCAGGGAGGGACCCCAGCTCCCTCTCCCTCATCCTCCCCGCGGGGGTCTCCCAAGCCTCCTTCTCCCAGCCCCTCGGGTCCCTGGGAGGCTGACTTCTGATCTCTAGGAGGCTGACTTCTGATCTCTGGCCCCAGGGGCGCAGGCAGCAGGCACAGGGATGCCTCCCCTTCCCCTCTGTCTCCCACCTCCCACGTTTAACCAGCTTTCATTTTCCCCTCTGCCCGCTCCACCGGACTTTAGGGAAAACATGTGAGTCCCACCCTTGGCTGAGCTGTGTGCGCAGAGCAGCCGCTGCCACCGCTACCGCCATCCCCGACCCGCCAGGAATTTAAGATTAGCTGCCGCAAGGGGAGGGAGGCAGGGAGAACAGGCCGGCAGGGTGGGTCCGGGTCAGTCCCCCCATCTCGGGGGCAGGCCGCTCCACTGGGCTTCCTCCCCCAGCCTCAGGGCCCTTGTGTCCGAATGGCGGGGTTAAGGAAGGGCTTGGCTCTGGTGTTGTGTTTGGGCAGCTGACTGTTGCAAGCTCCCACGTTTCCTCCCAAGACTTAAATGGATCTGGGGTGGGCTGCGCGTGGTGATGGTGCCTGTGATCCCAGCTACTCGGGAGGCTGAGGCAGGAGAATCGCTTGAACCTGGGATGGGGAGGTTGCAGTAAGCTGAGATTGTGCCACTGAACTCCAGTCAAAAAAAAAAAAGACAAGTAAATGGGTCTGGGGTGAAGGAAAACCGGCCGCGCCTTCGGGACCTCCAAACAGGAGGGAGTCTGTTGTGAATACCCCTAGGAGGTGGTAGGCCATCAACCCGATTTACAGAGAGGGAAACTGAGACTCTGGCAGGCAAAGGGACTTGCCCCGGGGCCTGAGTCTGGCGGTCTCAGAGGCAGGAGGGGCTCCGCCAGGCCTGGGGTGTGAGGGTGCCTTATCTGGGAGAGGGTCTCCCTGCCATGCGCCTAGCTGGTGGGGGCCCCAGAGGGGTCCCTGATTGGACCCCTGCTTGCCCTCAGCACCCCATCCTCATCCCTTCACCCAGCCCCCACCTCCCATACCCCCACGGGCCCTGCCTGTGTCTGAGGCCTGGCTCTCAGGGATGAAGGGCCCAGTTTCTCTGGCTGTCAAGGCTTCCAGGGGTCTCCTTGGGCCCATGATGTTCCCCCATGCAGCTCCTACACACCCCTGATGGGTGGGGTCAGAACTAGAGTCAGGGGCATGGGGTGCCCCTCATCAGGTATCCCTGAGGTCCAAGCTGGGTCCTTGCAGGACTCTGGGGGGGTGGGGCACGGGGCAGGGCCGGCAGGCAGCCAATCCTAAATTCTGAGCCTGGCGACCATGCTTGAAGCCCCCTTGCCTGCCTAGCTCTGACCCACCCCTGCCTCCCGCATGTCCCTCAGCCCTGCTCCTGGGCGGTCCCACGGCACCCCCACCTTATTGCTCTGTCTGGATCTGGGGCTCACCCACCCACCTACTAGAGGGCCCCCCCCACCCCTCCTGCCCTCTGGGGGGTCAGGCAGCTTGGAGCTCAGATGTTTTGGTGTAAGATGGGGGGGTCAGTCAGCTGGGTGCTGTGGCTCACGCCTGTAATCCCAGCACTTTGGGAGGCCGAGGCAGGTGGATCACGAGGTCAGGAGATTGAGACCATCCTGGCTAACATGGTGAAACCCTGTCTCTACTAAAAATACAAAAAAAAAAAAAATATTAGCTGGGCGTGGCGGCAGGTGCCTGTAGTCTCAGCTACTCGGGAGGCTGAGGCAGGAGAATCGCTTGAACCCAGGAGGTGGAGGTTGCAGTGAGCCAAGATCGTGCCGCTACACTCCAGCCTGGGCGACAGACAGAGACACTGTTTCAAAAAAAAAGAAAAGAAAAGAAAAGATGGAGTCAGTCCCCGGGCCTTCACCCAACAAGCATCCTAGAAGCCCAGACTGGAGGTGCCTGGAGTGGCATTCAACCTCCGCAGGAGTGAAGACCCCAAAATGCCAATCTTTGGGGAGCCTCCATCTCCTTCCCTCTGGAGCCTCTGACTCCAGCCCTGTCCTTGGGCTCTGTCACCCCCTGTGTCTGGCACAGGCCTCCCCTGAAGATCCTGCTCTGTCCAGGGCACTTCCTCGGTGCTACCCCAGTTGACCTCTGACCTTGAGTCCCCCAGAGGCTGGCTTGGGGCTCAGATGATCTAAACCCTGCAAAGGAGTGGGTTAGCTAGAAGCCAGGTCAGAGGGGGCCCAGCCCCCAGAAAAAGGCCAAGGGGATTCGGGGACTCAGAGCTGAGCGGGAACAGATCCTAGAGCCACCCCCAGACCCAGAGAGCCAAGCCCTCGGCGCCCTGGCATGGCTACAGGCAGAAGCTCTTTGCAGCCTCTCTGGCCGAAGTCCCAAGCCCGGCTGTGACCAGGACTAAGTTCTGTCAGTTTTAAGGCCTTGGGGCCTGTCTCCCTGGGTCCCAAAATATAGCCCCAGGCCTCTCCCCAGCGCCAAAGCCGATGCCCCTCTCCTCCCAACTCCCAGGTGCAACATGGGCCTGGAGTTGGGAGACCCATGCTGTCCTCCAGTCTATGTCCTTCATATATGGGCGTCCCTTCTTGCTCCAGCCCCAGGTCGTGATCCTCCAGCCTCCCACCTCCTCCAGTCCTCCTGCCTCCTTGGGGCCTCGCTGGCTGGGGAAGTTCTTCCTGGTGTCTGACCCGAATCCTTGCCTCCACCTCCTGCCGCTTCTGGTGCTGTGGTCACCCGTCCCCCTGTCTGTGTGTGTCTGTCGTTGGGAGGGGGATGGTATGTTCATACAACCTCACCTGGGCCCCTCTCTGCCCCATCCAGGGAAGCGGCTTGGGGAGCAGGTGAAGGGAATGTGGAAGGGCTGTAGGGGAGATGGTGTGCCTGTCCTATACCCACAGGACATGGCCCCAGCGCAGCCAGGTGGACTCAGGGCCCTGCAGCCCTGGCGCTGCCCCAGGCAGTGTGATGGAGGCAGAGGGGATGGTGTAGACTGAGCCCTCCTTCTTCCCACTCTGGCTCCCCAGGTACCACGACAAGCAGGAAGTGACCAGCAACTTCCTGGGGGCCATGTGGCTGATTTCCATCACCTTCCTCTCCATCGGCTACGGCGACATGGTGCCCCACACCTACTGCGGGAAGGGCGTGTGCCTGCTCACTGGCATCATGGTAAGGGCGAGGCTCCATGTGCATGATCCTGGGAGGTCTAGCCAGCTGTCCATTCCAGCAGCCCTTGCATACCCCTCGCTGACAGGGTGCTCACCCCATCACGAGCTGTGCCTGATCAGCATCCCTCCGTCTGTCAGTCCACCCCTCCTCTGCTCTGCCCTTTTCCTCTGACATCACGTGGAAGCCACACCCACAGGCTTCCTGGGACATCTCCCTGCGGTCCTTCCAGGCCTAGATATGCAGCTCCCACCATGCCTGCCCAGTAAGAAGCTGTGGTCCACTGTGACCAGAGAGTCATTGTCACCCCTTTATTCTCTACAGCCCGATTTATTCACAGCCTTTGGATCCAGGGCAAGGGGCTTGATGCTGAGGTGCCTTAGTTTCCTTGGCTGTGATCAATGCTACTTCCTCTGCTTTGCAAGGGCTAAGTCGGTTATTTATGTGAGAATCCCAGAACTGTGAATGCCGTGGACACGCTCTAAATACCTGCTGGGGGCCGGGCGCAGTGGCTCACGCCTGGAATCCCAGCACTTTGGGAGGCCAAGGTGGGCAGATCACCTGAGGTTGGGAGTTTGAGACCAGCCTGTGACCAACATGGAGAAACCCCATCTCTACTAAAAATACAAAAGTAGCCAGGCGTGATGGCAGGCGCCTGTAATCCCAGCTACTAGGGAGGCTGAGGCATGAGAATTGCTTGAACCCAGGAGGCAGAGGTTGCAGTGAGCCGAGATCACGCCATTGCACTCCAGCCTGGACAACCACAGCAAAACTTCATCTCTTAAAAAAAAAAAAAAAGAGGGCCAGGCGCGGTGGCTCAAGCCTGTAATCCCAGCACTTTGGGAGGCCGAGACGGGTGGATCACAAGGTCAGGAGATCGAGACCATCCTGGCTAACACTGTGAAACCCTGTCTCTACTAAAAAATACAAAAAACTAGCCAGGCAAGGTGGCGGGCGCCTGTAGTCCCAGCTACTCGGGAGGCTGAGGCAGGAGAATGGCGTGAACCCGGGAGGCGGAGCTTGCAGTGAGCTGAGATCCGGCCACTGCACTCCAGCCTGGGCGACAGAGCGAGACTCCGTCTCAAAAAAAAAAAAAAGAAACTTGCTGGGCTGTGTCCTCTGCAGCCCAAACCCCCTTCCTTGGCTGACTTTCATGGTGTTCTCTGAGTCCCCAGAGTGCAAAGTTTGTCTTTCATGACTCAGTGGGCACAGGCAGCACCTCGTCTCCCCGAAGTATTCTCCAGTCTGCCGTGGGTGCCTGTAAACATCCTTTCATGATCACTGCTTTCTCTTTTCCCTGATTCAATCATCGGGGTCCCTGTCCATCCCCTCTTTCCGGAACCTTCTTTCTCTCCAGACATGTTTTATGCCCATGCCAACAAATGCTTTTCCATGTTTTACGTTATTCAATTTTATTTTTATGTTTTTATAAAGATGGGGTCTCACTATGTTGCCCAGGCTGGTCATGAACTCCTGGGCTCAAGTGATCCTCCTGCTTGGGCCTCTCAAAACTGCTGGAGTTACAGGCCTGAGCAATTGCACCTGGCCTATGTCCGACTTTTTTTCTTTTTTTTTTTTTTTATTGAGATGGAGTCTCATTCTGTTGCCCAGGCTGCAGTGTAATGGCGTGATCTCGGCTCACTGCAACCTCCACCTCCCGAGTTCAAGCCATTCTCCTCTCTCAGCTTCCTGAGTAGCTGGAATTACAGGCGCCTGCCACCAGGCTCAGCTAATTTTTGTATTTTTAGTAGAGATAGGGTTTCATCATGCTGGCCAGTCTGGTCTTGAACTCCTAACCTCAGGTAATCCACCTGCCTCGGCCTCCCAAAGTGCTGGGATTACAGGTGTGACGCCACCACGCTGTCCCCCTCTTTTTTTTTTTTTGAGATGGAGTCTCGCTCTGTCGCCCAGGCTGGAGTGCAGTGGCGTGATCTCAGCCTGGCTGAGGTTGCCTGGCTCACTGCAACCTTCCCCTCCCAGGTTTAAGCAGTTCTCCTGCCTCAGCCTCCCGAGTAGCTGGGATGACAGGCACCCGCCACCAGGCCTGGCTAATTTTTGTATTTTTAGTAGAGACGGGGTTTCACTATGTTGACCAGGCTGGTCTCGAACTCTTGACCTCAGGTGATATCCACCTCAGCCTCCCAAAGTGCTGGGATTACAGGTGCAAGCCACTGCACCTGGTCCATGTCTGGCTTTTTTTTTTTTTTTTTGAGGCGGAGTCTCGCTCTGTCGCCCAGACTGGGGTGCAGTGGCCGGATCTCAGCTCACTGCAAGCTCCGCCTCCCAGGTTTAGGCCATTCTCCTGCCTCAGCCTCCCGAGTAGCTGGGACTACAGGCGCCTGCCACCTCGCCCGGCTAGTTTTTGTATTTTTAGTAGAGATGGGGTTTCACCGTGTTAGCCAGGATGGTCTCGATCTCCTGACCTCGTGATCCACCCGTCTCGGCCTCCCAAAGTGCTGGGATTACAGGCTTGAGCCACTGCGCCCGGCCCATGTCTGGCTTTTTACTGGCAGCCCAGCATGGGTCCCTCCCTGCAGCGTCTGTGCGGTACATCGTGCTGTTGCCGAGCCTGTGTCCATTCCTTCTCCTTGCTGTCTAGTATTCTAGGTGGAGGTTTCCAGCAGGTCGCTCTGTCCGAGTTGACAGGGCTTTTCCTGAGAACAGGCTTCTAGGTGCTCTCAAAACCTTTGTCCTGGCCTGGAGACTGAGACAGGGTTTCCTCCTGGAACCTGTGCTTGTGCTCTAGGCCAACCCTGCTCAGGCTTAGGGTGTTGGCATCTAAACTTGCCCGGAGCTTGGCATACTAATGGCTCATGCCTGTAATCCCAGCACTTTGGGAGGCTGAGGCAGGTGGATCATTTGAGGCCAGGTGTCTGAGACCAGAGTGGACGACATAGTGAGACCCCATATCTCTACAAAAAAAAAAAAGGCAGGGGGAGGGGGCAGGCACAGTGGCTCACACCTGTAATCCCAGCACTGTGGGAGGCCGGGGCGGGTGGATCACCTCTCTGGAGTTCGAGACCAGCCTGAGCAACATGGTGAAAACCCCTCTCTAGTAAACACACACACACAATTAGCAGGACATGGTGGTGCGCGCTTCTAGTTCCAGCTACTCAGGAGGCTGAGGCAGGAGAATCGCTTGAACCTGGGAGGTGGAGGTTGCAGTGAGCCAAGATTGTGCCACTGCAGTCCAGCCTGGGCGACAGAGCGAGACTCCATCTCATAAAAAAAAAAAAAAAAAAAAAAAGGGGCCGGGCGCGGTGGCTCAAGCCTGTAATCCCAGCACTCTGGGAGGCCGAGACGGGTGGATCACGAGGTCAGGAGATCGAGACCATCCTGGCTAACACAGTGAAACCCCGTCTCTACTAAAAAATACAAAAAACTAGCCGGGCGAGGTGGCGGGCGCCTGTAGTCCCAGCTACTCGGGAGGCTGAGGCAGGAGAATGACGTGAAACTGGGAGGCGGAGCTTGCAGTGAGCTGAGATCCGGCCACTGCACTTCAGCCTGGGCGACACAGCGAGACTCCGTCTCAAAAGAAAAAAAAAAAAAAAAGAACTGTCCTACCTCCTGGAGTTGCTGGGGGTCGAATGAGCTAATGTGTGGGACATGGTGGGAAACAAGTAGACCTGGAGTCAGTGAGCTCTGCAGATGGAATCCACACACACTGCTGACACAGGGAATGGGGAGGCTGCAATCTGGGCAGGCTTCATGGAGGAGGAAGTGACCTCAAGACAGGACGCTGATGTGCCCCCCCCCGCCCCGCACACAGGGAGCTGGCTGTACTGCGCTCGTGGTGGCTGTGGTGGCCCGGAAGCTGGAGCTCACCAAGGCTGAGAAGCACGTGCACAACTTCATGATGGACACTCAGCTCACTAAGCGGGTGAGGACCGCGGTTCCCATGGAGGCCACCTCCTGGCCTTGTCAGCCAGTGTAGAACTTCCCGGCTTTCCTTCTGTATGTGCCGGGCACGCGCATGTGCCCGTGGGTTACCATGCAGCCCCGTGTCAAGACTGTGCTGGCTTTGGGAGGCCGAGACGGGTGGATCACGAGGTCAGGAGATCGAGACCATCCTGGCTAACACGGTGAAACCCCGTCTCTACTAAAAATACAAAAACTAGCCGGGTGCAGTGGCAGGCGCCTGTACTCCCAGCTACTCGGGAGGCTGAGGCGGGAGAATGGCGTGAACCCGGGAGGCGGAGCTTGCAGTAAGTGGAGATCGCACTACTGCACTCTAGCCTGGGCGACAGAGCGAGACTCCGTCTCAAAAAAAAAAAAAAAAAAAAAAAAATGACTGTGCTTGACTCTGCCACCACGCACCCATCTGTGAATAGTGCACAGAGAGACGTCATGGCATCTACCCTTGTGCCCAGTCATATGCACCCATGGGCATTCAGCAAGAGACTTGGGCCAGACTGCGATATGCAATTTGAGAGTTGCCTGACCCTAGCAGGTTGACTGCTCTGTACCTCAGCTTCCCCATATATAAAATGAGAGAAATAAAAACACATGCCGATACACTGAGTTAACATCTGCATCATGGCTGGGCGCAGTGGCTCACGCCTATAATCCCAGCACTTTAGGAGGCCGAGGCAGGCGGATCACTTGAGGTCAAGAGTTCGAAACCAGCCTGGCCAACATGATGAAATCCCATCTCTAGTAAAAATACAAAAATTAGCTGGGCATGATGGCAGGCGCCTGTAATCCCAGCTACTAGGGAGAGTGAGGCAGGAGAATTACTTGAACCCGGGAGGTGCAGTGAGGCAAGATGGCGCCACAGCATTCCAGCCTGGGCCACAGAGCAAGACTCTGTCTCAAAAACAACAACAACAAAAACACCATAAAAAACATTTGCATGTTTGCAGAGAAGGGGCCTGGCCCATCGTGAGTGATGCGTGTTAGGTATACACACATTGCACAGACGTTGCTGTGCAAGCATGGCCCTGCCTTATAGCCCAGGGACCCTGAGAGGCATTTCCAGAAGTTTCTAGAGGTTTCTGGAAGATTCTAGACATTTCTGGAGCCTTTTGGAATTTCGTGCCAACCCTGAGGCATGAAATTGTTCTTTTTCTGGCCTCAGGTAAAAAACGCCGCTGCTAACGTTCTCAGGGAGACGTGGCTCATCTACAAACACACCAGGCTGGTGAAGAAGCCAGACCAAGCCCGGGTTCGGAAACACCAGCGTAAGTTCCTCCAAGCCATCCATCAGTAAGTCCAGCACCTTTCCAGCTCACGTTTCTGTGTCCACATGGCGCGGAGGCAGCCCTCGCAGCTCAGTGTGGCCTCTTCACAGCTCCCTGCCAGGGATGGGTGGTCAGTTGGTTGGGGCCTGTGTCTTCTGAGCTGGGTGGATGGGAGGATCTTCAGAGGGAGGCAGATTATGGGTTCTGCTAAATCATGGACACTACTCAGTAAGTGGCAGGATGTATATTTTATTCTCTGGAATAACCAGGATGATTCTTACCCTTTAGACTTTGAAGAGATTTCCTCTTTTTGCTTTGTCTGCCAGGAAGCTCATAATTAAATCCGTGGTCTGATCCATGGGATCATGTGGGATAACTAGAAATGAATTGGGCCAGGTATGGTGACTCATGCCTGTAATCCCAGCACTTTGGGAGGCTGGAGGATCACTTGAGTCCAGGAGTTCAGCACCATCCTTGGCAATACAGGGAGACCCCATCTCTACAAAAACTAATAACTTAGCTGGGTGTGGTTGTGTGCCTCTGTGGTCCCAGCTACTCAGGAGGCTGAGGTTGGAGGATCACTTGAGTCTGCAGGGTCAAGGCTGCAGTGAGCCATGATTGTGCCACTACACTCAGCCGGGTTACAGAGTGAGACCTTGTCTCAAAAAAAAAAAAAAAAAAAAAGAGAGAAAGGAAGAAAGAAATTAAGAAATTGCTTGATTTCCTGTGTTGCTTCTTTGCCCTGAGAATTATTTAATAAAATAACTCTAAATCCTTGGCTGCTCATCGAAGTCACGAGGGGGCTTTTTAAAAATCCCAAGAGCCACATCCAACATCAATTACTTAGTAGAGTCTGGGTTGCAGCCTGGAATTACATTTAAATTCCTCAGATGGCTGCTTGGTTGGGCATGGTGGCTCACGCTTATAATCCCTGCACTTTGGGATGCCAAGGAGGGAAGACTGATTAAGGCCAAGATTTGGAAACCAGCCTGGGCGACATAGTGAGACCCCACTCTATGTAAAAATTAAAAAATAAACCTGGGCATGGTGACTTACACCTTGTAATCCCAGCACTTTGGGAGGCTGAGCCAGGAGGATCGCTTGAGGCCAGGAGTTTGCAACCAGCCTGGGCAACAAAGTGAGACCCCGTCTCTATAAAAATAAAAAAATTAGCCCAGTGTGGTGGCACGTGTCTGTGGTCCCAGCTACCCAGGAGGCTGAGGTGGGAGGGTAACTTGAGCCCAGAAGGTCAAGGTTGCAGTGAGCTGTGATTG
Source organism: Piliocolobus tephrosceles (assembly GCF_002776525.5). Lineage (NCBI taxonomy): Eukaryota > Metazoa > Chordata > Mammalia > Primates > Cercopithecidae > Piliocolobus > Piliocolobus tephrosceles. The sequence goes on along the minus strand of NC_045454.1, from coordinate 35,223,978 downwards.
CGCCATTGCACTCCAGCCTGGGCCACAGAGCAAGACCTTGCCTTAAAAATATATATATGGCTGGGCGCAGTGGCTCACGCCTGTAATCCCAGCACTTTGGGAAGCCAAGGCAGGTGGATCACCTGATGTCAGGAGTTCGAGACCAGCCTGGACAACATGGTGAAAGCTTGTCTCTACTAAAAATATAAAAATTAGCCCGGCATGGTGGCACACACCTGTAGTCCCAGCTACAAGTGTGTAGCTGGGAGGCAGGAGAATCGCTTGAAACCGGGAGACGGAGGTTGCAGTGAGCTGAGATTGCACCACTGCACTCCAGCCTGGGCGACAGAGTCTCAAAAACTAAAAAATAAAATATATTACAATAAGTAAATAAATAAAATTTCCTCAGGTGAGTCCAATATGCAGCCAGTCAGCAAACTTTTTCTGTAAAGGGCCAGATGGTACATCTTTCAGGTTTTATGAGCCAGAGAGTTTCTGTCCCACTCTTCAACTCTCTGCTGTTGCGGCAGGGAAGCAGTGAGGATAACCTGGTGTGGCCATGTTCCAAAGAAACCTTATTTTCCAAGACAGGCGGCCGGCTAGATTTGACCCACAGGCCATAATATGCTGACGACGATGCTGTCCACTAGAATATCATGTGAACAACATATATAATTTAAAATTTGCTAACAGCCACATTAGAAAAAAGTACAAAAGGCCGGGCACGATGGCTCATGCCTATAATCCCAGCACTTTGGGTGGCCGAGATGGGCGGATCATTTGAGTTCAGGAGTTCAAGACCTACCTGACCAACATGGTGAAACCCCATCTCTACTAAAAATACAAAAAAATTAGCCAGGCCTGGTGGCACATGCCTGTAGTCCCAGCTACTCGGGAGGCTGAGGCAGGAGAATCACATGAACCCGGGAAGCTGAGGTTGCAGTGAGCCAAGATCACGCTGAGACAGTCCCCTGGACTGGCTTAGGTACAGAAGGGATGGCCGGCGGGCACGGTGGCTCACGCCTATAATCCTTTGGGAGGCTGAGACAGGCGGATCACCTGAGGTCAGGAGTTCGACACCAGCCTGACCAACATGGTGAAACCCCATTTCTACTAAAAATGCAAAAATTAACCGGGTGTGCTGGTGAGCGCCTGTAATCCCAGCTACTCAGGAGGCTGAGCAAGGAGAATCGCTTGAACCGGGGAAGTGGAGGTTGCAGTGAGCTGAGATCTAGCTGAGATCACGCTGAGATCGCACCACTGCATTCCTGCCTAGGCGACAGAGTGAGACTATGTCTCAAAAAAAAACAAAGGGATGACCAAAAGGGGCAAGGGCATACACTAACCAACTCCCACTGTGGCCAGCTGTCCAGAGACCAGGGTCACCAGTGCCAACACCAACACCAAGTAGCAAGTGTGGGTTCAAATCCTGCCGTGGTGCGGATGGGCAGTGGCTTTACCCCTCTGAGCCTCAGTTTCCCCCTGGCAGATGGCGTGGGCATAGTTTTCTGAATGAAACACCACCTCCGGGACAGGAGAGAGGACAGGCGTGTCCCTGAGGGGCTGGCACAGAACCCTCAGAGGCTGGGCACTTCCCCAGAGCAAGGGCAGCCCCTTGGCCATCTGGGAACCCTGCGCGGGGCCCTGGGGTGGCACCCCTGGGAGTTGGGCAGGGTTGGGTACATGCCACACAACTGTGCTGAGGTTAAAATTGCCTTGTGATTTTTCTCCTGCTCTGCCCGGTCCTGCCAGGGCTCAGAAGTAAGTCTTCTCCCAGGGGCTTGGTGGGGCTGGAAAATCGGGGGTGCATGGTGGTCACAGACAGGGGCACACCCGGGGCATGCCAACCCTAGCCTCAGAGGCAGGCAGGGTTCACATCTGCTCCATGGATCGGTGCAGGCTTCACCTTGGTCTGGGATCCAACGTCCTGAGGTCCTGAGTTGGGCTGGAGACAGGACCAGCCAATGGGTGGTGTGGGCGGTGGCCAGGCTGACTCCTGGCCCTGCGGCACCTGCCGTGTGCTGGGAGGGAATAGACCACAGGGAATCGGCCTCCCAGCTCCCACCTCATCCTCTGATGCATGTCCCATAGGTGACCCCAGGTGGATGCATGAAAGTCCCTGCCCCCACTGCAGCATCCATGGGAACCTGCCCAACCCCCTCTCCCCAACTCCGTGTCCCCACAGGCTCCGGAGTGTGAAGATCGAGCAAGGGAAGCTGAACGACCAGGCTAACACGCTTACCGACCTGGCCAAGGTGAGTGAGTTGGGGCAGGGTGGGCCGGACAGGGCAGCTGGGGCCCTGGAGCAGACGGGATGGTGCTCAGCTCCTGCCGGAGGAAGGCACAAGGACCCACAGTGGCCTGAGTGCAGTGGAAGGCAGATCTCTTGAGCTCAGGAGTTTGAGACCAGCCTGGGCAACATGGTGAAACCCCGTCTCTACAAAAAAATACAAAAATTAGCCAGGCGTGGTGGCGGGCGCCTTTAATCCCAGCTACTTGGAGGCTGAAGCGGGAGAATTGCTTGAACTTGGGAGGTTGAGGCTGCAGTGAGCCAAGATGGCACCGCTGCACTCCAGCCTGGGTGACAGAGTGACACCCTGTCTCAAAAAAATGATAATAATTTGTAAAATAATAAATTTAAAAAGAGTATATAGTTAGGGGGCTAAGTGGGTGAAGAGGTATTTCCAGATGTAGACATACTACCTCAATTCAAGCTCTGAAATTGAAGAGAAAAAAATTCCTTTGCTGTGGGTATAAATTCAAATGATAGCCTTGGGAGAAAGCTTATTTGTATAGCAATTAAACATCTGTCAGGAAATTTAAATTGATTGCAAGAAAAATTGGGGCCAGGTGCCATGGATCCTGCCTGTAATCCCCGTACTTTGGGAGGCTGAAGCAGGCAGATCACTTGAGCCCAGGAGGTTGAGACCAGCCTGGGCAACATAGAGAGACCCCGTCTGTACAAAAAGAATAAAAAAATAAACTAGGCATGGTGGTGAGTGCCTGTAGTCCTAGCTATTAGGGAGGCTGAGGTGGGAGAATCACTTAAGCCCAGGAGGTCAAGGCTGCTGTGAGCTGTAATCACTCTGCTACACTCTAGCTTGGGTAACAGAGCGAGACCCTGTCTCAAAAAAAAAAAAAAAAAAAAAGCAAGAAAGAAATCAGTTTGTGTTATACATGGATCTGTGTGTTGATTCTAATATCAAATCATTTCCCACTTTTTTTTTAGCTTTATTTATTTTTTGAGACAGAGTCTTGCTCTGTCACCCAGGCTGGAGTGCAGTGGTATGATCTTGGCTCACTGCAACTTCCGCCTCCTGGGTTCAAGCAATTCTCGTGCCTCAGCCTCCAGAGTAGTTGGGACTACAGGCCTGCACCAGCACGCCCGGCTAATTTTTGTACTTTTAGTAGAGACGGGGTTTCACCATGTTGGCCAGACTGGTCTCGAACTCCTGACCTTAAGTGATCCGCCCACCTCGGCCTCCCAAAGTGTTGGGATTACAGGTGTGGGCCACCGTGCCCAGTCCATTTCCTGCTTTTTGAATTCTTCCACTGGAAGATGTGTTATTGGACTAGTTGCAATTAATCAAGTGCTTGAGATCTTTGCAACACTGATTTGAATTCCCTCCTGACCAATGACATAGTTTCAGAAAATAGCTTTTGCTTAGTGGCTACATCCCCTGATCTACCAGTCAGCCTGAGGCTAATTTCATGTTATCTTTAGAAAATGTTAAGTCCCATTTCTATTTTATTTCTTGTCCCCAGTGCATTTTGGACTCACTTCCCCCATCACTAGGAAGAGAATGCAATCTAGCTTAATATTAACCTACAATAAATTTAATTTGGAAGGGAATTTTTTTTTTTGAGACAGAGTCTTGCTCTGTGGTACAGGCTGGAGTGCAGTGGTGAAATCACAGCTCACTGCAGCCTCAACTTCCTCAGGCTCAAGCAATCCTCCCACCTCATCTTCCCAAGTAGCTGGGACTACAGGTGCACACCACCAGGTCCTGCTAATTTTTCTATTTTTTGTAGAGATGGGGTTTCACCATGTTGCCCAGGCTGGTCTCAAACTCCCGAGCTCAAGTGATCCTTCCGCCTTGGCCTCCCAAAGTGCTGGGATTACAGGCGTGAGCCACCGTGCCCAGAAAATAATCTTACAGAGAGAAAAACATATTCTAGACCCCTGAAGATATACAGTTAACTCTCGAACAACATCAGGGTTATTGGGTGCTGACCCCTTAAAAGTCAAATATTCCCATATAACTTCTTTTTTTCTTTTTTCTTTTTTTTTTTTTTTTTGAGATGGAGTCTTGCTCTGTCGCCCAGGCTGGAGTGCAGTGGCCGGATCTCAGCTCACTGCAAGCTCCACCTTCTGGGTTTACGCCATTCTCCTGCCTCAGCCTCCCGAGTAGCTAGGACTACAGGCGCCCACCACCTCACCTGGCTAGTTTTTTGTACTTTTTTTAGTAGGGACGGGGTTTCACCGTGTTAGCCAAGATGGTCTCGATCTCCTGACCTCGTGATCCACCCGTCTCGGCCTCCCAAAGTGCTAGGATTACAGGCTTGAGCCACTGCGCCCCGCCTCTTTTTATTTTTGAGACAGAGTCTCACTCTATTGCCCAGGCTGGAGTGCAGAGGTGCGATCTCAGCTCACTGCAGCCTCTACCCCCTGGGTTCAAGGTATTCTTCTGCCTCAGCCTCCTGAGTAGATAAGATTACAGGTGCATGCCACCACACCTAGCTAATTTTTTTTTTTTTTTTTGAGACAGAGTCTCACTGTGTTGCCCAGGCTGGAGTGCAGTGATGCAATCTTCGCTCACTGCAAGCTCTGCCTCCCGAGCTCAAGTCATTCTCCTACCTCAGCCTCCCGAATAGCTGGGACTACAGGCACCTGCCACCATGCCCGTCTAATTTTTTGTATTTTTGGTAGAGACAGGGTTTCACTGTGTTAGCCAGGATGGTCTCGATCTCCTGACCTCATGATCCACCCACCTCAGCCTCCCAAAGTGCTGGGATTACAGGCGTGAGCGACCGCGCCCGGCCTAAGTTTTGTATTTTTAGTAGAGATGGGGTTTCACCATGTTGGCCAGGCTGGTCTCGAACTCTTGACCTCAAGCAATCCAGCTGCCTTGGCCTTCCAAAGTGCTGGGATTACAGGCATAAGCTACTGTGCCCAGCCTCATATAACCTTTGACGCTCTCTCATCCCAAATTGAACTACTGATAGCCTACCATTGACCAAAAGCCATATTGATAAACAGTTGATTCACATGTAGTTTGAATATATATTATATACTGTATTCTTACAATAAGGTATGGTAGAGAAAGGAAAATATTAAGAAAATCAGGCCAGGTGCAGTGGCTCATGCCTGTAATCCTAGCACTTTGGGAGGCTGAGGAGGGAGGATCACTTGAGCTCAATAATTCAAGACCAGCCTGGGCAACATGGAAAAACTCCATCTCTACAAAAAAAAAAAAAAAAAAAAAAATACAAAAAGTAGCAGGAGGCTGAGGCAGGAGGATGGCTTGAGCCCGGGGGTCAAGGCTGCAGTGAGCTGTGATTGCACCACCGCACTCCAGCCTGGGAGATAGAGCAAGACTCTGTATCCAAAAAATAAAGTTTTATGGCTGGGTGTGGTGGCTCATCCCTATAATCCCAGCACTTTGGGAGGCTGAGGCGGGCGGATCACCTGAGGTCAGGAGTTCGAGGCCAGCCTGGCCAACATGGTGAAACTCTGTCTCCACTAAAAATACAAAAATTAGCCGGGCATGGTAGCGGGCGCCTGTAATCTCAGCTACTCAGGAGGCTGAGGCAGGAGAATCGCTTGAACCCAGGAGGCGGAGGTTGCAGTGAGCCAAGATCATGCCTCTGCACTCCAGCCTAGACGACAAGAACGAGACTCCGTCTCAAAAATAAAAATAAAAATTTTAAACCTCAGAAAAGGCTAAAAAGAACCACACGAAGGCTGGACGCTGCTCTGGCCTCCAGGTGTCACCCTCTGGCTCTGGGGACTGTGGTGCCTGAGAGAGGCCAAGGTGAGGTCAGTGGTGCTAGGAGGGGCGTCCCCCATGAGATGTTTGCACTCGGAGCAGGGTCTGCCTTGCAGTGATGGAGGGAAAAGGGTAGGGGGCACAGTGGGGGAAGCTGGGAGGAAGAGGCTGGGGGTGAGAGGACAGAGGAGCTGGGGTGGGCACCTCTCTGTCCTGTCTTCCTTCCACCACTGCCTCCATCCTCCCATGGAGGCCCCCGCCGCCAGGTGGCAAACCGGTGTCCTCACCCAGCTGCGCTCAGAGCCGTGGAGTGATGTTCTAGTGCCACCTGGTGGCCAGAGTAGCATCTGCACCCAGGGCCGTTCCTGTCTGGCCGGCCTCCCCTGCCCACAGTGGGACAGCGCCAGAAGCAGGCAGTGGAGGTGATGGGGACGCCCCACTGGCTGCTGTAACAGTAATTGTGGCTGTTGTGTTCCCAGTCTGTGATTGTGTCAGATTCTCAGGGCAGTCACCTTACTCATCAGACCCCCGTCCCCTCCCCAGCCTAATGGGAGGGGTGGCAGTTCACGACCCAACGGGGCTCCCCCTCCTCTTCCTCCTCGGCGGCCATGTCCCCAAGCTCCTGCTGTTCCCCAGCCTGGAGAAACATCAGCCCAAAACACCCCCCAGGTCTGTGCGTACCACTTGAGCACCGCCTCTGGCTGTGTGTGCCCTGTGGCCACTGGACCCCCCCAGGGCAGCTCTGGCCATGTGCCCCCCCCCCCCCCCCCAAGACCTCATTAGGCCTTTCCCAGGCCTGCCAGCCCTGAGCTTGGCTTTCTTTTCTTTTTTTTTTTTTTTTGTTTTTGAGACAGAATTTCTTTCTTGTCACTCAGGCTCACTGCAGCCTCCACCTCCTGGGTTAAAGCGATTCTCCTACCTCAGCCTCCCGAGTAGCTGGGAGTACAGGCGCCCACCACCACAGCCTGGCTAAATTTTGTATTTTTAGTAGAGACAGGGTTTCACCATGTTGACCAAACTGGTCTCAAACTCCTGACCTCAGGCGATTCGCCCGCCTCGGCCTCCCAATGTGCTGGGATTACAGGCGTGAGCCATCACGCCCAGCTGAGCTTGGCATTTAAGACCTGTCTTTTAGGCTGGGCGCCTCCCGGGAAGAGGAGGTTGTAGTGAGCCAAGATTGGGCCACTGCACTCCAGCGTGGGTGACAGAGGGAGACTCTGTCTCAAAGAAAAAAAAAAAAAGGAAAAGACCAGTCTCTTCCCTCATCCACTCTCTAATCCTTCCCTGGGCCCAGCAAGGGACCTCTGGGGCTGGGGGTGTCCTCCCAGCCACCCCTCACGTGGGCCCCATTAGCAGCTGCCACCCACCTGGAGCATGTGAGCTGTCCCTCTGTGTCATTGTCGTGGTATCGTCCTTCTCTCTCTCACTCAGCGGCACCTCTCTCCTGCCCCTCTCTGTCTCCGGCAGACCCAGAGCGTCATGTATGACCTTGTATCCGAGTTGCACGCTCAGCACGAGGAGCTGGAGGCCCGTCTGGCCACCCTGGAAAGCCGCCTGGATGCGCTGGGTACCTCTCTGCAGGCCCTGCCCGGCCTCATCGCCCAAGCCATACGCCCGCCCCCACCGCCCCTGCCTCCCCGGCCCGGCCCCGGCCCCCAAGACCAGGCAGCCCGGAGCTCCCCCTGCCGGTGGACGCCCGTGGCCCCCTCGGACTGCGGGTGACGGCCCTGCCCGCCACCAGACCCCTAAATCTTGGCCATCGTGTGGCCGCCACCTCCGGGAAGCCTTGTACAGTGGCGCCTCTTGGAGTTCAAGAAGCCGACGCTGAGTCAGGCTGAGTGGACTGAGGCCTGCCCTGCCCAGACTGCCCGGGCAGAGGGCAAGGCTGGACCATGGGTGAGGGCAGGGGAGCCCGGAGCTTCCTCTGGTCACCTGGTCCCCCGACTCTCCCCAGGTCCCCGGCGGGCATGGAGCAGCCCCGGGAGGGGTCCGTGCTGGTTCTGAATAAAGCAGGACCCGCCTCGTGGCTGCCTGTGTGCGTGGCTGGGAGGCACTGGTGATGTCCCAGGAGGTAGAACCCCAGCCCCGGGTACCAAGATAAATATGGGAATCAAAAAACCTGTTCCCATCACTGGCCTAGCCTAGAACCCTAGCCTCCAAGCCCCCTCTCCCTCTGGGCTGAAGCTCAGTGAAGGACAACTCTAGGGACACCTGTGCCAGCGCCACCTGGCGCTGATAATGCGATCCCTCAGAGGGCGTGGCCCAGCCCTGGCCAGAAGCATCTCCCCCCTTCAACCAACCGCGCTGATGGACACCCACTGTGTGCCCGGCCCCAGCAGAGGCCATGGGGGAGGTGACCTGGGTGAGGAAGGTCTTTTGGGTTTTTGTGAGATGTGTATTGAGTACCTGCTGCCTCAGAGAATGTGATGATGCCAATACCACACTGATCCCTCATCAGAGCTTGATCACGGTGGAATGAGGGGAAACTGAGGCCCAGAGAGGTGAATCTACCTGCCTGGGACCACACAGCGAGGAGGGATGGTGCCAGATTCGAACTGGAAATCCCCTAGGCCAAAGTAAAGAACCAGACTGGCTGGGTGAGGCGGCTCACGCCTGTAATACCAGCACTTTGGGAGGATAAGGCGGACGGATCACCTAAAGTCAGTTCAAGACCAGCCTGGGCAACATGGTGAAACCCTGTCTCTACTAAAAATATAAAAATTAGCTGGGCGTGGTGGTGCACACCTGTAATCCCAGCTACTCGGGAGGCTGAGGCAGGAGAATCGCTTGAACCCGGGAGGTGGAGGTTGCAGTGAGAAAAAAAAAAGAACCTGGACTTGGTGGAAGGGACTCCATGGAGGAGCCATGGGGACGGCAGGAGGAGGGGGTATTTGGTGACATCCAGGGGTCAGAGAGACCCTTCAGGAGAGGGTTCCAGACACAAGTAGAATCAGAAAGGTCCCTGGAGGACGTGGGCTTGGGTGCTGGGAGCAGCAGGCACTTACTTGGCAGATGCTGAGCCCTGGGTGGGACAGGGAGGCCTGGCTCCTGGGGAGACCATGCTGTGCCCAGCCGAGGAGCCCCAGGTCCTGGCAGCCTCTGATAAGGCCATCCATTGCCTGGCTCAGCGAGATAACTAGGCCGTTGCTGGTGCATGAATGACCAGCTTGGGCCCAAGCACAGGAAGGGTATGAGGAGTGCTGGTCAGACCAGGGTTCGAGTCCTGACTCTGCCACTGCTGGGTGAATGTGGGCAGTGGCTGCCCCTCTGGGGCCTCCATTGTTTCATCTGTAAAATGAGGGTGACAGTCTATTTAACCAGAACTCCCTAAAAAGGGCCAGGCAACTGGTAGGTGCTCAATAAATGCTCCTTCCCGCCTGAGGGATCACATCGGAGTCTTTGGCAGGACTCATCCTTTATACCCTGTTGTCTGGCTGGGGAAACTAAGGCCTGAGAAGGAAGGGGGCTGTCTTTCAGGGTGAGAACCCAGGGTTCAGTTAAGGAACATCCGTGGGTGTACCTTCCGAGCCCAGTGGTGGCTCCCAGGTCTGATGGCAGAGGCACAGTCAACCCATAGTAGTTTAAAAAAAAAAGAAAAACACCAAAGCCATAAAGTTATGAACAGGCCGGGCGTGGTGACTCAGCCTGTAATCCCAGTACTTTGGGAGGCTGAGGTGGGAGGATCAGTTGAGGTTAGGAGTTGGAGACCAGCTGGCCAACATGGTGAAACCCCGTCTTTACTAAAAACACAAAAATTAGCTGGGTGTGATGGTACACACCTGTCATCCCAGGTACTCGGGAGGCTGAGGCAGGAGAATTGCTTGAACCAGGGAGGTGGAGATTGCGGTGAGCCGGGATCAGGCTACTGCACCCCAGCCTGGGCCACAGAGAAAGACTGTCACAAAAAAAAAAAAAAAAAAAGAGAAAAGTAAACAAGGCAAGAAAAAAGGAAGGAAGGAAAAAGAAAAAGAAAGGAGAGAAAAGACAGAAAGAAAGAAAAAAGAAAAAGAAAGAAAAGAGAGAAAGAAAAAGAAAAAGTAAACAAGGCCAGAGGTGGCAAGGGGACTCTGAGGAAATGGCATTTGGGCCTGGGCGGGATGGGTGGGAGAACGGATCTGGCAGCGGAACAGCGCAGTGCGGAGGCGAAGAGGGCTACTCGAGGTGGATTTTGTTTGGGGGACAGCCATGAAGTGACAGTGACGGGGAGACTGAGGCGGTGCCGGGTTCGGGGCGGGGGCGAATTAGACCATAGGGCTGAGCTCTGCGGCCGCCTCGGTGCCTCCCCAGCCACCTCCGCCCCTGCCTGCCTCTGATTCAACAGCACCCACCCTACAAAAACAGGGCCCGCCCAGCTCCGAGGATGGCAAAGTTAACAGCGCGGGCACGCGGGCGGCCCGTCCCCGGCGGCCCGCGCGCGTCACAAGGGCGGATGCAGAGGACCAGGAAGTTCGCCGACGACGCGCCCGCCCTGGGACACCGGCGCCGGCCCAGGTTCGCCGGGGGGCCCCGGAGGAAGCTCAGGGGGACTCGACGGGGGAGCGCGCAGACCCCGGGGATCTGCAGGCGCGCCCCGGCCGTGCGCCTCCTCGCCGCGTGTCCAGGCCGTGTCCCCCGCCGCGCGCCATGCGCCCTGGGGGCGTGCGCAGCTTCGCGCTGGAGCTGGCGCGGGGCCCGGGCGGCGCCTACCGCGGCGGGGAGCGGCTGTGCGGCCGGGTGCTGCTGGAGGCGGCGGCGCCGCTGCGAGTGCGAGCGCTCGAGGTGAAGGCGCGCGGCGGGGCGGCCACCCACTGGCTGGAGGGTCGCAGCGTGGGTGTCAACGCCTTATCCAGCGACTACGCGGCCGCCGAGACCTACCTGCGGCGTCGGCAGCTGCTGCTCCGAGGTGAGACACTCGTCGCGCCGCCCCCACAGCAGCCGGGACCTCCTCGGCCGGGACCCTCTTCGGGGCCGGAAGCCTCTCAACTTAGAACCTCTGCGGTCGGGTGATCCTTTTCAAGGAGCGGGAACCCCCTTCCCGGGGTCCTGACCCTCCCACAGGTCAGGAGTTCAAGACTAGCCTGGGCGACATGGCGACACCCCATGTCTCCAAAAACTACAAAAATTAGCCAGGCTTAGTGGCGCGCGCCTGGAGTCCCAGCTACAGGCTGAAGTGGGAAGATCGCTTGAGCCTGGGAGGTAGAGGTTGTAATGGGCTGAGATCGCACCACTGCACTCCAGCCTGGACACCCACCCGCCCTGGTCAGGACCCCCACTAACCGGGAACGTCTACCCAGGGTCTGGGCGTTCCCTTCTCTGGAGTCAGATGCCCTCAACTTAGAGGCTGTGCGGTGGGGAGACCCCTTTCAAAGCAGGGGGACCCTCCTATTAGAGTTCAGGGAACCCCTGGGAAGTGGAGTGGGAGATCTCCCTGGTGGACCCCAGGGTCCCCTTTGATCCCAGGCCTGGAGTCCCCGATTCTCAAAGAAGACCCCCAACTCGTGTTACCCAGGGCCCCACCTCAGTTTACCCCACAGGGTCTGCAGCGCTGAGTTCTTCCCTGGGGTAGGGTTGGGGGTCTAGTGGTATTTCCCGGTGAGGAGGTGGACACGCATCCCAGAGGGGAAGAGATGAAGTGGGGTCACATTCTCCTGGGAGTCTGGGTCTTGGGCAGGTCTCTACTCTTCCCCAACCTCAGTCTTTCCCGCACCCCAAGCGTCCCTGGGATACATAGCTGGTCACCAGTGAGCCAGGGGCCACAGAAGGAGGCAGTCCATACCCTCACACCCTACTGTGTGGCTATGGGAGGGCATCATCCTCTCTGGGCTGCCCTGGCTATTCCTCCGGGCCAAGCCAGACCTCACCATATCCGTCTGTAAAATGGGCCAGGAGGGAGGCAGACCAGATTCCCGACAGCCCCACTTTTTCCCAGCGCTGTGGGCAGTAGAAGCTTTGGGCAAGCAAGAGCCACAGGTGCGGGGGACCCTTCCCTCCCCAGCAGTGGAAACATAGGAGCAAGTGCGGTGGGGCGGGGCAGGAAGGAGCCTAGGAGGCACTTCCCTTTCCTGGCAACTCGGAGAACTATTTGGGGCCGCTTTCACCTGAAGGACACTCAACGGCGACTTCCTTAAAACACTGCAGAGGCAGCCTGGTGTGGTGGCTGGTGCCTGTAATCCCGGCACTTTGGGAGGCCGAGGAGGGCAGATCACCTGAGGTCAGGAGTTCGAGACTGGCCGTCTCGAACTGGCCAACATGGTGAAACTTTGTCTCCATTAAAAATACAAAAATTAGCTGGGCGTGTTGGTGGGATCCTGTAATCCCAGCTACTAAGAAGAATTGTCTGAACCCGGCAGGTGGGCAGAGGTTGCAGTGAGCTGAGTTGGCACCACTACACTCCAGCCTCCGTGACAGAGCAAAACTCTGTCTCAAAAACAAAAAAACAAAAAACACTGGAGATGCGAGCCTGGTGGGCCTGCCTGCCTGTGGTTCTAGCTACTACAGAGGCTGAAGCAGAACGATCGCTTGAGCCCAGAAGTTCGAGGCCAGCCTGGGCAACATAGCGAGACCTCCCACCCCCCACCCCATTTTTGTTTCTGTTTGTTTTTGTTTTTGAGACAGGGTCTTACTCTGTTGCTCAGGCTGGAGTGCAGTGCCGCGATCTTGGGTCACTGCAACCTCTGCCTCCTGGGTTCAAGTGATTCTACAACCTCAGCCTCCTGAGTAGCTGTGACTACAGGTACCCGCCACCACACCCGGCTAACTTTTATTTGTTTGTTGGTTTGTTTGTTTCTTTTTTTGAGACAGAGTCTCACTGTCACCCAGGCTGGAGTGCATTGGTGCTGGCGCAATCTCGGCTCACTGCAACCTCTGCCTCCTGGGTTCCAGTGATTCTCCTGCCTCAGCCTCCTGAGTAGCTAGGATTATAGGTGCCCGCCAACATGCTGGCTAATTTTTGTATTTTTGGTAGAGACGGGTTTCACCATGTTGGCCAGGCTGATCACGAACTCCTGACCTCAGGTGATCCACACACCTTGGCCTTCCACAGTGCTTGGCTTA
>NC_045454.1:35191264-35210577 GCF_002776525.5 Piliocolobus tephrosceles | reverse complement strand
ATACAAAAAAAAAAAAAAAAAGAAAAAGAGACAGAGTCTCCCTCTGTCGCCCAGGCTGGAGTGCAGCGGCGCGATCTCCACTCACTGCAAGCTCTGCCGCCTCCCGGGTTCACGCCATTCTCCTGCCTCAGCCTCCCAAGTAGCTGGGACTACAGGCGCCCGCCACCACGCACGGCTAATTTTTTTTTTTTTTTTTGTATTTTCAGTGGAGACCGGGTTTCACTGTGTTCACCAGGATGGTCTCGATCTCCTGACCTCGTGATCCGCTCGCCTCAGCCTCCCAAAGTGCTGGGATTACAGGCGTGAGCCACCGCGCCCGGCCAATTTTGTAAATTTAGTAGAGACCGGGTGTCTCCATGTTGGTCAGGCTGAATTTGAACTCCCGACCTCAGGTGATCTGCCTGCTTTGGCCTCTCAAAGTGCTGGGATTACAGGCATGAGCCACCTCGCCTGGCCAATTTAAATTTAAAAATTTAAATAAAAATTTAATTTAAAAATTAGCCCAGCTACTCAGGGGGCTAAGGCAGGAGAATCTATGGAACCCAGGAGGTGGAGGTTGCAGTCAGCCAAGATGGTGCCATGCACTACAGCCTGGGTGTCAGAGTGAAACCCCGTCTCAAAAAAAAAAAAAAAAAAAAAATAAAATTAAATAAAATTTTTGGTGGGTGCTGGCGCACACCCCTATTATCCCCGCACTTTGGGAGGCTGTGGTGGGCAGATGGCTTGAGCTCAAGAGTTCAAGACCAGCCTGGGCAACATGGTGAAACCCCATCTCTTCAAAAAATACAAAAATTAGTCGGGTGTGGTGGTGCACACCTGTAATCCCAGCTACTCTGGAGGCTGAGGAGGAAGGGAGGCAGAGGTTGCAGTGAACTGAGATTGTGCCACTGCACTCCAGCCTGGGCGACAGAGTGAGATCCTGTCTCAATAAATAAATAAACAAACAAACAAACAAACATTTAAGGAAAAAAAACAGTGACACTGGAGGCCAGTGGAGCTGCTGTGTGACCCCGGGCATGGCTCCGTCCCTCTCTGGGCCTCTGGGGTCCATCTATGAAATGAATTGAGGGAGGCGCTGGCTCAGTAGTCCCTTTAGGGTTACCTCATCCCGCTTCTCCTCCCGGACTTGACGGCCTACTGTCTACCCTCTAGTATCCACTGAAACCTGACCTAAGGTCCCAGACCTTCCTTTCAACTCCAAAGACCCATCCTCCCAGGCAGCCTTCCAGGCTGATCACTGTGCCTCCAAGCTCTTCGTTCCTGTTCTGACCCCCGTGACGGACTGCAGGTGACCGTGTTTGTTTATGACCGCCCCCTCCACACCCACACACCTCACTGAGGTGGTGGAAGTCTGGTGGTCTCCTGAACCAGGCTCAGAGGCGGTCAGGGCAGGGGATGGGTTCAGCAGCAGCGCATTCCGCTGCCACGAGAGGGCGCCCGCGTCCCGCAGACGACGCAGAGGCAACTCCCGCTGGAGAAACTCCAAGCGACTTTTCTTTGGGGAAACTAAAGCCCAGAGAGGTGTCACGTGGTCCCGAAACCACACCGCAGCCGTGGACCTGGGGGTGCCCGGGCGTCCCCTGCATTCAGCTCTGTGGTGGGAAGGGGGCTGAGGATGACTGGAGCAGGCACAAGGGCTGCGGGGAAGGTAGAGTTTGCCAGAGGGTGAAAATTGGGAAAGGAACATCAGGTCGCAGGTACCGCTCCTGGGCGAATGCGCCGAGGCGCGACCGCGTGACGATATGACGGTATGTCAGGAGCAGGTTGATGACCCGGGAGCGAGGCTCTTGGAGGAGTCCGGCTGGGGCTGCACGATGATCCATGCACAACTTTCTGAGGTCAGGACTGATTTTTATTTTCTCTCGGCTCTACAGAGGTGGAAACTGAGGCTCCAAGAGGTTGTCATTTGCCCAGAGCCACCAGCTGAACGGGACTTGAATCAGGGAAGGGGTGCAGCAGGCACCAGTGTGGAGGGCGGTCCCACTCACCTCCTCCACTTCTCCCTTTGCATAGCGGGGGAAACAAGCCTGGAACAGTCATAGGCTCTCAGGCCCTCAACTGGGGCGAGAGCCCCCCGCCCCAAGTTGGGCTGGACATGCCTCGAGTCACGTCTACGAGTGGCGGCTGGTGAGCGATTAAGCCGAGAGGCTGAAAGCTCTGCTAGGTGACCTCAGGCCTGGGCCCTGCCTCTGGACCTCTTTTTCTCCTCTTTGCTCCTGGGGTCCGCGAGAGACCAGCTTTGGCCGCCTCAGGGCTTCAGTTTCTCCCAGGGTCCAAGAAGGAGTGGGGCAGCGTGGGGCAGCCGGCGGTGAGCAGGGGCGTTTGTTATTTTGCTCCACGCTTCGGCAGAGCCACGCCCCTTGTCGCGCTATTGGTGGAGTCCCTTCAGGGGGCGGGGGAGAGACGGTGACCCCGCCCCTCCGCCCTGCCGTATAAAAGCGGCGCCGACGCACGGCGCGGGGATTTTCTGCTCGGGCTAGTGAGCGCGCCTGCGCGTTGAGGGCGATTTTGCGTTCTGAGGCTGCAGCGTCGGCACCTTGAGCTGCCGGTTCACGGGTTCGAGGCCAGGTTCTGCGTGTCGTGGGTTCGCACCCCGGACGCGATGCTATTCGACAAGGTGAAAGCGTTCTCGGTGCAATTGGACGGTGCGACCGCAGGCGCCGAGCCCGTGTTCAGCGGCGGCCAGGCCGTGGCGGGCCGGGTGCTGCTGGAGCTGGCAAGTGCCGTGCGCGTGGGTGCCCTGAGGCTGCGCGCGCGGGGCCGCGCCCATGTGCACTGGACCGAGTCGCGCAGCGCGGGCTCGAGCACGGCTTACACGCAGAGCTACAGTGAGCGCATGGAGGTCGTAAGCCACCGTGCCACGCTCCTGGCGCCAGGTATGGATGGGTGACCCCTGCTCGGCGCACCGGTTGTGTGCCAGCCACCACCTGGATGGCGGTACCTTTGTCAGCCCTGGGACCCCAACGCAAGCGCTCAGTCGCCTCCTTTTGCTCCTACCTGCAGATACTGGGGAGACCACGACGCTGCCTCCTGGGCGCCATGAGTTCCTGTTCAGCTTCCAGCTGCCCCCGTAAGTCCTCTGAGGTGCGGGGTTGCACTAAGCCTGCAGCCCCTTCCAGATTTGTACTTCCAATACTGGATATCTGGGCACCTCTGAGCCCCAAGACCCTCCCCCTCGGAGGCCCCTAGGGTGTCTGTGTCTCCTTCTCCCTGCCTTGTGTCTCTGTATCTTGCCCCCTGAAGTCCCATCCCTCCACCCCAGGACCCTGGTGACATCCTTCGAGGGCAAACATGGTAGTGTCCGCTACTGTATCAAGGCAACCCTGCACCGGCCCTGGGTCCCAGCACACCGGGCAAGGAAGGTGTTTACTGTCATTGAGCCTGTGGATATCAACACGCCAGCCCTGCTGGTGAGTGGCCACCCTTGGGGGGGTAGGATGGGAGCATTGTAGGAAGGGGCCTGGCTGCTGGGTGACGCCAACCGATAAGATGGAGGTCATAGGTGGGCCCTGGCAGAGAGGGAGGCAGGTGTGGGAATGCGTGTGGAATCCACTGCTATCTGCACCCATTTGCCGTGTGACTCTGAGCAAGTGTCTTGCCCTCTCTGAGCCTCAGGTGCCTCTTCTGTGAAACAGACCAGAGCTAGGGCTTACCAAGAGCGAATTACACACCAAACACTTGGCTTGTACATTTCATTTCTGGTTTTATAAGATGGGTTGTGTCCCTGGCTCTATTTAACAGATAGTTCCTGGATTGTTAAAAAGAAACCAAGCCCTGCCCAAAGTCCTCCCTCAGCTGGGGGTGGTTTGGAAGCTCCACAGCGACTGTGGTTTGCACAAAGTGACTCATCCACATCACTTTCCTCTACACCGACAGGCACCTCAAGCGGGGGCTCGGGAAAAGCTTGCCCGATCCTGGTACTGTAACCGTGGCCTCGTCTCCCTTTCGGCCAAGATCGACCGGAAGGGCTACACCCCAGGTAGCAGGCGGACGGGACTGGGTCGGGATGGGAGCTGGTGTCGGGGCTGGAGGGGAAACTGAGGCCCCACTGCTCCTCACTGCAGGAGAGGTCATCCCTGTCTTTGCCGAGATCGACAACAGCTCCACACGTCCTGTGCTGCCTCGGGCAGCCGTGGTGCAGACACAGACGTTCATGGCCCGAGGCGCCCGAAAGCAGAAACGGGCGGTGGTGGCCAGCCTCGCAGGAGAGCCGGTGGGCCCCGGGCAGCGGGCGCTGTGGCAGGGCCGGGCACTGCGGATCCCGCCAGTAGGTCCTTCCATCCTGCACTGCCGTGTTCTGCACGTGGACTATGCACTCAAGGTAGGGCACCCTGCTGGCCCTGGGGGACAGCGGCCACATTCACCCTGTATTCCCTCAGACTGGGGGAAGCTGAGGCCTCAGTCTCCCCAGGCATAGGACAGAGGTGGGAGTCGGGGAGGTTGTCTGGGCACCCTCCCTCATGGCTCCTTCCTCCAGGTCTGTGTGGATATCCCGGGAACGTCCAAGTTGCTGCTGGAGCTGCCACTGGTGATTGGCACCATTCCCTTGCACCCTTTTGGCAGCCGTTCTTCCAGCGTGGGCAGCCATGCCAGCTTCCTGCTGGACTGGAGGCTGGGGGCCTTGCCGGAGCGGCCTGAGGGTAAGCTCCCACCGTGCTTGCATGCAGAGGGTGGGTGGATACACGGAGAGGTGGACGCCGGGTCAACTCTCTCACCACGAGTCCCCCGGAATCCCAACCAAAGGACACACAGCCTGGCAGCCCCCTAGCTGGCACAAGCCAGCTCCTGGCCCCTGGTCCCTTGGAGGAGGGCTCTCTCTTGCCAAACTCACCCGTCCTGTCTCTCACTTCCAGCTCCTCCTGAGTACTCAGAGGTGGTAGCCGACACTGAGGTGGCAGCCTTGGGGCAGAGCCCCTTCCCACTCCCTCAGGACCCCGAAATGAGCCTTGAAGGCCCGTTCTTCGCCTACATCCAAGAGTTCCGCTACCGCCCACCACCCCTGTACTCTGAGGTGAGCTCAGGGGTCTGAGAACCACCCACGCCTCTCTGGGCCCTGGGAGCCTCGATGGGGTGGCAGACATAGTAGATGGGTTTGTTTTTTGTTTTTTAGACAGGCTCTTGCTCTGTCACCCAGGCTGGAGTGCAGTGGCATAATCATAGCTCACTGCACCCTCAACCTCCTGGGCTCAAGCAATCCTCTCGCCTCAGCCTCTTGAGTAGCTGGGACTACAGGCGCATGCCGCCACATCCTGCATTTGTGTTTTATTTTATTTTGCTTTGGTTTTTGAGATGCAGTTTCACTCTTGTCACCCAGGCTGAAGTGCAATGGTGCGATCTCGGCTCACTTCAACCTCTGCATCCCTGGTACAAGCAATTCTTCTGCCTCAGCCTCCCGAGTAGCTGGGATGACAGGTGTTAGCTACCAGCCCAGCTAATTTTTGTATTTTTAGTAGAGACAGGGTTTCAACTCTACTCTTTAGTAGAGTTGGTCAGGTTGGTCTCGAACTCCTGACCTCAGGTTATCGCCTGCCTTAGCATCCCAAAGTGCTGGGATTATATGCGTGAGCCACCACGCCTGGTCAATTTTTGCATTTTTTGTAGAAATGGGGTCTCACTATGTTGCCCAGGCTGGTCTTGAACTCCTGGGCTCAAGTGAACTCCTGAACTCCTCCTACCTTGGCCTCCCCAAAGTGCTGGGATTACAGGCGTCAGCCACTGCACCCAGTTGGCAGTGGATTTTAATTGTTGACACAATTTCTATACATACAGTCGGCCCTCTGCATTAGCTGGTTTGGAATCTGCAAATTCAACCAAACATGGGTCAGAGACATTTGAAAAATAAATACATACATGGATAATACAGATTAAAAATATGATAGGCTGGGTGCGGGGGCTCACGCCTGTAATCCCAGCACTTGGAGAAGCCAAGATGGGAGGACTGCTTGAGGCCAGGAGTATAAGACCAACCTGCTGGTACCGTAGCAATACCCCCATCTCTACTGCAAATAATACAAAATTACCCAGGCGTGGTGGAGCCCCTCTATGGTCGGGAGGCTGAGGCAGGAGGATCACTTGAGCCCAGGAGTTTGAGGCTACAGTTAGTAATGATTGTGCTACTACACGCTCCAGTCTGGGAGACAAAACAAGATCTCATCTCAATACTACTACTAATAGTAATAATGCAGCATAACAGTGATTAAATAGCATTTATATTGTGTGTGTGTGTGTGTGTGTGTGTGTGTGTATATATATATATATTTTTTTTTTTTTTTTTGAGATGGAGACTTGCTGTGTCACCCAGGCTGGAGTGCAGTGACACAATCTTGGCTCACTGCAACCTCCACCTCCCGGATTCAAGCAATTTTCCCTGTCTCAGCCTCCCGAGTAGCTGGGATTACAGGCGTCCACCACCATGCCCGGCTAATTTTTGTATTTTTTTAGTAGAGACAGGGTTTTGCCATGTTGGTCAGGCTGGTCTCGAACTCCTGACTTCAGGTGATCTGCCTGCCTTGGCCTCCCAGAATGCTGGGATTACAGGTGTGAGCCACCACACCCGGCTATAAAGTATTATAGGTAATCTACAAGAGATTTAAAGTACACGGGAGGGCTGGACACTGTGGTTTATGCCTATAATCCCATCACTTTGGGAGGCTGAGGTGAGCAGATCACTTGAGGTCAGGAGTTTGAGACCAGCCTGGCCAACATGGCAAAACCGGGTCTCTACCAAAAATTAGCCGGGCGTGGTGGCATCCACCTGTGATCCCAGCTACTCAGGAGGCTGAGGCGGGAGAATCGCTTGAACCCAACGGGTAGAGGTTGCAGTGAGCCGAGATCGTGCCACTGCATTCCAGCCTGGGTGACAGAGCGAGACTCTGTCTTGAAAAATAAAATGAGACCGGGCGTGGTAGCTCACACCTGTAATCCCAGCACTTTGGGAGGCCAAGACGGGTGGATCACGAGGTCAGGAGATTGAGACCATCCTGGTGAACACGGTGAAACCCCGTTTCTACTGAAAATACAAAAAAATTAGCCGGGCGTGGTGGCGGGTGCCTGTAGTCCCAGCTTCTAGGGAGGCTGAGGCAGGAGAATGGCGTTAACCCAGGAGGCGGTGGAGCTTTCAGTGAGCGGAGATCGCACCACTGCACTCCAGCCTGGGCGACAGAGTGAGACTCCGTTTCAAAAAAAAAAAAAGAAAGAAAGAAAAATAAAGTACACAGGAGGATAGGCTTAGACTATCTGCAAATATTATGACATTTTATATCAGAGACCTGAGTATCTGTGGATTTTGGTATCCACGGGGTTCCTGGAACCAATCCCCTGTGAATACCAAGGGACAGTATACGCTCCACTCCAGAACCCTCCTTGCACCCCAGTCTGCCCTAGACACCACCTCCGGATGGCCTCTTCCCCGGTCAAGGGTGGGAGTTGGGAGATGGCTGGATGGGGAGGGGTATTTCTGAATTTCTGTCTCCGGTGTCCTCTCAGGCTTAATGGTAACATTTCTCTCAGGAGGATCCAAACCCACCCTCTGGGGCCATGAGGCCGCGCTGCATGACTTGCTGAACGTCACAGGCACCCCGTGAGGAACAAGGTTGCACACCGGCTTTCAGCCATCGTGACCGTGGGGAGTGGCTGGACCAAGGGCTGACCTCCCCGACTGCATTTAAGCTGGGAAACCAAGTTTCAGAGTGAGGCGGGGCCTTTCAGATATCACATGGGACAGAGGAAGAGCCCAGCTGGAGTCTGACTTACCTGGACCACCACTGTCCTTGTGAGGCATGGAATGTCCAGTGCAGTATCCCAGAGACTGTTTACTAACCTGTCTTCCCAGCCTGTCGGCAGTGCTGGAGTCCACCAGGAGCCTTCCATCTGGGAGAAACAGAGCCAGACATACACAATGCCAGCATCACAAAACCAGAAGAAGAGACCTGCAGCTGTGAGAATCCTGACAGGAAGCAGAGATGGCATCCTTGCGGAAAGGGCATTTTAGCTGAGGCTTTGGAGTACAAACAGGAGCTCAGCAGGCAGACGAATGAGGAAGAAAAGTCAGAGAAGGTCAGAGCTGAGTGACGTTTGGAATCCACCCCGTTTATTGTAGAACTGGGGGTTCAGAGGGCAGGTGCCTCAAAGTTGAGGCCACACAGTGAGGTCCAGTGGGTGAAAGGACCCAGGAACGAGGCGTTCAGGAAAGCAGGTTGTCAGAGCTATGTGGTGTCTGTGGGTGGCAGGGGCAGCCGCTCCAGCCTTTGAAGACTTTGAAAGCCAGAGGTTCCTGGCGCAGGCTTGGACTTCCTGGGAGCTCCTCCAAGTACCCAGGGGCATCAGAGCTGCGTGGGTGTTCCATGGCCCAGGGAACCCAGGTTCAGGGTAGGACAGGCAAGACCAGATACCTAACGTGCAAAGTGAAAGCACTGGGCTCCCCGTTAAATGATGAAGAATTCAAGACAGTGACAACATTACGTCATACCTGGGGACAGAGGTCAGCCTAAGGTGACAGCCCGGGACTACTGTGCTTCCGGAGGCTCCTTGTGTCCTGGAGGAGAAGAGCACTAGAGGGGGCAGCTGGACAAGCTCCCAACTGCAGAGTGCCAGCGCTGGCTGGGGCAGGGCCCCGGCCTGGGACTCAGCATTTCTGATATGCCTTAAGAAATCATTATTTTGTACAGTTATTTTTTAAAAGTAAATGTGTGGAGAAAGAAACCAGGCTTCTTGGTTTATTTTCCGCCTCCATCCGGCTGCTGAGGGAACTGGGACTGCCATTCCTGGTCACTATCTTGGAGACTAAATTCCTGGCCAAGGAAAGCGGAGGGGCCCATGATTCAGAAGGGAAAACTGAGGCCCAGGACTGGGAGAGGGTTGGCCCAAGGACACATGAGGAGGCTGAGCTGGGGTGGGAGCCGAGCGCTGGGCCCCTTACCTGCACTCCCTGTGGGAGTCTCAGAGGCTGGCGGGGGCTGAACAGTGGAAGCCAAGCAGAGAACTCCTCTGTCCTCAGAGAGTGGCGGGCTGGGGCTGGGAGGAGCTGCTTGAGTACAGGAACATCCTGTTACCTGAGTCGAGGTTTGGTTTTTGTAGGTTTTTTTTTTTTTTTGGTGGTGGTTTTTTGTTTTTAGAGGGAGTCTTGCTGTGTCGCCCAGGCTGGAGTGCAGTGGTGTGATCTCAGCTCACTGCAACCTCTGCCTCCTGGGTTCAAGCGATTCTCCTGCCTCAGCCTCCCAAGTAGCTGGGATTACAAGTGCCTGCCACCATACCTGGCTAATTTTTGAATTTTTAGTAGAGATGGGGTTTCTTTTTTTTCTTTTCTTTTCTTTTCTTTTTTTTTTAAGACAGAGTTTCATTCTGTCACCAGGCTGGAGTGCAATGGCTTGGTCTTGGCTCACTGCAACCTCCACCTCCCAGGTTCAAACTATTCTCCTGTTTCAGCCTCGAAAGTAGCTGGAATTACAGGCATGTGCCACCACACCCGGCTAATTTTTCTATTTTTTTTAATAGAGACAGGGTTTCACCATGTTGGCCAGGCTGGTTTCAAACTCCTGACCTCAGGTGATCTGCCTCCCTCAGCCTCCGAAAGTACTGGGATTACAGGCGTGAGCCACCATGCCTAACCCTGGATTTGTTTTTATTGAGGTAAAATTAACATATTATAAAATTCGCCATTTGAAAGTGTTCAATTTAGTACACTTTACAATGTAGCATTTAGTATAGTCATAATGTTTCTTTTGTTTTGAGACAGTCTCACTCTGTTGCCCAGGTTGGACTGCAATGGCCCCATCACAGCAGCCTCAACCTCCTGGGCTCAAGAGATCCACTTGCCGCAGCCCCCCAAGCAGTTGGGACCACAAGTGTGTACCACCACACCCAGCTAATTATTTTTTTGTAGAGACATGCTCTCCCTTTGTTTCCCAGGTGGGTCTCGAACTCCTGGGCTCAAGCAGTCCTCCTGCCTCAGCCTCCCAAAGTGCTGGGATTACAGGTATGAGCCACCACAACCGACCTGGCTATTCACAATGTTATGCAACCATCACCACCATCTATTTCCAGAACATTTCTATCCCTGCCAAAGGAAACCCCGTCCCCACTAGTGATTAATCCCCATTCCCCCTCCCCCACCTCTGGCAACCACTAATCCACTTTCTGTCTCTATGGATTTGCCTGTTTTGAACATTTCACATCAATGGAATCATGCAGCCTTTTGTGTCTGGCTTTTATCACTCAGCGTGTTTTCGGGGTTCATCCACATTGTACCATGTATCATTCCTTTTTCTGGTTGAATAATATTCCATTGTCTGCATAGACCACATTGTGTTTAGCCATTCATCCGTGGATGGACATCTGGGCTGTTTCCATGGCTTCGCTATAGTGAATCTTGCTGCTAAGAACACATGTGGGCCGGGCGCGGTGGCTCAAGCCTGTAATCCCAGCACTTTGGGAGGCCGAGACGGGCGGATCACAAGGTCAGGAGATCGAGACCACCCTGGCTAATACGGTGAAACCCCGTCTCTACTAAAGAATACAAAAAACTAGCCGGGCGACGAGGCGGGCGCCTGTAGTCCCAGCTACTCGGGAGGCTGAGGCAGGAGAATGGCGTAAACCTGGGAGGCGGAGCTTGCAGTGAGCTGAGATCCGGCCACCGCACTCCAGCCTGGGCGACAGAGCCAGACTCCGTCTCAAAAAAAAAAAAAAGAACACATGTGTTCAAGGATTTCTTTGAAAACCCGTGGAGTTGTTAGGTGGCCCTAGTGGCATGCGGCTGTTATTCTTCTGGAGTTACAGGTGGGGATAGTGAGCTCAAGAGAAAGAGACTAGCCTGGCCGACATGGTGAAATCCTGTCTCTTCTAAAAAGAATTTTAAAATTAGCCAGCTGTGGTGGCAGGCACTTGTAATCTCAGCTACTCGGGAGGCTGAGGCAGAAGAATCACTTGGACCCAGGAGGTAGAGGCTGCAGTGAGCCGAGATCATGCCACTGCACTCCAGCCTGGGTGACAGAGTGAGACCCTTTCTCAAAAAAAAAAAAGGAAGAAGGAAAGGAAAGGAAGGGAAAAGAAAAGAAAGTGGGGGAGGGAGGCAGAGAGAAAGAGGGAGGAAAGAGGAAGGGAGGGAGGAAGGGAGGAAGGAAGGAAGGAAGGAAGGAAGGAAGGAAGGAAGGAAGGAAGAAAGGTTGGAAGGAAAGAAGGAAAGAAAGAAGGAAGGAAAAGAGATGCCCTACCCAGGGTCCCACAGTCAGGACTGAGACAGCCAGCACTCAAAACTGCCCCTTAGGCCAGGCACAGTGGCTCACACATGTAAATCCCAGCACTTTGGGAGGCCAAAGCAGGAGGATCGCTTGAGCCCATGAGTTTGAGACCAGCCTGGGCAACATAGCAAGATCCTGACTCTACAAAAAAAATATTAAAAATTAACCAGGTGTGGCAGTGTGGACCTCTAATTCTAGCTACTCAGGAGGATGAGGTTGGGAGTATCACTCGAGCCTGGGAAGTCAAGGCTGCAGCGAGCTATGATCGCACCACTGCACTCTAGCCTGGGTGACAGAGCAAGATCCTGTCTCAAAAAATATATATAAACACTGCCCCTTAGACTCCAGTGTCCATGCCCCCCTCAGGCCACATGATACTGTGCCCCTCAAGCTCCTGCTGAAGCTCTACCTGTCCCACCTAAGCCCTCATGCCCCTCCAAGTGTGGGCAAGGCCTTATTGAAACCCTGGTCTGGGCCAGGCGCGGTGGCTCATGCCTGTAATCCCAGCACTTTGGGAGGCTGAGGCTGGCGGATCATGAGGTCAGGAGATCGAGACCATCCTGGCTTACATGATGAAACCCCGTCTCTACTAAAAATACAAAAAATTAGCCAGGCATGGTGGCAGGGGCCTGTAGTCCCAGCTACTCAGGAGGCCGAGGCAGGAGAATGGCGTGAACCTGGGAGGCGGAGCTTGCAGTGAGCCGAGATCCTGCCACTGTACTCCAGCCTGGGCAACAGAGCGAGACTCCGTCTCAAAAAAAAAAAAAAATCCTAGTCTGATACCCCAGGATGTCCCAGTCAGCCTGCCCAAGGCAGCAGAAATTAACTGGCAGGCTGGAGTGGCCATTGTCAGGGCCAGGAGCCAGGGATGAGGACTGGGGGACCCAGGGACTGGACACAAGGAGATCTGCGTTAGGACTTGGCTCTGTGTGTGATTCCAGGCAGGTCACCTTGTATCTGAGCCTGTTTTGTCATCTGAGACTCTGGGAGACAGCCCACCCCTCACACCCTGCCACAGTCCTCAATCACTTCCTTCCTCTGGCCTGAGGGTGAGCCCTCCTTTCCTGCTACCCCTGGTCCTAAGGTCCACCGAGACCTCCTTTGACCTGGCATCAAGCTTGGAGCATGCCATATGTGGGAGGTCCCGGGGGCCAGGCGGAGGGGAAGTGTTCCCACAACACAGTCACTAGAAGCCGAACTGACACTCTCAGTAGGAAATGAGTTCTTTGTCACGCGGGGTGTGCAAGACATAAGATATCAGTTTCCAGATCCATGTTCCCAAACAGAGGAGAGTCTACGGTATTTATTCCAGCGAGGGATGTGGGTACAGTGATTCCACCCAGCGGGGGTGGGAGGACAAGACGCCCGGTGTCCTCAGGACTCCTGAGTCTGCAGCTATGGGGAACTTGATCCCAACAGAAGCAGAACTTTCCGGTTCAGATGATCGACAACCAGGATAAAGCTGGCCCAGGTAGTCCCAATAAAGGAAACTTCCTGAACTTCCCAGGGAGGGGCCCAGGGAACCCAAAGGTAGGTGGTCAATTTCTATCCAACATGAAATAAGGCCAGGCACGGTGGCTCATGCCTGCAATCCCAGCACTTTGAAAGGCTGAGGTGGGAGGATCACGTGAGGCCACGAGTTTGAGACCAACCTGGTCAACAGAGTGAGACTCCATCTCTACAAAAAAAAAAAAAAAAAAGTAAACATTAGCCGGGCCTGAT
Organism: Piliocolobus tephrosceles; assembly: GCF_002776525.5. Lineage (NCBI taxonomy): Eukaryota > Metazoa > Chordata > Mammalia > Primates > Cercopithecidae > Piliocolobus > Piliocolobus tephrosceles. The sequence goes on along the minus strand of NC_045454.1, from coordinate 35,197,621 downwards.
GGCATGTGGTCCCAGTTACTCAGGAGACTGAGGCAGGAAGATCACTTGGCCCAGGAGGTCTAGCCTGCAGTGAGCTGTGATCAAACCACTGTACTCCAGCCTGGGTGATGTGGCAAGAATTTTTCTTAAATAATAATAATAATAATAATAACAACAACAAACCCCGCACCTCTATAGGCCCGTAAGACTCCCTGCCCACCTTTCCCTCCAGCTCCCCATCCCTCCCTGTCTGCTACTCAAACACTCCAAGCTGATTTTTATTTTTATTTTTTAGACAGAGCCTCGCTCTGTTGCCCAGACTGGAGTGCAGTGGCTCAATCTCGGCTCACTGCAACCTCTGCCTCCCAGGTTCAAGTGATTCTGCTGCCTCAGCCTCCCAAGTAGCTGCGACTACAGGTGCGCGCCACCATGCTCAGCTAATTTTTGTATTTTTAGTAGAGACTGGGTTTCACCATACTGGCCAAGCTGGTCTTGAACACCTGACCTCAAATGATCCACCTGCCTGGGCCTCCCAAAGTGCTGGGATTACAGGTGTGAGCCACCACGCCTGGCCCTCCAAGATGATTTTTACCTTGGGGACTTCTCATGTACTAGTTCCCCTGTGAAAAGGCTCTTCCCCCATTGGTGGTTTCTCTTTACCTCCTGGCCTCACCTTTTCAGAGCCACTCCAACCTCCCGGCCAAAGTTGCCACCTACTCCATCACTCCTTCTCCTATCTCTCTGTTCTGTAGTCTTCCTAGCCCTCATCACGCTCTGAAATTACTACCTAGATGTTCATTTGTTTGTCTGACGCTTTGTGGGCAGGGCCAGGTCCAGGCTCTGACCCCAGCCCCAGCGTTATACAGCAGGCATGAGGGTGGTTGACTAAGTGACAGGGGGACTGCTGCTCTGCCTACTCTGATGTGGATGAAGACTCCTCCTTTTTATTTATTTATGTATTTATTTTTGTTTTGTTTTGTTTGAGATGGAGTCTCACTCCCTTGCCCAAGCTGGAGTGGAGAGCCTCAATCTTGGCTCACTGCAAACTCTGCCACCCGAGTTCAAGCAATTCTCATGCCTCGGCCTCCTGAGTCACTTGGGATTACAGGTATGTGCCACCGCACCCAGCTAATTTTTGTATTTTTAGCAGAGTCAGGGTTTCACCATGTTGCCCAGGCTGGTCTTGAACTCCCGACCTCAGGTGATCTGCCCACCTTGGCCTTCCAAAGTGCTGGGATTACAGGCGTGAGCCACCGTGCCCAGCTCGGGTGAAGATTCTGATGGGGGTGGAGGTGTCACCCCTTGCACTTGCTCCCAAGACCCCCTAGAGTCAGACGTGTCCCCCATGCAGAGAGTCAAATGCCAGGTCTCTATCTCTCAATGTCTCTGTCTGTCTCATTCTGACTCTGACCATCTTTTCTTTCCCATCTCTGTCTCTCTCTCAACGTCTCTCTTGCTTACTGTCTCTGTCTCTGTCTCTCAGTCTTGTTGCCTCTGTACTTCTGTCTCTATCTCCCTGTCTCTGTCTCCCTCTATCTCTGACTCTCTCACTATCTATCTTGGCCACCATCTCTCTATCTCTCTGGGTCCCTGACTCTCTCACCATCTCTGCCGCCTGCCCTGGCCCGGCCAGTTGGGGGACAAGGGGTGACAAGCAGTCAGGGCGCCTGCAGCTTGTTTTCCCGCCCATGCTGGCAGGGAGCCCAGCCCTGCCGGGCCACTGTTCAGGAATCCTCCAGCCTCCCCGCTCCAGCCACCAGGCGCGGCCACCGCCAGCCTCTCCACCCAGCACATTCTGTCCCAAGCAAAGAGCGCCAGGGGTGGGGTGGGGGTAGGGGTGGGAGGGGGACACATTCCTGCTGAGCTCTAGTTACAGGACAGCTTGTCCTGGTGGCCCCACCAGCACAGCCTCCTGATGACTCCCCGTCCTGCTCTGGGGTTAGACCTTCCTGAATGAGGCCAAACCCCCTCTTCCAGTTTGTGCCCACCTCAGGGCCTTTGCACCAGCCGTGCCTTCCACCTGGCATTCTGTCTCCCTAGATCTCCCCAACACCTCCTCCGCCTGCACATCTGAGACCTCACATCACCTTCTCAGCAAGTCCTCTCTGTCCCTAGGCCAGGGCACCCCGAATTCCCCTCCTGCTGCCCCAGTGCATTTAACTTCCTGGTCCTCCCCACCTCCCCGGGGTTACATATTCACTCGTTTGTTGATGTGGTGTCTATTACACCAGGGCCCCACTGTGTCCAAGCACCCCGAACACACAGTAGGCAGCTCAGTGAAGGTTTTTACAATTGACATCTTTTCCTCCCAAAGCTCAGCCCGCCCGGGTTCACCCATGTGGCTCCCCAGTTCCTGACCTACCCCACCCCTACCTTGCCCTGCCTCCACCACCCCTGCACATCAATGCACCAGGATTTTCCAAGCCCCCCTGCCTTGGCCCAGGGAGTTCTCTCCACCAGATGTACCTTTCTGAGAGAGGGGCTGGGTGATTTGAGGGGCAGGGGCAGCTGGAGTTCAGACGCACCTTTTGAGCGAGGGGCTGGGCGTCTCTGTCACTGGACTCCAGGCACAGGGCAGTCATGATGTACACACACACATGCAAACACACACGCACACTAAGCCTCTCAGCAACACAGAAAAACCAGCCAGTGAACTCGGGCACAAGCAGCCGGGCATGTGGTGTTCATGGGGTGCTCACATGTGAGGTCCCCCAACTCTTAGGGTGATGCGGTTAGGGCCTGGATCCTACAGGTGGGGCCCAGACGGACGTGGGCTTTGAACCCACGCCAGGTATGCACAAACCTATCCAAACACACACGTCTCTGCCCTCGCTTCCCCCACCCGGAGTCATCCCCCACACCTTGTTTTTGATGTTCAGGAAAGTCCCCAGAAAGCATCGGGCCCGGGCAAGGGGCCAGGAGGAAATGGTGACTCAGCCGGTGTCCATCAGTGCCTGCCACGCTGGGCTGGGTGGCCTGATCTGGACTGGGCGGCCCTATCTGGGAGGATCCACAGAAAACAACAAGAAGAGATGAGGACGTGGGTGTGGGGTAAAAAGGACTTGGCTCAAGAACGATCAGAGAGGGGATGAACCACCCTGTGCTCCAACACTTCAACCCTGCTGGGCCTGATTGACAAGTGGGGAAACTGAGACACAGGGAACAAGTGACTTGGCCAAGGCCCCCCAGCCAAGATGGTACAGGCAAGGGGATCCCTAAGTCCTTAGCACAGGGGTCTGGGGGAGTGTCTACCTGCCCTACATTTTTTTTTTTTTGAGACAGGGTCTCACTCTGTCCGTCAGGCTGGAATGCAGTGGCACGATCTCAGCTCACTGCAATCTCCGCCTCCTGGGTTCAAGTGATTCTCCTGCCTCAGCCTCCAACTAGCTGTGATTACAGGCACCTGCCCTCACGCCCAGCTAATTTTTGTATTTTTAGTAGAGACGAGGTTTCACCATGTTGGCCAGGCTGCTCTCAAACTCCTGACCTCAGGTGATCTGCCCACCTCGGCCTGCCAAAGTGCTCGGATTACAGGCATGAGCCATGGTGCCCGGCTCCCTGCCCTACTTTCTGAGGCTCAGAAAGACCCAGATCTACTTCCTGGTTTCCTGTGTGGTCATGTGACCAAGCCTGGCCAATTAGAGCCTTTTGTTATCACAGACACAGGGATTGGTTCAGGGGTGGGCATGTGATCCTGGCTGGGCCAATCATGTTACGAGTTTGGAGACTCTCTGGAAGAAGGCCTAGATGTAAGGAAAATCATCTTGGAAGCATAATGAGGACAGTGGATCAGAGAGTCGTAAGGACACTGGGGAAGAGCAGAGCAGGACTCACACAACCCCAGATCCCCGTGGAGTCAGGGTGGAGCCAGAGGGAAGGCTGAAGGCTGGAGGGGTCCTCAGAGGCCTTGCAGAAAGGGCATTGGAGTTGGGGCTTTGATGGATGAAGAGGAACTAGGGAAAGGCATCCAGGCAGAAGGAACCGCCTGTACGACCACAGCAGGCAGGTGGGAGCTAGGCGTGTCCTCAGCCACCCCAGTGGCCCCATGGGGCTGGAGCATAGAGAAGCATCTGCAAATGTGTTTATTTATTTAATATTTGAGATGGAGTTTTGCTCTGTTGCCCAGGCTGGAGTGCAGTGGCACGATCTTGGTTCACTGCAACCTCTGCCTCCTGGGTTCAAGCGATTCTCCTGTCTCAGCCTCCTGAGCAGCTGGGATTACAGGCGCACGCCACCATGCGCAGCTAATTTTTTTGTATTTTTAGTAGAGACGGGGTTTCACCATGTTAGCCAAGCTGGTCTTGAACTCCTGACCTCAGGTAATCCACCCGCCTTGGCCTCCCAAAGTGCTGGGATTATAGGCGTGAGCCACTGCGCCCGACTTTTATTTTTTGAGATGGAGTCTTGCTCTATTGCCCAGGCTAGAGTGCAGTGGTAGGATCTTGGCTCACTACAAACTCCGCCTCCCAGGTTCAAGCAATTCTGCTTCAGCCTCCCCAGTAGCTGGGATTACAGGGGCCCGCCATCACGCCCAGCTAATTTTTGTATTTTAAAAGAGACGGGGTTTCACCATGTTGGCCAGGCTGGTCTTGAACTTCTGACCTCAAGTGAGCTGCCTGCCTCAGCCTCCCAAAGTGATGGGATTACAGGCGTGAGCCACGTGCCCGGCTTAGATGTGTTTATTTGTCTTTGTGCTCAATTCTCCCACCTACAAGCCCCCTAAGGGCAGGACCGGGTCTGCTTTGTTGGTGGCCAGCAGTTGTCCATTAATATTTGTGATACAGGTGAACCAGGCCACGTGAATCCTTGAACCGGGGCTGAGAGCCAGCGCTTTCTTTTAGGGACACAAACAGGCAGGATGGGCAGGGGGTGGTGAATAGGGAGGATTGGGTACATGAGGCAGAAGAGCCTGGGGCTTTATGACCCCTGAAGCCTGTGACCCAGGAGGGACCAGGCCCAGGCCCAGGCCACAGTCCAGGCAGGAGAGGGCGTGCCCGCATCTGTGAACCACCGGCCCCCGCCTGCCCCTGCCCCCGCCCCCGCCCCCGGCCATGGTGCTTAGGAGGGATGCAGGGTGGAGCTCCCGGTCTGGGCTCTGGGACCACCTCTTCCTCCTTGTGTGACCGTGACCATGGGCAAAGGACCGCGCCCAAAGGACTGCGCCCGTCTGAGCTTCAGTTTCATCATCTGGAGCTTGACTTCGCTGTATGTCAGGGTCAGGACTGGACACAGAGTGGGTGCAGCGTCTGTGGGGCAGCATAGGGGTGCTGAGGCAGCGGGTGAGGGGTAGGCTTGTCTGGAACATGCCGTTAGCAGTTCCCAGCCTCTTTGAAAACAGGAAACCGGCTCTCGTGGGAGCCCCCTGCTGCGCTTCCTGAGTCTCTGCGCGCGTGCTGGGGCGTTGTGGGCAGGCACGTGTGTGTTTGCGTGTTTGCAGGCGGCCTGGAATATAGCCGGACCCGCCTGCGTGTGCGTGTGCGTGTGCGTGTTGGGCCACTCGTGGCGTTGCCCAGAGGCATGTGCACAGACGCCCGTTGCCTGTGCTAGAACATGGATCCGTGGATCTCAGCCAATGTGGGAAGCAGACAGTAGTGGCTTGATTGGGGCACTTTTGAGTCTGGGTCTAAGTGTTAAGCCTGTGTGTGGGTCAGCAGCGGCGACTGGTGTGTGCTGGGACTGATTTGGGCCGGCAGAGCCTGTATGGTGGCCCTAAGGCCTCTGAAACCCCGGATCAGCCCTGATTCAGCTGCTGATGTTGGATTGATTGATTGATTGATTTAGAGACAGGGTCTTGCTCTATTGTCCAGGCTGGAGTGCAGTGGTGCCCTGACAGCTCACTGTGGTCTCGACCTCCGAGGCTCAAGCTATCCATCTCATCCTCCTGAATAGCTGGGTCTACCACCACACCCAGCTAATTTTTGTATTTTTTTAGACACGGAATCTTTTTTTTTTTTTTTTTTTTGAAACGGAGTTTCGCTCTGTGGCCCAGGCTGGAGTGCAGTGGCCGGATCTCAGCTCACTGCAAGCTCCGCCTACCGGGTTTACACCATTCTCCCGCCTCAGCCTCCCAGTAGCTGGGACTACAGGCGCCCGCCACCTCGCCCAGCTAGTTTTTTGTATTTTTTAGTAGAGACGAGGTTTCACCGTGTTAGCCAGGATGGTCTCGATCTCCTGACCTCATGATCCGCCCATCTCGGCCTCCCAAAGTGCTGGGATTACAGGCTTGAGCCACCGCGCCCGGCCAGACACAGAATCTTACTCTGTTGCCCAGGCTGGTCTCAAACTCCTGAACTCAAGCAGTCCTCCTGTCTCAGGCTCCAAAAGCGCTGAGATCACAGACATGAGCAGCGGCCACTTTTTTTTTTTTTTTTTTTTTTT